>NC_141459.1:93612500-94212500 GCF_015680905.1 Coptis chinensis | reverse complement strand
TTACCAGCAAACTTAAACAGTTGATTATGGCTATTATCGTTGTGGGACCTAAACGGTTACCTTCTTCATGTTCCATTGTCAAACAACCTTAAAATTATTGGAATATAATTTCTGCAACAAGAACAAATAGTGAATATAAAGAAGGTTGGCTGAGGCACGATCGGTACGCTCTCTTTAAGGTAGTTTCTCGTTTGTTCCTCTTTATGCAAACAACCAGTTATTACTCTCCTTTGTTTACTGCAGATAAACCAAAGGAGAAAAGGAAGAACCACGATACTTAGTTTTTCAGATACTATAGGCTGCTGGTAGAGGAGTATTTATAGGGAAAAAAATGTGGAGCACTTAGTAGATTCGAATTGTAGGGAACTACTTTAGTTTCCCGATAAGGATTAGATTCTACAAGTTCATCACGTTACTATTTCCCCAATCCATATCCAATTCTATATCCGGAAAATAGTTTACCAAAAAGAAGATAAGAGATCAAAGAGAGCCCAAGCCCAAGCCTCAAGCTCAGCCCGACCCGGTTCGGTTCGGCGCGCGCGCGCATGTGTGTGGCTTTGTGTGAGTCCTCCCTCCTAACCCAAAGCCTTTGTACCCTAAAGGCACGCCCTTAGTATGTGACTTTCACTTATAAACACTACTCACTAGTGTTTCCTCTCCAATGTGGGACTAAAGTTCTCTACTTAAACAACTATCCCACAAAGAGGTCAAGGGATCAAACCACCACAAAGTCACTCCAAACATCACCACTTGTTTTATTGAAAATAACTCAACAGAAAGTAATATGAACAAAAGGAAATATAAAAAAAGGTGAAGTAAAAGCAGCAAATCATCTGCTTCACTCCCAAAGTGAATGCAAACAAGGCATGCTCACGAGTTTGTCCATCTTTCAAGAATCCAGCTTTAAAACCACCAGTAGTTGAGTCAATGATTGAGACTGCACAATCAGCTTGAGAGGTTCCAGTGATCATGCTCTGGATAAATTCATAATGTCCAGGAGCATCAATGACAGTGCAG
This sequence comes from Coptis chinensis, assembly GCF_015680905.1. Taxonomy (NCBI): domain Eukaryota; kingdom Viridiplantae; phylum Streptophyta; class Magnoliopsida; order Ranunculales; family Ranunculaceae; genus Coptis; species Coptis chinensis. Next base: position 94,211,483 of record NC_141459.1, on the reverse strand, counting down.
TAGTACTTAGTTGTCTCGAACTTCCATAAGGCAATGTTAATGGTGATACCACGTTCACGCTTAGCCTTAAGCTTGTCAAGAAAATGATGGGACTATATCATGAATCAAGGGATACTTATTTGAGGAGATGATCTCCCTACCATAAAAATAATATAAGGATGGAGTAAAAGATGGGTTTCTTGCCATGAATAGAAACAAGCAGAAATCGTAGAAGTAATAAAAATAATTACTTACATCTATAATAGCACCAGCAGCTTCAGTTAACGTAGGTGAATCCAGCAAAACAAAACATCTGCCATCCTTCTCCCTCCTCCTTTATCTGGGCTTGGGACCAGCAATGCAAACCTATCATAAGTTTGCACAGGCGGAGTTACAATGGGGGTTAGTAGAACACAACTTAATTATTGCTTTCCTAAGAACACAACTCAAAATACAATTTTCTTGGAACCTTTAACACTACATGCCATTCAAGATTCTTGGGATCTTGGGAATAGAAAACCTGAGTAGCCTTCTTTGCAAGAATAAACGGTTCATCACATATACGGTCCGAACTGAGTTGATTGGATAAGTTGACCACCCTCAACTTTGCTTCCTCATCCACTTTCACACCAAGTTGTGTGCTTTAGCCCAATCACACTTGAACAAAACAGTCTTGTAGCCTTCATGATAATTTAGTTGAACAATGTTTGTTAGAATGCCATAGTAATTTGCATCTCCATCAATTGGATTTTTATCCTTAGAACTATAACGGAAAGTTGTAGGGCAACTTGTGGTAATACCGCTGTTTTGGTTCCTTTTATTTTTATGATAGTCTTTGGTGATGAAGAGAAACCCATTGACACAATATTTATGGCACTTTGTAGCAAAACGTGTAGGTCCCCTAACTAAATCCTTGAAGTGATCATCAGTGGATTCGAGGAACTCCTGCTATTTTGTCAACCATGTGATGAAATCATCATAACATAATGCCACCCTAGTGTGCCCAGTCCTCCTCCTTGCACTTGTTCTATTGCCCTTAATGAAGCTAGTATACTTCCTAAATGATTTTTGGAGTAATAAAGTCAGTTAGGAATATGTATATAATTTAAATTGTGTTAAGTTTCTAACAACTTTAATATGACATGATATACTTACGCGTGCCATCCGTCGTAACTGGGATGACTTCTTAGTACCCTTTGTCGTGCTTGTTCATACTCCACACCTTCCAAAAATACTTTGCACTTGGGCCAAGAGGCCCATGCACCCTCATTGGCAATGGGGTTGTCGTCTACACTATCCAAAAAATCTGGTAAAACTTCAAGTTTATCTTCAGCCATCCTATCAAGTTTATCTAAAAGACCACCTCTTCCTTTATATCCAGCACAATACATTAGTGTCTCCTCCTTCAAGTAACGCTTTGTAATACACACTTCCGGGCACGCTTTGTTGGTAACATAATCCTTGAAATATTTCAAGTACCTTAAAAAAGTATTTCAGAAGCAATAGAATCTTAAAAATGAGAAAATAAATTAATAAATAAAAGAAGTAACAAAAATCAGGTTACGCACCTTTCAAAACAATATATCCACCTAAAGAAAACAGACCCACAAAGGCGAGCCTCATGAGCTAAGTGAATAGGAAGATGCATTATAGTAACAAACAATGATGGTGGGCAGATTCTCTCCAGCGCGCACAATGCCTTGACCATACCCCTTTCTAGTACATCAAGTGTTTCAATCTCTACTTTCTTTGAACACAAAGCACTAAAGAAAGTGCAAATGGTTGTAATAATTGTTCGAGCTTCTTTTCTGTTGCCATCTCTATAAACATGTTATATTAATACCGGTAACAAATGTTGCATTAGAATATGATAGTCATGTGACTTCATTTGTCTCAAATCTATTGAATCTCATTTGACAATATTAGACCAAAGTTACCGCTAAACCCAACAGGTAAACTAAGATTGCGCAAGGTTTGGATGAACAACTTCTTCTCTTCTTTTCGAAGCCAAAAGATACCTGGAGGCATAACCTGTTTCCCACCAAGCTTAGTCACCCAATATTTCTTCTTTCTCTTTATGCACTTTAAATCTTTGCGTGCATTGACATCATCTTTAGTTTTCCTTTCGTATTCAGCATCAAAGCAAGAAGAATTTCACATACATTTTTTTCAATATGCATGACATCAAGGTTATAATGGACGAGAATGTGTTTCCAATACTTGAGCTTAAAGAAGATAGATCGCTTCAAAACCATGAATTTCCTTTATTCCTTTCCTTATTCTTGCCGAGTTTCCCAAACTGATGATTTTTCAAACTCTTAGTCATTCTCTTAACTTCAGTTCCAGTCAACCTTATTGGTTGCTCACCTTGTTCATTTGTCTTATCATAGGTGCTTTCTCTTGTATCATTTCTAGCCTCAGAACTCAATGGAAGCCACCATCTACTTCTCATATACACATGCTTCATTCCATGGTGAAGTCTCATAGAAACAGTTTTCAGACCACAAGGAGGGAAAGTGAATTTTCCTTAGTTCTACAGCCGGAGATATTCCCATAAGCTAGAAAATCATGGATTGTCCACAATAAAATGGCACGCATATGGAACTCTTCACCTTTGAATGCATCTTTAACCATCACCCCCATCACGCCACAATTCTTGGAGTTCTTTAACCAACGGCTGCAAATGAACGTCAATATCATTACCCGGTTGCTTTGGACCCTTAATGAGAGTAGAAAGCATGGTGAATTGAGACTTCATGCATATCCAAGGCGGAAGGTTATAGTTAACAATCATTACAGGCCATGAACTGTGTTGCGCTCCAAAGTTGCCATAAGGAGTAAAACCATCAGTGGCTAGTCCCAAGCGAACATTCTATGGCTCTACAGAGAAGTCTGAATATTTTAACCTGGCACGATGAGGCATAACTTGTTTCCCACCAGACTTCAACAGGATGCCTCATCGTGCCAGGTTTTGATTCTCCAGTAGAATGCCACCACATCTCATTTGCAACCCAAGGCACACCATACAATCGCTTCAACATGTCTGTAAGTGGAAAGTATCGCAAAACCTTAGCAAGAACCTTGGTTCGCTTCCTCAAATCCTCAATGGTTGTAGTTTTGTATCTAGAAACACCACAAGTAGGATAGCTAACCTTAAATTCATTCTTTTCCCAATACAAGATGTAGTCGTTTCTACATGCATCAATCTTCTTGCATTTTAGTTTCAAGTCTTTAATCATCTTATCTGCCCTGTAGTTATTATCTGGTATCTTGTTACCAGCAAGTAACACCATGCAGAGTAGTTGAAGCAATACAGTAAAACTCTTATCACTCCACCCATTTGTGTACTTCAGGTTAAGGAGTTTCACGATAAATCTAAGAACATTGAAGTCACATCCAGGATATAATGCAGTAATTGCTTCATGCAAGTTAGTGTTAAAAGCAACACCGTCTACGACTTCTTCCCCCTCTATACAACCTCCTGGATCATCTCCAAGAAAAGTGTCCAAGTTGTCAAGACTAAACTCTTGAGCAATGGTGTGGAAAGCAGCATTCATGTCAACCACATGCACATTCTCTTGAAATCCCGACCCTCTTTCATTGTGTTGTTCTACCACTTCTTTCTCACCGTGCAAGAACCACATTTTATATGTCTTGTCAGACCCATAGCTAAAACAGTGTAGGGCAACGTTATCGTGACTCATTGCCGCGCCTTGGTTTCAACACTTTCGACAAGAACATGGTATGACATTCTTGTTAACGTGGTGTTCCGAGGCAAATGTTACAAACTCTGTAACACCTCTTATAAAATGTGGATGCCAAAAATCGTCTAGATCAATCCAACTCTCACTACAACAAATATGACATATAACATCGCTAACTTTACATCACTTTCAGTGAAGTGATATCATAAGAAAACTATGGCATCACTTTTCTCAGCATGTGATGTAATAATTATCACAATTTTTTTTTAACATCACTTATTTTAGAAGCTGATGTAGTAGAGTTGTACAACATCATTTTAATTAGTGATGTCTTGATAGTGATGTAGTAACACTTTTTTACATCACTCGCTGTGTCACTTATAAAGTGATATAATATCTATATATTCAACATCACTATCTAAAGGTGTTGTCACTCACCGTGTCACTTATAAAGTGATGTAATATCTATGTATTCAACATCACTTTAAAAGTGACTTTGCCAAATTTTCAAAATCACTTATAATGTGACTTCCAAAAGTCTTATTATTAATATACATCTTAATTAAGTTAATTAGTTAGAAAAAGAACCATCTAAAAAATTAGGTTAAATAGAAATGAAATATGGTGCGCAATGGTTTGTAGACTAGCCGCCCTTAAATGAAAATTAGAAAATAAAAAACCGCGACCAATACCCAAATGGCTTAAACCCCATAAGCAAGGTTCGGCCCATATATTTATAAGACCTAATATATATGAAAATTAAGAATGGAACTCATCCTCACTTCTAAATTTTGGGGATTTTAGGGATGATCTTCAGTATTTTATTTTCCAAAACCCTAACAGTCTTTCATTGAACTAAAATCGGAGATTGATCGTCACGACAACTAGAAGGGCACTCTTCCTGCTAAAGATATATCTAAACCGGAGAAGCCTCTCATACAAGTTCCATATTTTGTTTCCATAGTTATTGTATTACTTGGATGTGTTCAAGCATTTTCGCTGATTGCTTTTGCAAAAGGGAGTCCTTTAGCAATCTTAGAAGCAAATGCAAAGTCAGGTTCCACTGCCGCATTCACATTGATTTTTGTTTATGAAATTGGAGACAATACATTTTTTCATTTTTCATCCCGGAAATAAGTAGAGACGTAAAAAAAAAGATTCATTAGCTTCAAAAGAATGCAGTAATCTGGATGATAGTTGCTCAAGCACGGATAGTGAAGATCTAAGTCCACCTTCAACTGGTCTAAGTTTTCAACCATGGATGGCCGAAATTCTTAGTTAAAGCCACTCATCGTTAAAAAGTTCTGATGAAAGCTCGCAAAGGCTCAAGAACATTCATTCTTCCACAGCCAAAGTTTTGGTGGAGAAATTCTCAAAACTTGACCGTGAAGGACTTGGAAGACTCAACTATAGGCAGGATGTTGAGTTTGGTGGTAATGTCAGAGAAGTAGTGTCATTATCCAGAAGCGCACATCCTGGACAGCCCCCCATTGTATTCAATATGTCAGCACAAGGCTCCTGTATTTGGGAAACCTCCAAGGTGGTTTAGTTATGCTGAGCTTGAACTTGCTACCACTACACCATAATAGAATATTTGTAACACACACCTTTTTGGCTTTGTAACACTTTTTTGTCGTTGGTAAGCCGCCTACGCTTTATAACCATTAAGAATGCCGCTAAGTGTTACATTAATTCAAAAGGATTTCTAAAATTATTTTGAAACACTTTATAATTGGACCAAACCGTGTGAAAAAGGTTGCAAATTTAAAAAACCAAAAACACTTCGAAATTTCGTGAGAGGGAAAAGAACAAAAAATCGCGCACATCTATTATTTCCTCAAACTAGAAAACATAACACTCTCTTCCTCTAAACTTGGGTTTCCTTTACTTCTGTCGCATGCTCAATCTTCTTAAACCAAAAAACACTTCTTGTATGTCGCTACTCAATCTTCTCTCTTGATGCCAATGTTCAATCTTCTCTGATTCTCTCTCACTGTCACTCAATTCAGTAAGTATCCATTCACCATCCTCTTCATTTTCTAGGGTTTTCATTCTTCAACTATCACTCATCTCTCACTTTCGAATTGTCTATTTTTGGTAGGGAATCCATTGCGAAACTAGGGTCAATACCAGTATAATTCGGTTTTTCTTGCTTCAAAGGTGAATTTTTTATTTTTTTATTTGCTTGAATTTACATGGTACTGCTTCATTTTATTTGAAATTAACAGTCCTTTTGTCTAATTGAAAATAGAATAAAAGTAAATATATAATTTTGTTTATATCTATATTTTGAATGTAACTATAACTGCAAAATTATCATCTTTTGTTGCATTCATTGCTTAAGAATACCCATTTGATTGGTTTCGGTTCTTTGTTTGATGCCCAATCCATGTTGTCCTTACAAGATGGATAGTGATTGAGTCTGATGAGTGAGTAAGAATCAACGTCTCTGATGAGTTTGCTGAAAACTATCACAAGATTTCTGATGACTTGATATGAATATAACTACTAAACTTATGAACACTGCTTATGGTACTCTTCAAGCAATATTGGTACTGGTTTATACATATCTTTGGATAATAGAATGAGATTGCACTACACCATAACAGATCAAGGCATAAATTTTGATTATGTACTTAATTGGAAAGTAACTGATCCACCTTTATATCTTAAAATTATAGGGTCCCAAAATTATATAGTTTAGGCTTTAGTATTTGGATATTTAGCTAGACTTGTATGTTTGAAGTTAATGCATGTGTCGATGTAAGTTAATTTAGTATGCATGCATGTGATGTGATTCCAGTTAATATAGTGATCCAAAATAGGTGGAGGTGAGAAATCTTGCAAAGGTATAATCAAGTTATAGAATCTTATATCTTGTATGTACTTTTAAATGAATTCTTGACTGTATATGAATATATAGAGGCCATTATGAAAAATATTATACTTGGATGTCTTATCATTGAGTTCACAAATTATAATATGTGCCCAACAAACAAACTTGATCATCCACAATGATCAAGATCACATGGTCTTTAATATACTTTAATGTAGGGATAAATGGGTCATTGTTTTTACTCCTATTCTTGCTCTTATTTTTATCTATTCTTAGAATCAGACCATGTACGTGAGTTTAGTTTTGGTTGTGATTCGGGTAATTTGCATGCAGTATTTGAATTCCATGAGCCATCTTGATGGCATTTAACTCAGACCAAGCATATAATGATGTTCATTATAAAACTAGCTAGTTAATCATAATGTTTTACGCGTAGTCTAAAGTTCGTCAGTGCTATGCTGTCACATTGCCTACTTCCATTGAACACAATTCATATGAGTCATCTTGTTAGTAATTTTATGACTTTCAGGTTTAAGTTAAAAGTGTGAGGGGTATATTTTAGTTTGAGTCATCTGGTCAATTGTTGTAAAGAGCCCAAATCCTTTGTTCTTTACTTCGTTTGTTACTCAAGTACCAACTCATTTAGTCCAACAGACATTGAGTCACTCTAGTTTTCACATGCCCACTCACTTATGTATCTACATGCATGAAGTTCAGTGCCCTACAGGTCAAGCCTTAGGAAGTTGGCCCCAAGGTATTGGGTTTATTTATGGGGATAGGGAATAAAATTCAAGCTATGTAAGAAGAAATGTATGAATTCATTTTTTTTCTTCTTCTTAAAAAATTGTAATTTTATAATATTGAAATCGAATTGGATCTCATACAACATTCCCATTTTCACAGGTTGGAGACTTTGGCCTGGCTAGATGGCAGCCTGATGGAGAAATGAGGGTGGAGACGAGAGTCATTGGAACATTCGGGTGAGCTAGATTGTTTTTCATTTCGAAATTATGTTATAGTGTATACTCTGGCTCTTCAGTAAGCGTTGAAAAACTGATTAATCTCTTCTCCATCTACCTAGGTACTTGGCTAGAATACACTCAAAGTAGTCAAATCACAGAAAAAGCTAATGTCTATTCCTTTGGGGTGGTATTGGTGGAACTCGTTACAGGACGAAAAGTTGTGGATATTAGCAGGCCCAAGGATCAACAGTGTTGTACTGAATTGGTATATATTCTATTAAGTGAATGAACGTTGAACACACATGGTTTCTTGTTTATATTGTCCTTAGAGTTTCGTCTCCTTCATTTTAAGTTCTAATATACAAGTTATTTCCAATACATTTTGGCACAGGGCTGGAACTGAACTTGAACACAACTAATTGTCTTCTGTAGAACTTTCTTTGTCATTCAGGTACTATATTATCATGGATGTTTAGATGCATTTTATTTTCCTTTTATAAAATGTGCATTGATTTTCTAGTATAATGTTTCATATTGCAGAAAAAAAAACAGATTTGTTAGGTTGTGATTTCTTGGATTAAATTGATTGCATCAAGCCAGGCTGTGATAGGTTCTTGGTTGGGTGATTGTGGTTCTCTTTGGCTCATTTCAGTATTGCAGATTAGATTTTGTTGGTATATGTTGGCATGTTATAATTTTTTGTATATAGTGTAATATTTGTAATTAGAGATGATATTTGTGTGATGAATGTGATTTTAAGATGCATTTCATCTTTATTTGATGATAAATGACCTGGAAAATGGTATTATATTGGGATGATATTGGCAATTTTTTTTTATATATCTTTTTTATTACTTTGATAAATGGGACATCACTTTTAAAGTGATTTATAGAGTTATTTTACATCACTTCACAAGTAATTTGGAATCGTAATGAAACGTCACTTCCTAAGTGATGTTAATCGGCCTTATTGATTTCACTTAAAAAGTGATGTTAAACATTATAACATCACTTGTGGACATCGATTAAAAAGTGATGCAAAGTTATAACATCACTTGTGGACATCAATTAAAAAGTGATGTGAAGTAACATCACTTGTGGACATCGTTATAAAAGTGATGTGGAAAACCCTGATTTTTCACGTCACCACCATTCACATCACTAGCTCTCAAAAGTGATGTCTTATACTTTTGACATCACTTTTTAAGCGATGGGAAATGTCATTTATGTTGTAGTGTCTTATCTATCAAGCACGTTGACTCTATGAGTACTTCTAAGAGATAAGAAAGAACGAACGAAACTCAGAACAAGAAAAATAGCTAAATAGTTATGTAGAGGCATACACTAACTAGGCCAAGGAGTTACAATGTTAACTCTAGGCATACACTGACTTCCAGCTAACTATATGCATACACTAACCTAATATTAAGTACCAAAGTTAGATGAAACTAGAGTCGAACACATATATTCATGCATCTTATATAATCAACAATACACACACAAACAAATTGGTATTGTAATAAGAAAGACATCAATCATACAATGCTAGCAGGACATTTCTATTTGAAAAATCAGTTTGTTTTTCAAAGAGTAAAAAAGTTAAAAATAGTTTAACTTAGTTAACTAGATTGCTCTCAAACTACCTTAGAATTTTTTTACAAAACCAAGCACAGTGTGGCAATTTTATTTTGATACATTGTCCTCATTTGACTAACATATTTGATTAAAGCATTACTAAAATAATAGTGAGATGAGTTGCTTTAAACCAAATCAAAGTCAGTAGCCTTTGGCTTTGAAGGTATGATACTAGTCTCCATACACCTCTTCTGTTCGAATACTTTTAGAGGTTCATGATTTATAAGTTGAGGTCTACCATAACCTCTAATCTTTTTAAAAAAAAACTAGTCTGCTACAATTACTTCTACAATTGTAAAGTTATATAAACATGACATTTCTAATTCAACAAAATGTATTACCACTAGTATAAAACCCACTTAACTATCATGTTTCATCAAACATTTTTGAAAATAAAAACACTTTATTCACATTAGGAACTGAAAAATAGAATATGGAGAAAAAGAAAAATGGATTCTTACAGTTGCTTATATATCAAATGGAGCTTTTAGAATTCGTATATATAAGAGACCAAAAAAAAAAGATAGCCAGTGCATGTATAGACCACCAAACTTTCACCGACACTAAAATATAGAATACACACTTACATAAAGCAAAGAAAAATAGCCAAGGAACCTGCTTCTCATCCCAATTCCAAGCAATTTAAACAAGAATATTAGACATTATGTAAGAAGCCCTTTGTCGAAACACACAAGTCAAATTGGACAAACTTACCATAAATTATGGGGACGTAATATGGTCTTTAAATGAATATTCTCATAGTTGAAATTAATCAAACACAAGTTTTAATAAAACAGCTAGAAAAGGAATCATGTTACACTTATCGAACACAATTTTTAAATAAATAACTAAAGTTTCCGTCTTTTAAAAGTCGGTGTTCAAACGAGTAGTAATGGAAGTGGAGGAGGAGATGTGTGGTGGCAGAGAGATGAGGTGGTGGCTTTGTAGTGAAGGAAAGTGAAGATTTTTTAAGGATTAAACATGCAAAAACTAGAAAACGAAGTGAGAATGAGGCCAAGATTCAAACAAGGAAGAGCCGAGGGTTTTACCTTGAAATAGGCTAACAAATATTAGAACATTTTTTTTTTAAATTACATTGAAATTACTTGTTCAGGTTGAGAAGGGTGTCTGTGGTGCCAATGAAATTCAAGAGTTTCACGAGGTAATGGTCTGATGTATTCAGCAGCTATTGCAAAAGCGGATAGTAGTAGAAAATGAAGAAGCTGAAAACTCGGCAGTTTTAGAGTCGGCTTTATTATTTTAATTTTAGGGTGGTTTAATTTTTCATGAATTTTTAGCGAGGGAAGTGAAATCTTTGCCGCCTGATAATTGGATAGATATGCCGACGGTTAAGAAGTACTTTAGGTGTACGAGGCTAAAGCCCGTCGAACTAGCCGATAGCTAAAAACTCTCATGTAACCGTCGGACAGAATAAAACAATTGGAATACCCCAAGAAATGGATGACCAACTAATACCCGACGAATAAAAGGCGTTGGTAACTTTCTATTGTTATAAACCGTCGGGTAATCTTTCTCGAGTCTGTCGGGTAAAGTTTTTTTTTTTTTGTAGTGCAATTAAGTGAAATTTTATCTATGTTAATGGAGAAGAAGTTTGGAAAGAAAGAGAATACCGCCTTAGTTAGCGTTGGCCTTGATGTAGAACTCTAACAGTGATAATATGAGGAAGCTTTTTCAATTGATTCTTGATCTTTTGGCATGTTGAATCGTTTTTTTTTTTTTTTTTTTGTAACTGCCATTTATTACTGAGAAATCAAACGTTCTGTACAACAAAAGCGGTATGATCATACCTAAGTACATTACATACAAAATTAAAGCTGGTGGTTGAGGCCACCAAAAGAAAAAAGAAGGATCTAGATAATCCCTTAATTCCCTAGGGTACATTCAAACTTTGTTACTTTGTTACTATTTTTGAAATTGATGGTTAGATATAATTTAAACATTCAAAACTTCAAATCCATCTCAAACTGTTTATTATTTCACATCATAAAATGAAGAGCTAGGATCATGTGTATGCATGTAACTCGATCTGCAATATGCTCAATAGTATTATCATATCCCTTCGCGTAGTTCCTTCAATTATAAACTCAAAATGGAGGGAAAAAGGAGATATGAGTAACACCATAAACACTGCCAGGTTTTGAACTCGGACACTCTGACTTCAGTATTTCTTGCCGTTCTTCACATCAGTCTCAAGTAGCTCTTCAAGCACTTTGTCATCTAAGTACTCAAACTCAAATACTTCTTTGCCATGCTGAGTTCTAGGCATTTCCCTATCCACATTCCCATAAACTATAGATGATGATGAAGATGATGACGATAATGATAATGAGGAATGAGGAAGTTGATATTCACCAGGGAAATTGAGAATGGCTAAGGAACCCCTCATGGAGTAAGCAGCTCGATCATAGGCTCGTGCTGCCTCTTCAGCTGTACCAAAAGTACCGAGCCATACACGCGTTCCATTCCTATTTGAGTCACGAATCTCCGCTGCAAATTTCCCCCACGGCCGCCTTCTTACCCCTCGATATCGAATCTCTCCCACATCACTTCCTTCCTTCTCTTCGTCCTTCTTACCCTTATAATCACTCATATTAGAGCAACCTTAATTAGTATATATAAGCTGTTTAGTATGAAGTAGGACTACAAAATTTGTGCAAGCTATAGCTAGTATTTAAATGAGTGGTATAAGAAATGGAGGCTTTAGATTCTTCCACATGTTAGAATGGTGTAAATGTAGTAGAGAATATATTCAATGAAGGTAAGATTGGATACATTGGACGTAGACCGATGGTCAAACCGATGGCTTTAAGACAGCTGCTTTTTGGTGCATGTTTGTATGTGTATTGGTTATTTAGATTGTGAAGCTGCCTTTTCTTTAAATCACCCTCGTCTCTTTAAAATTTAAATCACCCTCGTGTGTATTTCAACCACTCATTGAGTCCATGGGCTCATGTGGGCATATCCGTCAATGTGCTATTAATCCACTAATAAGTTATTAATTTTTGTTTTAACCCTTAATCAAGCTACTTCACCCAAAACAAAATAAAATAAGAGTGTTTCTACAGCAACTCACACTTTTGAACCGAATTTGTGAGAACACACCGACGCCAAGTAAAAAACAAAAAATATAAAATAAACCAAACCAAAACAAGCCCGCTAAAATACACAAAATTTTTGCAACCATTAGACAAGTACATCCACATTAATTTTCACATAATTAAGCCATTTGAGATCAGAACTAAAATTGTATTAGTGGACATTATCAAGCAATAAAAATACAAGAATGGATCCTGAATTTGCACTCTTTAAATTTTGTTGGTGTAGGGAAACTTTTGAAATTTCTAGCCAGAATCTAGTTTTCGATCAATTCTAAGTAATTTGATACATCAAAACATAATAAAATATGAACAAAAAATGGGCAAAAAAGCGCAACAACTCTCAAGTAATATGTAATGTTTCTTTCTGTTTTTTCGCTAAATATGTAGTATGAGCCCAAATGTCTAAACCAAAATTTAAAACTATATATTTAATAATTATATATGGTTTCCTTTTAGCTAGCTTAAGTTTAGGATTCCTTATTTAAATATTCGTCAGAAATTGTTCATCATTCATCACGGTCTACCTCCGACGTTATATATGTTGAACTTCTCAAAATCATTTCTAAGAACTTCATCCACAATTAAGGTTTACTATCACGGTATCACTATCGCTATGTAGACTATTCAAATACAAAGGCTAAATCTCGTTCGTAATGTAGGACTCATATCTCCCAGTAAAGGCATTGCCACACAAATCGTGTTGGATTTATCCCTTACATGAGGAGGAAAGGATTTCATTCTACGTGGAAATGGCAGAGCGGGACCCGCGTCCAAATTGACTTTGACCAAGGCGCGACCCGCGCCCATGCCGAAGACTTCCAATACTTTCAGTGCGACGACTTGGTCTTGCCTCGAGGCGCTACCCCACGACCCAAGTCTATTTTCAGAAGTTTGTGGACCGCGAGTTTGCAAAAGAGTTAGAGTTTTTGGCAAAACCTAACACCAAAAAAACACACGAGGCAAAGACAAAAGTTAGAGAAAACCCAATCTTAAAAGCTATATATCAAGATTGAGAGATAACCTTTACAGAGAGACAACCCTGTAAAGAGATAAGAGTGATCTAGTAAGGTGAGAGACTGAAAGGAGAGATTGTAATATTCCTTCCCACTTTATAAAGAACAAGCTCTTGTGGAAGTAGGCACCATTAGTCGAACCACGGTATATCTTTGTGTTATGGTATGTGTTTAATTCTGCTTTACATTATTATTTATTGTTAATAGTTGTTTAGCGAGTTTTGGCATGTTAATATAGGTTGTAGTTGATATTTAGAATTTGTCTAGAGTTGAATTGTATTCAAATGCAAGTTATCTGTGTAGTGGGGGAATCGATTGGTATTGGTATAAACCCAACAAGTGGTATCAAAGCCTTGGTTAGATTAGCCTAGGGTGTTATCCAAATCTTGGTTGGAAGGTGTTTGACAAAACTTCTGAGAGAAGATTTAAGTTTAAATAACTTGTAGAGATGGACAAGTCCGTGAACACTCACATGACGAGTCTGAATAGGAAGAACTACACCATCTGGAAAGCCAAGATAGAAGACTTGCTATACTGCAAGGACTTGGCACTACCCATTGAGAATGGGGAGTAAAACTAGAAAAGACTGATAAGGCTGAGTGGAAAGAGCTTGACAGAAAAGCGATTGGATACATTCGACAGTGGATTAACGATAGTGTCTTTCACCATGTGTCCCAAGATACTACAGCCTTCAGTTTGTAAAGAAACTCGAAGACCTCTACAAGAGGAAGTCGGGTGGAAATAAAGTGCTGGTCGTTAAGAAGTTTGCCGACACGAAGTACCAAGAAGGTTCTTCAATGTCTGAGCATCTTAACGAATTACAAAATACCATCTATCATATGCATTTGATGAAGATTGATTTGGGAGACAAAGTTGAGGCTTTGTTTCTATTAGGCTTTCTACCCGAAAGTTGGGAGACATTAGCAGTCTCTCTACACGGAGCAGCCAAGGATGGAATTATTACCATGGAGATGGCTACCACGTCTTTGTTGAATGAAGAGACTAGAAGTAGTTCAAAAGGCAGCTCCTCTCACTCAGAGATCCTTTTCACAAAGAAACGGGGGAGAGGTAAAAGCAGAAAACCATCTCGTTCTAGAGGTGATGACAAAAGTAAATCTAGAGGTGAAGCTAGAACTCCTAAGGCAGAGAGGCAATGTTACTATTGTGCCACCAAGGGCAACTTCAGATATGAGTGCAAAACACTAAAGAGGGATGAGAAGAATAACTGTGTACATGAAGACATGGTGCAGAGGAACGGAAACACAGGCAGAGATACTACCGCACTAGTCAATGACCTAGTGGGAATTGTGTCAGATTATGGTGTGTGCTGTCTTAGTACCTCATGTTAGGATACAGAGTGGGTGATAGATACAGGAGCATCCTATCACGTCATACCAAGACGAGGGATTCTTCACTACATATAGCTGTGGTGAATATGGTGAAGTGAGGATGGATAACAGTGGCGTCTCGAAGATTATAGGCATTGGAGATGTTCATGTAGAAACCAATGTCGGTTACACCTTGACACTCAAGAATGTAAGACATGTCCCTGGCATACGGTTAATCCTAATTTCGGCTGGGAAATTAGATGACGATGGCTTTGTAAACTCGTTTGGTAACGGGGTATGGAAACTGAGCAGAGGTTCCATTATAGCAGCTAGAGGGAAGAAAATTTGCTCTCTTTATAAAACACAGGCTAGTTTGTGTAAAGCAGAAGTGAATGTGGTAGAAGAAGAAGCTTCCTCCGAACTGTGTCACATGGGAATAAAAATTATGGAAGTTTTTGCTAAGCAGAAGGCCTTGCCAGACATCAAAGGTATACATTTAAATGCATGTACTCACTGTTTGGTAGGAAAGCAACACAAGGGTCTTTCCAAAGATTCCCGTCTCACAAAAAGGACAATGTCCTTGAACTAGTGCACACAGACTTATGTGGTCATATAAAAGTGAAGTCCCATGGGAGAGCTTCATACTTTGTGACCTTCATTGATGATGTGTCAAGAAAGATATGGGCCTATAGTCTGAAAACCAAGGATGAAGTACTTGGTATGTTTGAGAAATTCCACAGCATGGTGGAAAGAGCGACTGGGAAGTTGTTGAAGTGTATTCGCTCAGATAATGGGCATGAGTACATTGGGCCGTTTGAAAAGTATTGCCAGAGTCATGGGATTCGTCATGAGCAGACCGTTCCCAAGACACCGCAACAAAATGGAATAGCAGAGAGAATGAACTACACCATTGTAGAGAGGATGAGATGCATGATATCTCACTCTAAGCTACCTAGAATCTACTAGGTAGAAGCAATGCGTACAGCCGTGCATGTGATCAACCTATCGCCATCAAAGCCTTTGAATAGTGATTATCAAAAGAGAGTATGGTCAGGCAGAGATGTTGATTATGGATACTTGAGGGTATTTGGGTGTAGGGCATTTGTGCATATTCCGAAGGATGAGAGATCCAAGCTTGATGACAAAGCCAAGCAGTGCATTTTTCTGGGTTATGGAAATGAAAAGTTTGGTTACAAACTCTATGATCCAATTAACAATAAGGTAATCCGAAGTCGAGATGTTGTGTTCCTGGAAGACCAAACCATACTAGACTTTGAGGAGGGTGAGAAGCTACAAGCTTTCACCAATGATCTTGTTGATTCAGAACCAGAAGTTCCTACTGTGGAATGTGCAGAAGGCATTGAGAATGCAGAAAACCATGAGCCTAAAGCTCATGATGAGAATCATATTGTTCATGATGGGATAGAACCTATTAGTATAGAAGATGCAGATGAGATGCATGAACCACCACCAGAGCAAGCAGAAATGCATCCTCCTGAGGCACCAGCAGATGGGGCAAGGAGGTCAGACAGAGAGAGACTAGTTTCAACTAGGTATCCACCACATACGTACGTGCTACTATCGGATGGTGGAGAACATATGTACTATCAAGAGGCACTTGAGGGTACAGACAAAGAGAAGTGGTTAAAGGCCATGCATGACGAGATGGATTCTTTGCATAAGAATCACACTTATGAGTTAGTTGAGAAACTGCAAAGACAAAAAATTCTCAAGAATAAGTGGATATACAAAATCAAGCATGAGGAGAACAATCCTCACCCAAGGCACAAAACTCACCTTGTTATGAAGGGATTCGATCAAAGGAAAGGGATTGACTTTGATGAGATTTTCTCTCCTGTAGTGAAAAAACTTCTATCCGGGTGGTATTGGGTATGACGACAAGTATGAACCTAGAAGTTAAGCAGCTAGATGTTAAGACAACTTTTCTTCATGGAGACCTTGAAGAAGATGTCTACATGGACCAGCCATAAGGGTTTGAGGTCAAAGGCAAGGAGCACTTAGTATGCAAGCTGATAAAGAGCTTGTATGGGTTGAAGCAAGCACCGAGGCAGTGGTACATAGAGTTTGATTTCTTTATGGCGAAGCAAGGATACAAGAAGTCTGCTTCCGATCATTGTGTATTTGTTCAGAGATTTCCAGATGGGGATTTTATAGTGCTATTACTGTATGTACGTGGATGATATGTTGATAGTTGGCCCAAACATCAACAAGATATCCAAGTTGAAGAAAAACTTGAGTAAGTCCTTTGAGATGAAGGATTTGGGTCAAGCAAAGCAGATACTTGGGATGTGGATCACTCGTGACAGAAAGAGTGGAAAATTGTGGCTTTCTCAAGAAAGCTACATTGAGAAGGTGTTGAAGAGATTCAACATGGATCAAGCGAAGCCAGTCAGTTGTCCGCTTGGTGGCCAGTTACGCATGACCAAAAAGATGTATCTAAAGGGTGAGCATGAGCAGAGTCAGATAGAAAAGATTCCTTATGCATCCACAGTGGGCAGCTTGATGTACGTAATGGTGTGTACACTACCGGATATAGCTTTCGCTGTGGGCGTTGTAAGTCGTTTTCTGTCAAATCGGTAAGGAACATTGGGAAGGTGTTAAGTGGATATTGAGATATCTCAAGGGCACTTCCAAATTGTGTTTGTGCTTTGGTGGAAGTAAGCCCTTACTTGAAGGCTACACTGATGCAGATATGGCAGGTGATGTTGACTCGATGAAGTCCACTTCCGATTTTCTAGTTACTTTTGCAGGGGGAGCAGTTTCTTGGCAATCAAAGTTGCAAAAGTGTGTTGTCATCTCCACTACAGAAGCCGAGTATATTGCAGCCACTGAGTGTTGCAAAGAGTTGCTATGGATAAAGAGGTTTTTCGACGAACTATAGCTAAAGCAGAAATAGTTTGTAGTTTTATGTGACAGTCAGAGCGCCATCCATTTGAGCAAGAATCTGAGTTTTCATTCTAAATCCAAGCACATACACGTGCGTTATTATTGGATTAGAGAAGCACTCGAAGACAAATATTTGTGTATCGAGAAGATCCATACCGACAAGAACGGGTCGGATATGATGACCAAAGTCTTACCGAAAGGTAAGTTTGATGTTTGTTGTGCTATTGCCGAAATGATAGCACACTCCTCCTGTTGATTTGGAAATTGCATGGAGGAAGCCCCCCTCACTGTTCGAGAGGGGGAGATTGTTGGCTTTATCCCTCACATGAGGAGGAAAGAATTTCATTCTACGTGGAAATGTTAGAGCATGACCCGCGCCCAGATTGGCCTTGACCAAGGCGCGATCCGCGCCCATGCCGTAGAAGACTTCCAGTACTTTCAACGGGACCCACGCTCGACTTGGTCTTGCCAGTGCGACCAGCGCCCTAAGTCTTTTTAAGTCTTTTTCGTGGGACCGCGAGTTTGCAATAAGAGTTAGAGTTTTTGGCAAAACCTAACACCAAAAAAACACGCGAGAGGCAACACAAAAGTCAGAGAAACCCCAATCTTGAAAGCTATCAAGATTGAGAGATAATCTTTACAGAAAGACAACCCTATAAAGAGATAAGAGTGATCTAGTAAGGTAAGAGACTGAAATAAGAGATTGTAATCTTCCTTCCTACTTTATAAAGAACAAGCTCTTGTGGAAGTAAGCACTATTGGCCGAACCACGGTATATCTTTGTGTTGTGGTATGTGTTTAATTCTGTTTTACATTATTATTTGTTGTTAATAGTTGTTTAGCGAGTTGGACATGTTAGTATAGGTTGTAGTTGATATTTAGAATTTGTCTGGAGTTGAATTGTGTTCAAATACAAATTATTTGTGTAATGGGGAAATTGATTGGTATTGGTATAAACTCCAACAAACTGGCCAGCAGGCCATAGGTAATGCCTGAATTAACTCCCCTGGTAGACAAGAAAGAAAATCCCCAAGCCTCACCTCCCCGATTGAGAGCGAAATTCAAAAACTTTGGAATCGAATCGAAACCAGCCCATGGCCACTCTTATCCTTACCCATGCATGCAGTCCCATTCAAATGATATGAAACTTGGAAGCGCTTTCAATTAACATCACAACACAATGAAAAGACAGAGAAGATTCGTTAACGAGGCAGATCGTAAGAACTCAAGATTCTTATATTCGTTCAAATGGAACTTGTTTCATATTTGCCTTGGGGCCTATCGATAACAATATGGCTTGTCTTTCAACGAAAGGCATACTAATCCGGTATTCTCCACTGGATTATATAAGATCTCATTTTATATATACTAAAATATGTACCATTTTCTTAATGGATCCCTTAAGCATGCATTCTGAAATTTTCAAAATTTTATAAGCTGCATATCTTATGGTTTATAAATGCATCTATTTGTTTATTAAACTTTTTTCAAGTTTCAATGATCCAGCTTCTTATAATCACTCTTATAGAATATGCCAATTACATGTCTGGATTAAGTAATTGAGATTGTTCTGTATGGTTAATGCTACTATTTAAGGAAAATGCAGCTAAGAATTCCTTACAGCAAAATCAAAATGCGACTTTAGTATAGTGCTATAGTGTCAACACATTCAAATATTCTTCAGAATAATTTTAATTTTTCTTATACATCAACGGACCCTCATTACATACTCGGAGGCAATTAAATATTCTTTGTGTTACTTTGTCGTGTATGTTAAAAGGCAAAAAAGGGGAAAAGTCGATATAATTCTTGAGACTCTTGAAAACTAGAAATGACACTAGGTTCCAGAATAACTAGAAATGGTGACACTAAGGTGATAGCTGATAAGTATACATACACTATACAGAAGATGTTCAAATCAGTCGTTGAGATGACTTGAGACTGATCAATCTTATAAAGAATATAAATGAAACAAATTGTTCAGTTAGCTTCTACCTCTAAGATTCCCCAAAAAATCTGTAGCTTTACTATTAAGCTGCACCTCTTGGCCACTTATTTCTCCCAAAAAAAAAAGACTTGTTAAGAGTATCTGGCATCTGCTACGTTGTTCCTTGTAAATGCTTCGATCTACTGTAGTATGTTTTGGTTGGAGTCACGTTCATTGATTCAGTTCATGTCTACTGTCGATGAAGGCAAAGCACATACGTAAGAGAATGAATTTGTGGACATATATACGCTCAAAACCTGTCCACGGGACATCAAAGGCGGATTGGTCCACATAAGCACTTTAAGTTAGTGGCCCAACAACTGAATTGAAACTCATCTATCAACGTTTATTTTCAGCAAAATAAAATAAAAAATACAACAAAAGAATATCTTCTCCATCTCTCCCCCACCTAGGTGGTGGTCGGAGCTCATGTTATTAATGATTAACTAATGAACCTCAAGTTCAAATCAATCCGTTCACAAGATAATGACCAACCCATCATGTCAATTCCATTAAAAATCAAACTGATCTCATACCCAAAAACAAATAACAACCGCCGAAAATCAATAATAAGAATATTTGGGTGTGTAGACCTCCTAATTTCGTCTCAATGTCTATTAAGTTTTCATTGCTCCGGAAATAAATTTTCTTTGATTTTGACACTATATTTTGAATTGTGGTATTTACCAATCTTTTGTAAGAAAGTGCCTAATTTCAAAATAGAGCACCACGACTTCAACAAGAAAATTCGTAGGAAAAAGAAACAATATCATCGGTGATTGGAGGAGGAGTACGGTGCTATCTGATTTTCCCTTCTTGTTTCTGATGAATCTATTTTACCTTTTTTATTTATTTTTTCTATTTTTCTCAAGAAAAAAAAAACAGAATAAGGTGAACAGGTTTTGAGTGTATATCCACAAATTCATTCTCAGAGCATTCCCAATCTCAGTTGACTATTATTCACCTCCACGCCGTTTTAGTGAAAAATAAGGTGAGGTTATCTAATGCAAAGGTGAATATTAATTTCGGATGAGATGTTAGATTCCTGAACGTAAAAATCGAAAAAACACTTCGGATGGAATGAAACATCCTGTCTAAAATTTTTAAAAAAAAAAAAAAAAAATCGAAAAATCACGCAAGACGGAATAAAACATTCCGTCCGAAAAAAAAAAAAAAAAACACGAGACGGAATCCAACATCGTGTTCAAAATTCACAACTCAACCACTATCTCGGTTGAAGGTTTCACTTTCATTTTAACTTAGGAAAATAGTCACCACCATATTCACCTTTGCATTGGGGAAAAGTTTTGAACAAAAAATAAGTGAATAACGTCACAAACTCACTATATCCACCTGCATTGGGAATGCTCTCATATAAGAGAATAGTAACTAGTAATTTTTTAGCAATCCAAATTCTGAAGCCGACATTTAAGTATTGTCTGAGATGTTTGGCAGAATTCTGGTATATCAGTGTCGAAACATAAACCGTATGCCACATATCTTGCTAAACATATAAACCGTATGTCCACATGTCATGCTGAATTATGAAAAACAATGAAATTCTAAACAAATTTCAGGAATTTTTTGGAAATTGATGCCTATGCTAGGAGCCCATTTTTGCTGCAATATTTCTATGCTGCAATTGCTTCTGGCCGTATGGAAGTGCGGGACACGTGGACACGAAAACATATTCGTTGAAATTTCTGAATGTAGTTTTGTTTTGTAAGAGCATTCCCAATGCAAGTGAAAATAATCCCCCTCTTAGCACCGCCACCTCAGCACTTATTCACCCTCTTTTCACCGTTTTGGTGAAAAATAAGGTGAAGCTGTGCAATGCAAAGGTGAATAAATATCTCGGACGGGATGTTAGATTCCGTCTGGAGGTTTTTTTATCCAGACAGAATGTAACATCCCTTCTGGTATTTTATCTGAAGTTAAAAAAAAACCGAAAAAACACGCAAGACGGAATGAAACATTCCGTCCGAAAAAAAAATCGAAAAAAACACACAAGACGGAATCCAACATCCAACATCCCGTCCGAAGTTAACAAGTCAACTACTATGTCGGTGAAAGGTTTCAACTTGAAATCAACTGGGGACTAAAGTCGTCACCAGTTTTTCACCTATGCATTGCACAACCATTTTCCAACAAAACTGGTGACTATAGTCACAAACCCCCCTTATTCACCTGTATTGCAAATGCTCTAATGGCCCACACAATGTTTAGACAAAATAAATATATATTATAAAAATGACTAAAATTACTTTAGTGACCCTGTTGTCTTCTTCTCCATTTCGACCCAATTTATTTTTAGGCAAGCAGTTCAAAAAATGGAGAAGGTTAATATAAAAGAAGTTTAAAAGTTTAGGACGAAATTGAATTGTTCTTTTTAATGGTTAGCAACAAATCAGACTACACAATTCATATTGTATTGAAGGTTTTATTTTGGTTTTTCAAATTTCAGCCAAGTTGACAAGTGAAGTTGGTAGGAGGAGTTCCCACTTATTTGGATCTGAATTTTAAAAAATGGGTACGATTTGGCTGGTGGGTGGTGGTGGTGGATTGGTGGGTTTTGAGGTGGTGGAAGAAGAGGGCAAAATAGGTAGATTCGTAATTGATAACAATGTCCAGTTTTGCATTACTTTTTGTTTGTTAGTTGTACACGTGGCATGCACTGATAAGGCCAAAAGCAAACTCCGCATTACAAAAATTGTAGCAAAAATCAAGGCCCAATTTTTCGGGATATTAGGATATATCGGAGGGGCCAAAAAAAGATATATATATCGGATATATCGATATGTCGGATCGATATATCGTTTTTGTCTATTTTGGTGATAATATTTAAAAAAATCAAAAAATCGAGATATATCGAAAATATTACCAGATATATATCGGTCAACAGTCAACAAAATCGGTCAAAAGTCAAACTGTCCAACTAAGTCAAACGATATATATCGAATATATCGTCGATATATATCTTTATATCGGTTTTACCGATATATGTCGGTTTTAAAAAATATTAAATTTTCGGAGCCGATATTTCAGAATTTTCGAAGTCGGATTGCTGAAAAAACGATATATATCGACAATTTTTCGATAAATCAACCAATATTTTCAGCCTTGGCAAAAATGGATTCCCTCTGGTAGTAACAGTCTTTCGACGTTTGTGAGGTTATCCGTTTTCGTAATCTTTCCCTTAGGGAAAATATCACTGGAGATCATGGTCTTTTTGTGTTGGTGTGTTGGCTGGTTTCTACAAGCCTTACTCTTTTTTGTATGATTTCCCCTAATTTGAACTTAAATCTCGGTTTGAACTGCTTGTGTTTGTCTTGCTACTCTTCCATATTTCGTTTAATTATGCAGGATCCAATCCTTTCTACTTCCCCATCAAATGCTATGGTGTATCGATGTCTTAGTGGATTTCTTGGTCAGACCGCCGTGCTTAAACAAGGCTCCAGCTACTCCGAGAATATCCTCATAGGGATGAGGGTCCGCGAACCGTTGGATGTGTGATCCAATGGTCTGAAAATCAAAAACAAAAAGGATGAGAGAGAAAATGAGAAGATGTTGTATTTCTAAACCGTTAAATCACACATCCAACAGTCGTGGACCTCGTCCTTATGAGGACATCCTCGGGGTAGACAACTTCCTTAAACAATACATATGGTGGGGTGTCTCTCTTGAGAGATGCTAATTTGACTATTTGGACCTTCGGGTTCTTGGTATGGACCTTCGGGTTCTTGGTATGGACTTTTTGGTCTAGGTTCAGGTTTCTGCATTGACGGGGTTAACGCGGTTGTAGCATGGTGGAGACAGGTGACTATTGCCTCGGTTTCAAGTTCCGACATGGGATTGAAGACGCCTCGAGAAGTTGTTTTTTTAGTATGGTTATGCTAGCAATGTATTTGCTATATTTCCTTGTAATTTTCTTTGGCTTGTGTATTGTTTGTAAGGTTTGCTTCTTATGAGTAATATAAAAATAACCAGCAGTTTCTGTCAAAAAAAAAAAAAAAAATGGAACTTAGTAATTAAGTTAGTATGCTACATTTTGTAGTAAGTTAGTTTCTGTTGGCTGTTGCTTCAAATAGTTGGGCCTTGCCATTTTGTTTCGTTTACTTTACATCAAATCTGCCTGTTGCTGTGGCTGTGGCCTGTGGGTAGACTCCTCTATCACCTCAGACACATGATGAACACACCAGGTCATCTTGACGAGCATTTCAGATGCTTGTTTAAAGCCCCTGCTCCATCCATAAAAAAAATGATTAACTTTTTTTAAAAAATAGGTAATTTATAAAATTTGAAGTATCAAAAAACATATAGATAGATTGAATGATTGATGGTGATGAGAACAAATAATTGTATAGATCTTTAGAGTTGGAGAAATTAAAGTTTCCTTGTTGCTTAGTGCCCTAAATTTTTACGTGACATACCAATGTCTCACTTTACCTCTTTAAGACACTGTAAAGCGGATATAAGAGACAGTTTATGTATGTAAAATCTTACATGACATATTGGCATTATTGAGATACCAACTTTTCATGGGACCCAATTCAACATTCCCATTTAACTATGAATTTTTATCCTGGCTTGATTTCATAGTTCGCAACCTGTTTCCCCCACATACAACTACATACAACAAGACTAATTGAATTAATTTTCTTACTGAGCATTTGTGAATAAGACTGAAACTTATAATTGAACTTGATAATTTTTATTTTATTTTTCTGATAATGAATTGAACTTGATTACTTTGTGTGATAATGAACTGAACTGGATACAGTATAAAGCAAAAGACTGAAGTTTGCACACTTTGCACCTATCTCATGAGTCATGACTGGAGAGTTTGTGATGAAACTATGAAAGTATTTGTTGAATGAAATTTTTAGCCCCACATGAAATACAATAATTCATGCATAAAAGTATATAAATTATTGTTGGAGTTATTTCTCATATGAGAAAAGAAAAGGAGTTGATTTCTGCTTGGAGAAGTCTGAGCACGACCCGCGCTCCAATTGGTCTTGACCCAAGCGCACCCGGCGCCCAATCGCCTGGACATCGTCCAAGGCAAGAGCGCACACCCGCCCATCCCAGCACAATTCCGAGCGCGCCCCGCGCCCATGCCTATTTTGGCAGGATTTCATTTTTCCGGAACCGCGAGTTTTGGCTTATATGTTTGGGTTTTTGGCAAAACCAAACACACGAGAGGCAGCACAAAAGTCAGAGAAAACCCAATCTTGAAAGCTATCAAGATTGAGAGATAACCTTTATAGAGATACAACCCTGTAAAGAGATAAGAGTGATTTAGTAAGGTGAGAGACTGAAAGGAGAGATTGTAATCTTCCTTCCTACTTTGTAAAGAATTAGCTCTTGTGGAAGTAGGTATCATTTGCCGAACCACGGTATATCTTTGTGTTGTGGTTTGCTTTAATTCTGCTTTACATTATTATTTGTTGTTAATAGTTGTTTAGCGAGTTGTGCATGTTAGTATAGGTTGTAGTTGATATTTAAAATTTGGCTGGAGTTGAATTGTGTTCAAATACAAATTATCTGTGTAGTGGGGGAATCGATTGGTATTGGTATAAACCCCAACAAGTGGTATCAGAGCCAGGTTAGATTAGCCTAGGGTGTTATCCAAATCTTGGTTGGAAGGTGTTTGACAAAATTTCTGAGAGAAGATTTGAGTTTAAATAACTTGTAGAAATGGACCATTCCATGAACACTCGCATGACGAGTCTGAATAGGAAGAACTACACTATTTGGAAAGCCAAGATGGAAGACTTGCTTTATTGCAAGGATTTAGCACAACCCATTGAGAATGGAGGAGAAAGACCGAAAACGGTTGCTGCAGCTGAGTGGAGCAAGCTTGACAGAAAAGCAATTGGGTACATTCGATAGTGGATTGACGACAATGTCTTTCACCATGTATCCCAAGAGACAACAACTTTTGGCTTGTGGAAGAAACTCGAAGACCTTTATGAGAGTAAGTCGGGCGGAAACAAAGTGTTGGTCGTTAAGAAGTTTGCCGACACGAAGTACTAAGAAGGTTCTTCAATGTTTGAGCGTCTTAACGAATTATAGAATACCATCAATTAGATGCATTTGATGAAGATTGATTTGGGAGATGAAGTTGAGGCTTTGTTTCTATTAGGCTCTCTACCCGAAAGTTGGGAGAAACTAGCAGTCTCTCTACACGGAGCAGCCAAGGATGGAATCGTTACCATGGAAATGGCTACCACGTCTTTGTTGAATGAGGAGACTAGAAGGAGTTCAAAAGGCAGCTCCTCTCGCTCAGAGATTCTTGTCACAAAAAAACGGGGAAGAGATAGATACATAAAATTATCTCGTTCTAGACGTGATGACAGAAGTAAATATAGGGGTGAAGCTAGAACTCCTAAGGCAGAGAGGCAATATTACTATTGTGCCACCAAGGGCCACTTCAGATATGAGTCGTAATTAATCAAGAGGGATGAGAAGAATAATTGTGTACATGAAGACATGGTGCAGAGGAACGGAAACACAGGTAGAGATACTACTGCACTAGTCGATGATCTAGTGGAAATTGTATCAGATTATGGTGTATGCTGTCTTAGTACCTCATGTCAGGATACAGAGTGGGTGATAGATACAGGAGCATCCTATCACGTCACACCGCACAGGGATTCTTCACTAATTACAGCTGTGGTGAATATGGTGAAGTGAATATGGGTAACAGTGGCGTCTCGAAGATTATAGACATTGGAGATGTTCATGTAGAAACCAATGTCGGCTACACCTTAACACTCAAGGATGTAAGACATGTCCCTGACATACGGTTAAGCCTAATTTCGGCTGGAAAATTAGATGACGATGGCTTTGTAAAATCGTTTGGTAACGGGGTATGGAAACTGAGTAGAGGTTCCATTGTAGGAACCAGAGGGAAGAAAACTTGCTCTCTTTACAAAGTACAAGCTAATTTGTGTAAAGCGTATGAATCTTGCGCGTAAGAAGAAGCTTCCTCCGAATCGTGGGCACAAAGAGACCGTGGTCATATGGGCATAAAAGGGATGGAAGTTCTTGCTAAGCAAAAGGCCTTGCCTGACATTAAAGGTACACATTTAAATACATGTACTCACTGTTTGGTAGGAAAATAATACAGGGTGTATTTTCAAAGATTTCCGTCTCACAGAAAGGACAATGTCCTTGAACTAGTGCACACTGATTTATGTGGTCCTATGAGAGTAAAGTCCCACCAGGGAGCTTTGTACTTCTTGACATTCATTGATGATACGTCAAGAAAGATATGGGCCTATAGTCTGAAGACCAAGGATGAAGTACTTGGCGTGTTTGAAAAATTCCATAGCATGGTGGAAAGAGAGACTGGAAAGTTGTTGAAGTGTATTCGCTCAGATAATGGGGGTGAGTACATTGGGCCGTTTGAAGAGTATTGCCAGAGTTATGAGATTCGTCATGAGCAAACCATTCCCAAGACACCACAACAGAATGGAATAGCAGAGAGAATGAACCGCACCATTGTAGAAAGGATGAGATGCATGTTGTCTTACTCTAAACTACCTAGAACCTACTAGGTAAAAGCAATGCGTACAACCGTGCATGTGATCAACCTATCGCCGTCAAAGCCTCTGAATAGTGATTATCCAGAGAGAGTATGGTCAGGCAGAGATGTTGATTATGGATACTTTAGGGTATTTGGGTACAGGGCATTTGTGCATATTCCAAAGGATTAGAGATCCAAGCTTGATGACAAAGCCAAGCAGTGTATTTTTCTGGGTTATGGAGATGAAAAGTTTGGTTACAAACTCTATGATCCGATTAACAATAAGGTAATCCGAAGTCGAGATGTTGTGTTCCTGGAAGACCAAACCATACCAGACTTTGAGGAGGGATAGAAGCTACATGATTTCACCAATGATCTTGTTGATTCAGAAACATAAGTTCCTACTGTGGAATGTACAGAAGGCATTGAGAATGCAGAGAACCATGAGTTTGAAGCTCATGATGAAAATCTTATTGCTCATGATAGGATAGAACCTATTGGTATAGAAGATGCAGATGAGATGCATGAACCACCACCAAAGCAAGCAGAAGTGCATCCTCCTGAGACACTAGCAGATGATGGGACAAGAAGGTCAAACAGAGAGAGACTAGCTTCAACCAAGTATCCACCACATACGTACGTGCTATTATCGGATGGTGGAGAGCCTATGTACTATCAAGAGGCACGTAAAGGTACAGACAAAGAAAAGTGGTTGAAGGTCATACATGACGAGATGGATTCTTTGCATAAGAATCACACTTATGAGTTAGTTGAGAAACCGCAAGGACGAAAAATTCTCAAAAATAAGTGGATATACAAAGTCAAGCATGAGGAGAACAATCCTCACCTAAGGCACAAAGCTCGCCTTGTTGTGAAGGGATTCGGTCAAAGGAAAAGGATTGACTTTGATGAGATTTTCTCTCATGTAGTGAAGATGACTTCTATCCGGTGGGTATTGGGTATGACCGCAAATATGAACCTAGAGGTTGAGTAGCTAGATGTTAAGACAGTTTTTCTTCATGGAGACCTTGAAGAAGATGTCTACATGGACCAGCCAGAAGGGTTTGAGGTCAAAGGCAAAGAGCACCTAGTATGCAAGCTGATAAAGAGCTTGTATGGGTTGAAGCAAGCACCGAGACAGTGGTACATAAAGTTTGATTCCTTTATGGCAAAGCAAGGATACAAGAAGTCTGCTTCCGATCATTGTGTGTTTGTTCAGAGATTTCCATATGGGGATTTTATAGTGATATTGCTGTATGTGGATGATATATTGATAGTTGGCCCAAAAATCAACAAGATATCCAAGTGAAGAAAGACTTGAGTAAGTCCTTTGAGATGAAAGATTTAGGTCAAGCAAAACAGATACTTGGGATGCGGATCACTTATGATAGAAAGAGTGGGAAGTTGTGGATTTCTCAAGAAAGTTACATTGAGAAAGTGTTGAAGAGATTCAACATGGATCAAGTGAAGCTAGTCAGTTGTCTGCTTGGTGGCCAGTTTCGCATGACCAAAGAGATGTGTCCAAAGGATGAGCATGAGCAGAGTCAGATGGAAAAGATTTCTTATGCATCCGCAGTGGGTAGCTTGATATACGCAATGGTGTGTACAAGACCGGATATTGCTTTCGCTGTTGGTGTTGTAAGCCGATTTCTGTTAAATCCGGGGAAGGAGCATTAGAAAGGTGTTAAGTGGATATTGAGATATCTCAAGGGCACTTCCAAATCGTGTCTGTGCTTTGGTGGAAGTAAGCCCTTACTTGAAGGCTACACTGATGCAGACATGGCAGGTGATGTTGACTCGATGAAGTCCACCTCCGGTTATCTGGTTACTTTTGCAGGGGGAGCAGTTTCTTGGCAATAAAAGTTGCAAAAGTGTGTTGCCCTCTCCACTACAGAAGCCGAATATATTGCAGCCACTGAATGTTGCAAAGAGTTGCTATGGATGAAGAGGTTCTTCGACGAATTAGGGCTAAAGCAGAAACAATTTATAGTTCTATGTGACAGTCAGAGCGCCACCCATTTGAGCAAGAATTCGAGTTTTCATTCTAGATCCAAACACATACACGTGCATTATCATTGGATTAGAGAAGTACTCGAAGACAAGCATTTGTGTATCGAGAAGATCCATACCGACAAGAACGGGTCGGATATGATAACTAAAGTCTTACTGAAAGGTAAGTTTGATGTTTGTTGTGCTATTGCTAGAATGGCAGCACACTCCTCCTATTGATTTGGAAATTGCATGGAGGTAGCCCCCCTCACTGTTCGGGAGGGGGAGATTGTTGGAGTTATCCCTCACATGAGGAGAGAAAAGGAGTTATCCCTCAAGTCTAAGACCAATTCCGAGAGAAAAGGCTAGTAATTACGAATTATTCACGAATTATTCGCGAATTATAAGGTTTGGCTTAATAAAACTAATAATAATTCGGAATTTTTGAATGATACGGTTTAATTCATAATTGGTTGGGTCGGGCTTATAATTGCCGAATTATTCGCGAATTATTCACTTAATTATAAGGTTTGGCTTAATAAAATGATATTTGTATTATTTTTTCATGAATAAAATTGTAAAAATAAAAATAAAAACGCTATATACTTATATATCAAAATTTTAAATGTAAAATATATAGCCAAATTTTAAAGAAATATATTCAGATATACCCGTGATAAAACACGATATCGTCATTTTTTTACCCTTTATTGGACCGAATATTTAAAAAAGTATTATTGTTGAAAATTTCAATCTTAGGCTTAATAATTGACGATCGAACTTTTGCCGTCACGCAATTTACTAGCTATGCCTAATCGCCGGACATCGTCTAAGGCAAGATGCGCCTCGCCGCCATCCCAAAGATTAATTTTTGGCGCCATTCCTATTTTTCGAACCGCAAGTTTTGGCTTATATGTTTGGGTTTTTGGCTAAACCAAATACACGAGAGGCAGCACAAAAGTCAGAGAAAACCCAATCTTGAAAGCTATCAAGATTGAGAGATAACATTTATAGAGATACAACCCTGTAAAGATATAAGAGTGATTTAGTAAGGTGAGAGACTGAAAGAAGAGATTGTAATCTTCCTTCCCACTTTATAAAGAACTAGCTTTGTGGAAGTAGGCACCATTGGCCGAACCACGGTATATCTTTGTGTTGTAGTTTGCTTTAATTCTGTTTTACATTATTATTTGTTGTTAATAATTGTTTAGCGAGTTGGGCATGTTAGTATAGATTGTAGTTGATATTTAGAATTTGTCTGGAATTGAATTGTGTTCAAATACAAATTATATGTGTAGTGGGAGAATCAATTGGTATTGATATAAACCCCAACAATTATTAGGTCTCAGTTTTAAATTGGATATCTATCGTTAATATGGTATCACATAAATCCTAAGGCATCTCAAGTCGAGTTTTACTTTATTAAGGTTGTTAGGAGTCACATTAAGATATTGATATGCTACCTTTCCTTAAACAATGTGAAAAACCCTCGCATCAAAAAATTGCAAATTGAGGCTAGAAAACTAAAGGGATGAAAAAATTCTAGTGTCATTCATATGGCCCCATTCATATTTGAAATGTTTATGATTTTTTTTTCGATGAATGTATTTGATATGCTCAATAGGAAGAAATTGTATGTCTGCGCTAGTTAAATACGGAAGACGACCTTGCAAGGAAAAATGACAGCTTACAAAATGTTAGGTGCATTGCATTTCTTGTTTTCTTTATGTTCACTTCCTTGTAAAATACATATGCAAGGTAGTTTGCATCAAACTGCTAAAGGTAACAGCGGTCAGCGGACACCAAGTTATGCGCGCAGGTCATTTTTGCATAATCAACAGTATGCATTGGCAGTATCTTAAAAAGGATACCGTGGTTACATTGTCACCTATACACTGGTTTATTCCCATCCAAGTTCATGACATAATGCTTTCGTGCATTAGACATTGATTCGTATAGTCGAGAAACTATT
Organism: Coptis chinensis; assembly: GCF_015680905.1. NCBI lineage: Eukaryota > Viridiplantae > Streptophyta > Magnoliopsida > Ranunculales > Ranunculaceae > Coptis > Coptis chinensis. The sequence goes on along the minus strand of NC_141459.1, from coordinate 94,180,518 downwards.
AAATCGTAAAAGTTTTGTAGCCTATATTTGTTTGATGAATTTGTAGGTTATATGAAAGGAGATTTAATCAGGTTTGCAAACCTCGAAATAATGTAAATCTACAAAATGAACTTTGTAAATGTAATTGATTCTCAAGTTCTGAAATAAGACCTATATGATGATGAAGATAACTAATAATAAATAAATTATCGGAAAAAAAAAAACTAATAATAAATGGCTAAATATATGGTGCCCAGGTCGTATAGTATGCTATCAAATCTGGGCCACTCATACCAAGAGGTGCGTGTGTATTGCATGACAAAAGTATTGATCCAAAGACCCACATTATCTGCGCACCATACATCTCGCGCACTGAAGACATGCTCATAATAAATATGTGATGGGATCCTGATCGGAAAAAAAAACTGATAATAAATATGTATAGAGTCAAAGCATGTGATAATTCTAGATATCCAAGCCATATCCTAGTACTATACCAGACTGAGTCAACTAGACTAATAGTATAGATTAACTTTGCAAAATCAGTGCGCCAACACGTCATATTAAGATTATTAAGTATCATATCCTATATAAACAGAACAAGAAATTCTAGGAATTTTACTTATAACAGAAATTTTTGGAGAAAGGCTACCTGCTAGTTAGGGTGCTATTATTCTCCAAAGTCCAAACCATTTGGCTTCATTAATCTTTGATCGACAAACTCTATTTTCAAAAGAAAGCTAAAAAGTCTACTCAATCACTACATTTGGATTTTCTCTCTCCAACTCCCAATCTTGATGTCTCTACAAATTCCAACTCTTAAATATTTCTCCAATGCTTGTTCAGTGATACAATGTGGATTTACTCTGAAATCCCAACACACTACATTGTTTGTTTCAGCTCTCACCATTCAAATGTCATTATGATCGGATCATTTTTTCAACTTTCACTTAGATATTGTTACAACAAAAAACCTTAAGTTTCTCCAAATTCTTCAAATCCCCTTGGATGGATTCATTAAACAAAAACTTCATTCACTATGGATCTCAAGCTCTTTTTGTCACTAGAAACCAACAACAATCAATATCGCAAACTCCCTCACCGCCCTCGGATACCAGCTCCCCTATCTTAGTCATTGCTATATTAGGAATCACAGTTACAGCCTTCTTATTGTTGAGCTACTATGTCTTTGTGATCAAGTGCTGGTTAAACTGCCACCGTATCAGTTTCCTAAGACAGTTATTTACCTCACAAACTCGACGTTTTGAAGACCCATTAATGGCTTATTATCCAGCAATTGAGAATAGGGGTGTTGATGAATCAGTGATTCAAGCCATACCAGTTTTTCAATTTAAAATAGGTGGGGATAAAGAGGGTGAAAGAAGAAGCTTCTATGAATGTGCAGTTTGCTTGAATGAGTTTCAAGATGAAGAGAAACTAAGAGTTCTGCCTAGTTGCACTCATGTTTTTCATATTGACTGTATTGATGTATGGCTTCAAAGTAATGCTCATTGCCCTCTTTGCAGATCAAGTATCTCAAGCAGAACGCGACTACCTATTGATCATATCATTGCCCCTAGCTCTTCTCCTCAAGATGTAACTCCATTCACAGATACAGTCATCACTGGTGATGAAGATTTTGTTGTAATTGAAGTAAGAGGCGACACGGTTGCAGATCAAACAACTCATGAAAGATATCGACATGAACTTCCTAAATCAGGAGAGCTCTCATCAGAGTCAGTCAATCCATCTCCAAGAAAATTAGAGCAGAGACAATTACAAAAGAAACCAAGCAGGAAGTTTCACTATAATTCTAGCATGGATGATGAGTGTATTGATATTAGAGGGAAAGATGATCAGTTTTTAGTTCAACCAATTAGGAGATCATTCTCCATGGACTCATCGACTGATCGACAACTCTATTTAGCTGTTCAAGACATTATACAACAGAATAGGCCACTCAATGAGGTTAGTACAAGCGAAGGTTGTAGCAGCAGAATTTGTCGATCCATCTTTACTTTTGGTCATGATCGAGGATCAAGAAATCTTGTTCTTCCAGTCCGCTTCGAACTGTAAACATTATTAGTTCATGTTTAGGACTCAGTTCTTGATTCATTTTTGTTTCCTCTAGATCGACATAGATTTTATTACACTTTTATGAGGCTATGTAACAATTATTCAACCAAATGAGTGTATAGAAACTTTGTAACTTGGGCATATGTGGAGTAAGACTGAAGTTGATCAAATTTGTTTTGTTGAATTGTAGTAATAATTATAGGCATCATTGATTGAAGCAATATCTTGAACACTTTTCTCTTTTGAAAGATCACTTCTTTCCACTTTCCTTTCAAAAAGAGTGGGAGAATGATAAAAATGGTGAAAAGGGACCCCCATCTTTTGAAATATCAACATAAGCTTTGTCTCTACTATAATTATTCTAAGATTATTGGTGAATGAGGAAAAAGAAATCATTCTTGATTAAGCTGATTCTGAATTCATACTTTCAGTGTAATCCAGCTTGGGAGCAGTAATCTGTCCATTGGTTTGTATTCTTTTCGCACAAATAATAATGAGATTAAGAAAGGCATGGACTATCAGATTATTTAAAATCAAAACACACTCAACGTGTGTATAAACTTATAGTCAAACTTGGATAGAAAAACAGGTATTTGCTTAGGGTCGTTAGCAGACAGTTACAAGAATCCAATACTCACAGACTAAAACCACTAGTCTTTAATTACTGATGTTCGTTGTCTTCCTTTATTAATCAAAATGAGACCTCAATCAAAATTACTGCAGTCAAGTCTGTAAAGTACTTGTTTACTCTTTCTTAAGCAATACTCCAGAGTTTCCAAGTTATGAACAGGGTAGAACTTGACTAAGGGTAAGAAGAAAAGAGTTGACAATGCCACAATGGGCATAAACCAGAACTCTCACAAACTTGACCCAAGTGCCTAATACTGGAAGCTGGAAGAAATGTAGGCAACATACTTTGGTCTCAACTCTTAAGCATCTGATGGAGCTAGCGCGCCAATATTTGCTTGAACCAGAAAAATGACAAAGCCAAGAGCTTACAATGTCAATGGTTTTATTAAGCTTTAACAAGTCTTGTGTTATCTGATTCTGGACTCGCAGTCAAGCCTTGCGACCATGGAGTGTGAACCTTACGGTTTCGGATAATGGAACTTTTTCAATTCTTGTGGGTGCGGTGACTGCAATCGCACCACCCTGGTTCCATCCTTTGCTTGACTTGCTGACTAGTTTAGCAAATGTAGGTTCTCCTAACATTGCAAGAACAAACTCTACTAGACTGAATTTGCTAAATAATATACTTTTACCCACATAAAGAGACCGGATCTAGATAGAGCTTATGGAGAAAGATAGAAAATGTGTGAAATGCAAGCTATGCACATAGAGGAAGAAACAATGAGGACACACAGTTGCAGACAGGGCATATGGGGGTGATGTGGAAGAGGCGCAGTATCCCAAAACTGAAGATACTAATGTAGCAGCTTCACCAATTCAAGGTACAAAACAAACGGTATCCATGACTGACTTGCTGCAAGAAATACATAAATATTCAAAAAACAAGTAACCTCTATTTCTCTCTCTCAACTCGAGATTCTATGCGCATACTCCATCTCTTCAGTTTTCTGTTTGCAAGTTCTTTAATAGTCTCCAGATTTCTTAGGTTCACAATAACATGGACATGCACTGCGGCACTGCCCAATACATTATTCTAAGGTGCTATCTGAAGTTCTGAACTACCTCTCCTTCCATGAGAATTAACCAACCAATACTCACCGAGTCTTAACTTGAACTGACAGATTGCCTCGTCTGCCCCTGCCGGTGGCGTTTTTTCTCATAATATCTTTTACGAACCCTGCTATAATATGAGCGCCATGATGTTATTATTTTTAATATACATATCTGTCTGTGTTTTAGGCAGATTGTGAAGGTGGAAGTTCTATCAAAACGGGCTATCTACTTCAAACTTTCGAAGTACTTTCCTTCTTCAAACGCATGTCTCTACCAATATTAGAAAGCTAAATTAAAACTTGAAGCAGAACAGTCAATATTGCGTCAGTCTTAAGTCTTAACTAGATATATCTTTCTCCTCTAACTAAGTAATCGAAGCGATTTAAAAAATAAAAATAAAAATAAAAAAGTGGAGCGATCTATGTAATAACAATAACACCACGGCCAATGGCCGTACTTGCACTTTGATGTTGCCATAGAGAACTCAATAGACAAAAACATCATGATTATCGTGGTTACATCAGCATATGTGCTCTGTCTGAGACACACTATATTCAAAATGATTTTGATACTTTCATTGTTGAGGATACTACAAATCTGCTTATTGTTCCTCCAAGGAGTCTAAGATCTATGAATTTCAATGTAACCATACGGAAGGCACCCACCACATTATCAGAGGGTATACCAAATAACAATTCCAACTCTACTTAATTTGTGGCTTTGTGTACTTACAAGTTACAACAGCTATCATATATCCAAAGCTCTCGACGGTTGTAACAACTACAGAATAAAACTATATCCTACAAATAGAATCTCAATTATATCAAGTACGGGAAAACACATAAATTAGGAACACCTACCCATGTGTGTACAACGTCATACAACATTGTTTACATAATCAATGAACTCTACAACATCTCTATTTTTTTTTATCGAAAAAAAAACAAACAAACAAACAAACAACCCTAATTTGCAAATACAGCTTTCATACAACGTACTTCACATAATCTATACGAACTTTACAACCACTGATATCTCGACATTGCTTTGTTTTTTGTTGTGTTTTGAGATTTTCCGTCTCAACATTATTTTTAGACCATTCTCTGTGTGTGTCTATGTTAAGAGAATCTCCAATGAATGTGCCAAATACGAAGTCATTAAATTTCGCCAACAGAAAGTGTCACAACCAAGGCCCAAAATATCGATATCGATGAATATATCGGTGTACCCAAAAACCAATATATATCGGATATATCCATTTTTTTGGTGACCAGTCCAAACTATTTAAAATATTAGAAATATCGGATATATCGAAAATATAATATTGGAAACATATTGGAAATATCGGATTTATATTAAAAAATGGTCAAAAAATCAACCGATATATATCGGATATATCGATTATATCAGTGATATAAAGTTTTATATCGGAAATTCCGATATATATTGGGAAAAAAATGATTCTATATTCGGTGGATATATGTCGGAAATATCGATGTCGGTGTACCAAAATACCGATATATATCGGCGATATTTTGGTCCTTGGTCACAACCACAGAAGGAATTAGCCCATCAAGCTCGCCAAGAGTGCCTACAGTAAGGACGAGAAGTAGTGATATGAACAAAATGGGTATAAAGTGCCTACAGTAAGGACGAGAAGTAGTGATATGAACAAAATGGGTATAAAGTGCCTACAGTAAGGACGAGAAGTAGTGATATGAACAAAATGGGTATAACCAAAAGACCGTAAAAGAAGCTAATCTCCACTTTCCAACACCCTCACTCGAGGTCCAAAAGTGTCAATTGCAAAAGTATGCTATTACTAATGAGAGTGGGTGTTTCACAATTTCTCACTTCAGATTTCAGTTTAAAAAATATTTCACACAAGTAATGTTGAACACTGTTATTTCGCGTGCCTTTCGTCTTAAAAGATTGCACCCAAAGTAGTACTCTCACAAATTCGCAGAAACAACTGTTACCATATGCCCTATTGCTACCACTTTCCATAAGTACAATAAAAACAATAAGCACTTACAAAATAGATAATATAGTCTAGAGGTGATTAAAATATGAACGGTTTAATATGTGCAAAAAAACATGATCAATTCAACTAGACAGAACAAAAGGTTAATTTTTTGAAGAATTTGGAAGCGTGTGAACAAAGTCGTGATGGAAGAATCACAACATTGAGGTAAACTTATGAAAGAATTTAAACAAATAACTGAAGTTTGTATAGATGAAATCAACCATTGTAACAAAAACCTTTTGGTTTTAAACCCCACCTAGAACTCCACTTAGACCCCGACCCCCAGATTTTGGTATCATCCTTTGGCCCATATTGTGTCGAACCATTTGGGGCCGCCCCAAAATTAATTTTGACCGGGCAGTCCTGCAGCCCAATTAACTAGCCCATTTGTGTAAAGGTAAACTCCAATAGAGCATGGTAATCATAGGGCCGGCAATATTATTATCCAGAGTAGATAAAAAAAAATAACGTAGTTCAAAGAAAACTTTTATCCAATTGATTAACTAAATATGAATAATTATTAATTACATGAGAAACTAGATTGCGTAAGTCCTAGCAATCCTGAACAGTGAAAATAGTTTTCTTATAAACCCATTAACAACAGATAAGCTTATCATAACTGGTCATCAGAAATTTCTCAAGCTGGTGTGCTTGATCAATTTTTACTGACCTGAACATCATTTTTTGAGCTTTTCAATAGAGACGGATCTAGCACGAGGACGCATTGCCAAAGCCTTTGTAAGGACATGTTCTGTGGTCGACCCACATGCTTCCTTTTTCAGTTGTTCAAGAACTCGCGTTGCTTCTTTCAATTCATCTTCTGCCGTAGGTCCATGACTTTCCCAGGCATCGACTGCGCACTGCTGAAAGTCAATTGCAAGATGATAGCTGCACACCACAAATGTCTTCAGTAAGCACATTAAACACGGAAACAATTAAAACAAAGCACAATGTCCAGACAGATGTAGATTTAATCAGTGGAAGCAACAATTAAAGGAATCCACAATATATACGAAATTATCAGGAACCCTGGTTTTTCCGAGAAAAACCTGAAAGTCCTCTCTTTTCATCAACAAAAAAATCGACAAAATGTTTTTAAACCACAAGAGCCCCTTATATATAGATGGGGTTTTCCTTGTTAGCCAAAGAAACCTATTACAATAAGCCATGGGGCTGCAACTAAATAAATAAATAACAAATATAACAGGGAATGCCTAGACGCCTATAGGTGCCTACACATATGAACCCATTGGGCTCTACTGTATCCAGGAGACATCCCCTTGAACCAGCAGCACCTTGTGGAACCCCCAGATTCATTTCACCGAGCTTGGTTGTCGTTGTTACCATTCCTAACATATCCTGTAAGCTTGATGACTAATATGGGAATGATCACCTAGCTATACCTGTTTTCTCTTCTTGAATAATATTTCCATAAGTTCAGGGAAGCTAGTTAACAATCCAACCCCCATGTGTCTAGACTTGATGTGATTCAGTTTTCCCCAGTTTTATGCCCAAGAATTTCGTGTTTTCCTCCCTTACAAACCTAGACAACATCCCCTGTTTGCCTACAGGTTTCTTTCTAGCCTTTGTGGTGTGTCAAGTCCCATTACATTATTGCCTAATGCAGTTAGCACAAAGTTAAAGAAAAGGCTCAAGCCACACTTCCTCAGCCTCCAATCTTAACTAAAGAGTTGAGGGTCAAGATAATGTATCCAAGAGATACCCAATAGCCATGTAAAGTTTTAAGCATAGGGTTACAAAAGAACCTAAGACACTTTCCAAGTATATCATATGTTTAAAATTTCAACCAAGTATAACAATAAACATCTACCGAGATATGTTAAGAGTGTTAGACTATGGCACTGGGCAATATTTTGATGTGATCTCTTCCTAAAATTAAAAAGCTTCCACTTAGTTCACAAAAAGGAAAACACTAGGCGTCCTTATCAGAATGAAATAGTAAAACATTCAGAGTCTATCTCCAAAAGCAGGCCATTCTGTTTTGGTGGCTCATAGGAAAAAAAAAGGTTAGAGATTTGTGAAAACGCCAAAAATCCAATTTGTAAACATGTGATTCAAAAATAATAATAATGTGTGCACCTAAAACAGAAAAAGATTCAAACCAAAATAAAGTTTAAGAAGACGAATAGGGATGAAAAAAAGGATGCTGCATTACTATAAACCATTTCCCCAGAAAGAACAACTTCATGGATATAAGCAACAAGTCAATATCAACATGTTAATACCTGAAGTTACTAGCAATTGCAGAAAAATCTTGTATATTCTAAAATCCTCCACATCTGATCTAACTAAAGACAAAAACTTGATAAGTTTCCTTACCTCCGCATGGCACTATAAGCTTTAGAAAGGTTTTGGCATGCCTCAATGGAATCTGCATGATGAGGTCCAAGAGACACATCCATGATATCCTTCGCAACTGCAAACATCTGTGCAGCCGACTGAGGCCTCTCCAGCTCTAGATATGCTGCACCCAAGTTGTTGTAGATATACGCCACACTAAAATGTTTTGGTCCAAAACTCTCTTTAAGCAACTCAGCTGCATTCTCCATGTAAGGAATCGCCTGTGGCACCTTATCCGTCAGAAGAAGCAACCAACCTAATTTAGCAGATGCAGTCCCTTCCGCATGCTGTTCTTGTGGGAGTTTCTCAAATATGGACAGCGCTCGCTTATACAAAGAGACCGCGGGTTCAAACTCATTCATCTCCACATATAGCCCAGCTATTTCCATGTATGCGTCTGCAACTTCTGCAGGAAACTCAGTTTCTTTTTTGTCAAAAATCCCAGTAGATATCTCAAGGCACCTCTTAGCATTTCCATACGTTTCCTCCTTACACATGGCATTTGCCATCTCAATAAATACCAAAGCTCTAGTCTTGCTGTCTTTATCTGTCTGCAAAACAACACTCTTCAAACTGTTAATGGCCTCCTCATAGTTCCCCAAAGAAATTAGCGTATTAGCAGCATCAAGTTCTGCTCGAAGCAGATCATCCTTACAACCCCATTGCTTCAATACCTTCTGAGAAAGCACATTCTGCTCCAATGCTTTTTGGAACTCTTGCATTCCCGTATATATAACCCCAAGAATACGTCTATCATGCGCAACTTCAATAGAATTATCCCCTAAATGAGCCTTATGTATTTTTAACGCTTTCAAACAATAAGGCAAACCATCATTAAAACTCATTACTGCAGCATAAGCTTCTGCTACTTGCCTATAAGCCACGCCAAGTTCCTTACTTTCAGGGTCTAAAGTCATTTCTTTAATTTCTAAACCCTTTGTATAATTCTCCAAAGCCTCTTCATTTCGACCCATAGCCGTCTTTGCATTGGCTAACCCAAGCTGAACCGTATGAAGAACCAGTAAAATCTCTTTGTCACTACAACCTTCCGATTGCAACTTAACCAACAACCTATTAGCCTTATTTAAGTACCCTAAACTATCACTAAACCTCTTTAAATTATAACTAGCAGAACCCATCAAGTGTAAAGTCATAGCAAGAGGTATAGACAAATTTTTATCACCTTTATCTAAAATATTAAAAGCTTTAAGTCCAAATTGTAAAGCGGTTTCGGGTTCCTCACCTTCATCATCCAAATGCAGTCCTACTTTTAAACAAGCCAATCCATACTTGGGCTCATTTTTGTCGAAAACTGTTTCCAGTGATTTAAAAGCTTTTAAAATATCATCTGTACTCACTGCTGCTTCAAACTCTTCTTCAATATCAACTTTTTCTTTTACTTTTCTCTGTCTAAGGGTGTTGATATTTCGAGATTGGTGGTGGCTTTTTGGATTTAAAACAAGGTGGTTAATGGGTATTGGACAAGTGTTTGTGAACAAGTTTTTGTAAAGATTGCTTCTTTTGTGTGTGGAAGTGAGGTGTGATAGAAATGAAGATGTGGCTCTTTTCATCATTATTGGTTTTGTGAAATTTGAGGTTTTTGTTTCAAATTAAGGAAACCAAAAACCCTTGAGAAACCTCTGTTAGCCCACGTGTGTGGTGACACTCTCCACACGTGCCAATCAAATTGACCAAACTACCCTTAACTGCCAACACAAAGCTTCTTCTTCTTCTTTTCTCTCTTAAAAAAAACCATGAAGATAATGGTAGCAGTAAAACGAGTAATAGACTACGCAGTGAAAATCAGAGTGAAATCAGACAAGGTAAAATAAATAAACAAACTTTTGCCCATCCATTTTTATTTATTTAGTTTTAACTATTTTGCAACATTTTTTTTTGGCAATGTAAATTTGACAGACAGGTGTAGAAACGAGTAATATAAAAATGTCAATGAACCCATTTTGTGAAATTGGATTAGAAGAAGCATTACGTATAAAAGAAGCAGGATTAGCAAGTGAAGTGATTGCAGTGAGTATGGGAAGTGGTCAATGTGTTGATACACTTAGAACTGGATTAGCTATGGGTGCTGATAGAGCTATTCATGTTGATACTAAAGATGTTATGCTTTATCCTCTTTCTGTTGCTAAACTTCTTAAGAAACTTGTTGACTTGGAGAAACCTGGTCTTCTTATTCTTGGCAAACAGGTTAGTTCCCCTTTTTTTTTTTAAAAGTAATTTTTGTCTATTTTTGTGAGATTTGCGCCTTTGTTAAATATTTTGATGTATGAATTGTTATACAGGCGATTGACGATGATTGTAATCAAACAGGACAGATGGTGGCTGGGTTGCTTAAGTGGCCTCAAGGCACTTTTGCTTCAAAGGTTAGAAACAAAGCTATCTGCAACTTAATTTTTTATAGTGTTAAATGTAATGTGACTTATTTAGCGCCCTTTAGATTGGCCAAGGAGTTTCTTACTACCATATGATTATTATTTTTACCCTATAGTAATTGGCAAAGCTATTGATATTACTTATTACCTTACTGATTGATCTAGAAAAAGGATACTTCATTTTTTGGAAAAGACAGAGAATGGCTGAGATTCAATGTTAGGTCAAGTGTGGAAGATCCTTATCTGTTAATGGTAAAATGCTATTTATCAAATGATCAAATGCTGGTGTTTGTGAATATCAGAGCATGTCGAAGGGCAAAGTAGAAGAGAGAGAACAAACTGTTGTGCATGTGGTAGAAACACTATTAACATGTGTTGGAGAGAAAAACTATTGGTGTGTCTTCAGATAATTATTTATCGTAAAAAAAATGAAAGATAAATGTCTGCTTCAGTCTGTAGCTGGAATGTTTTGTCAGACAACATTGCAATCGCCTGTCACAAAAGTTTGTTGATGTTGACAGTATTTGTTTTTCTCAGTAAGCAAATAATTTGTATCGAAGAAAGAGGGGAAAGGAGGGAGTACCTAAGTACAAGGGTTACTTACAGTCTACACATCACTGTAGCACCATGAGCAATTAACATAACCTATATAATAAACATGCTCTGGAACTCCTATTGGTCGTAGACAGTAGACTTCTAGTATGCTTTAGATTATACCATTAGGTCGAGGAGAAAAGTAATAGAGCATTATTATTTTGTTTGTTGAAGTAATTGGCCAGTTCACTGGTTTAACTTGGGAAGGTTTTTTTTTTTTTTTTTTGATTTGTACTTTTGGAAACTTGATGCATGGCCAAAAAGGGCACTGATGCCACTTGGCCAAAATGTGCTATGTGGATGCGTCAAACACTTGTGGCACAACAAACTAGAGACCAGTAGGAGCATTGAGGGGGGTGTGGGGTGTGGGGTGTGTTACAAATTGGACTTAGGTTTGGGGGGTCATATATAATTAGTTACCTTACGCCCAGTCACCCTTATCCCTGAGAAAGCTTTATTGGTGAACTAGCGTCTAGCGCCAAGGAAATTAATAGAGAGAATGGACTGTAAACGTGGCATGTATGGAGGATCATGCCTGCTGATAAGTATACTATTTTACAATATCCAATGATCCACAAGGCACAATCTAAAAGCTTCATGGTTACACAGACACACCCCTTCAGAGTGTCTGTTCATTTGAGATCTGTGTCACCTGTAACTTCCTTTGCTTAATCTCTAAAGTCTTTGTCTGTGTTTTACGAAGAGAGGGGGAGAAAAGAAGGGAACAAATAGCATGAACGTTAATTTCTATCTACCAGTACAATTTCTATGTATGTTAAGACTTAAGAGAACAATTGATTTATTTATCTGCCAGTACTCAAATCAGTTGTCTTTTTCCTTCTTGATTTATTTATGACTTGGTTTCTTCATGAATATGACATCTCGAAAAAAACCTTGGTTTTTTTAGTCTCTGCTCCACCCTCCACCGGTGCATGCCTCAGACTTTTGTAGTTTTATATTGCGTTCATAGTAGTTTCATTAGACTTAAGCTCATATGTTCATTATAAACTGGATAGTCTCTGCATGTTGCTAAAACTCTTCATCTGTTACTTAATTGAAAACATGTATATTTGCAGTGTCATGTGAGCAACAACTTCTCTGTTGGATAAATATCTTGATCTGTGAATGAATCTCTTATTGCGTGATACCTTGAAATATTCTACCGTTTTAGTTTTCTGTCAAACCTACAGATCTTCTACTTTATTGTCCATTGTGATCCAGAAGGCTTTTATTTCGTTGCATTATTCTGCATGTTATTTTCTTGGGATCTGTATCTAGTTTTAGCTGATTAGATAATCGAATGAGTACAATTTGAGTTTGTGTGTCAATGCGGTGCTGTTTTGATTGTTATGGTTACACATTGTTCATAATACTTTCTTCTTCTGACATCTTGCTGCTCTCTAGTAGGTTGTACTGGATAAAGAAAAGCAGGTGGTAACAGTGGATAGGGAGGTTGACGGTGGTCTCGAGACTCTTTGTTTAGATCTACCAGCAGTAATCACGTAAGTATTTACTCTTCCAGGATATTCTTTTTTGTTTTTCTCAAGTTTTAGATCCTTTCAAGTTGTAATTCTAGGAATTTTATATCCTTCTGATATATATTCTTCATGTGTATTTCATCGACACTATTTGAGCGGTGTGTTGATTATAGTGCATTTAGTATATGCCACCTATAACAAAGTTACTTGAAGGCACTGTTGCTACGTTGATAAATCGTTTTGCCTTTTGCAATTTCCAAAGCTGCCTCTGTTATCAATAATGCTTGGCTTATTTAGTCTACAAGAAAATAATGCCCCTGATTGTTGGAGAAGTTGTCTTATACACCATTTTGCATTCAATTTCATTTTTACTGGTGCAGTAACCTCAATCTCGTGTTTATCTTTACATTTGTTTTGCCTTTTATTTGCCATACTGTTTAAAGCAAAGTTCCGTCTATTTTGTATCCTGTTACAGAACGGACTTGAGACTGAACCAGCCAAGGTATGCGACACTTCCCAACATAATGAAAGCAAAATCAAAAGTTATAAAGAAGGTCACTCCTGAAGAACTTGGTGTTGAAATTAATAAGTCTGATCTGGAGATTGTTCAAGTCACTGAACCTCCAAAGAGAAAAGCTGGGGTGATTGTTTCCTCTGTAGATGAGCTCATTGACAAACTTAAAAATGAAGCTAATGTCATATAATCTCTATTTGACTTCTGATCATTTTGGGAATAACCAGACTTGAGCTCCTTCTAGGAAGATCCAATTAACATTTACTATAAGGAAATAAGGGCACTGTATGGATGCAGATCTTGTAATGGTGTGACATTTTACATGAAGTGAAAAAACAATAAAGTACTCAGTTTGTTCTGCATTTTGTTTACACTACAACTAGCTTAACCTTCCCTTTTTTTTGGTTTCCTGACAGTGGTGTGATGTCTAGTTTTATGCATTCTACAGTAGTATGTTGGTTCTGAATTTCCCTTTTGGATGGTGGTATGTCCGTATGTCTATGTTGGTTGTGAACTTGTGATTGGATATGAAGAATCTGTGCGTCTTTTTTAGTAAGGCGAAAACTGAAATAACTCCCCTCTATGGCTCTGTCTGCATAAGTTGAGAAATAAAATGGAAGTTATCATGACAAACCCCTTTATGGCTCCATCTTCACGGGACTTTAACAAGTGTATTGGATATGGACTATGGATTATGTGAGCCAATATCAACCAACAGATTCTTTCATTGTGAGCACCCACCAGATCACTTGTGTGTGTTATTTTCCACGTAAAGTAGATAGATGATAGATCCATTAAGGCGGGTCCATGCAAGAATATGACCATTGAATCGAAGGCAGTTCAACGCCAATGACTAACCCCACCGCCCCACGTGCCACTGGCTCTTCTAGTAGTAGGGGGTTGAAACTTGAAAGGGCATTGATTGACATGAAAGGATCCAAATCTTTTCCTGTTCTTGTTAAAATTTGGTCCGATGGTAGTTGCATTTGGGACTTATCCTATAACTGATAGGTCAACGTGCTTTCCTCTCCATATTCCCAAAATCAAATATTCTAGTGAAACTATGAATTGATGATAGAACGATAGGATAGTATTTTTTCAACTATTTATTAATAGTAGACTCTTATTTTAATATATTTTTCTACTTAAAAGTGTCAGGAAACAAATTTATTTAAAACAAACTTACCAATAAAAAATTAAAAAAAAAAAACTTGCTCAATTTTGGTCTCAATTTGTATTTTGTGAGCAGCATCCATAGTTCAAGATTTTGGAATATCTGAAATTTAGACAAATCCAAAAACCGAAATTCCAACCTTAATTTGTTATATTCCAAGTACATTTTGAAATTTATTATTTTTCAACTTTTGATTTGGAATTCTAAATTTCTCAAAAACCAAAATATTTAACGAAATTCTAAAAATTCAATTGAAATCACGAACTATGGCAGCATCTTACCCATTCTTTGACTTCAGAGCATCCAATTGAGTGTTATATAGCACCCAAAAAACCAAAATATCATTCTAATGGGGCACTTAAAAGACTCCTAAATTTAGTTTAAATTTCAACAGACAGTAAAAACTGTATTGTCTGTCTAAAAAATTGCAACTTAAATTATAAACTAATAGACGGGCAATAAAAATTGTGTCCCGTATCCATTTAGCACTTTAACACACAAAAAAAGCAATTGGAATGAAATTCAAATTTTGGGCAAGCAAGATAAAAACCATAGATTTAGCAGTCCTCCATTGGGCTAAACAGCTTGGAACGAGAAACTTGATTACTTTCACATTGGTTATTTTTTTGGTGCTAATAAAAAACGTGCCACAGACAAAAGTAGCAAACGTGGAAAAAAATCCGTTATTCATCTGTACAGGTCTGACAAATAAAACGAAGCGCGTAACTAAAAATGAGTAGTCCTCGACATAGCGCACCATATATCATCACATCAAAATGATTTAAGGGCACTGACGTCATTTCCCAATAAAACCATCTCTTTCTTTCTTTCTTTTTTTCTTTTCTTTCTGTGTTTGGTTGAGTCCGTATCTCTTTACTCTCTCATTCACACAATCTCAGATTTCTTCATCTTCAAAAAAATTATCTTTTTTTTTTTTTTTTTTTTTTTTTTAATTTTGAGTTAAAAAGAAATGAATTCGTTTCCAGAAGATAGTCCATGGAATCTAATAGATTACACTAGACTCTATGAAGATCCTTCTTCAAATGATTTATTATGGTGTAGTAATCAGAGGTATATTTATTTATTTTTCATATTTAAATGATTCTGCTAATTAATTGGAGAATATTGTATTCTTATAGTTGTTTAGAAAGTGATTCCTTTTGTTGTTAATATGCAAATATAATTGGAATGAAGGGAGAATATGTGGGAATGATGTCCAAATGTTGATTTGGGTTTTGTGTAAATGTAAAATGAGATATTTCATATTGCTATTTTTAATTTCAAGTAAGTATTGGTTTGGGGTGTGACTACTGTAGGATTGGATTGCAGTAATTGAATGGCATCTTAGATAATGACTCTAAATAAGATTGATTGTATCACCGTACTAGGGAAATGCAAGTTTGCGTGATTCTATGTTATCGTTCTTGACTTATTTTTATGTGCTATTTTTGCAGTGCTTGTACGGAACTCGACGTTTCAGCTGCTGGTGCCGGCCCCGTTGAAAAAGGATGTGCAAAGAAACGGTATAATATTTTTCTTAATACTATGCTAGTCCGTTTTTAGTGTAATATACAGTGCTTGAGAGCGTATTTTAAGACCTTTCTCAGTTCATCACGCAATCTTCTCTGTAGTTGTTTAATCATTGCTGTTTATTACGTATGGTCTAGCTGCTAAACGTTTGCTGAGATAATACTTAAGTTATGGCTGTCTAGCCTTAACTACCATTGCACTTGAATTTTCACACACTGTACTTTGAAGCATATGTAATTTTCATGGACCATTACAATCATCGACCATTGAATTTTTTATTAATTTTGAATAGAGAAACTTTATATAGTCCTTATGCTTGTAAAATTAGATTATTCCTAGTCCTTTGAAAGTCCTTTTGGTTGTTAATACGGTTCAAACTTTTGTTTTCATGGCGCCACTGAGTATAATATAATTTTTTATTCTTAATCTTGTATTTCTGGGTTTTTGTCAGAGGGAGAAAAGATCAAGTAACTAAAACATGAACAGAATAGAAAAGGAGAAAACTACCCTTTTTTAATAGGGAGAACATCAACAATGAAAAGGAAACACAACTAAATGAAAATTCTCAGGGACAAGGCATGACAGAAGGCATTACGTTTCTCAACGAACGCCTTGCACTGCCTTGGCGCCTTCTTAGGAACGCCTTTAATGATGACTTACAACTATTCTCACTGTAAATAGCCGCATACACCGCCAGGGTCCCTTGGTAGCCTTGGGCCACCTCGGACTGCCCTGAAGACACCTTTATTTGAAATATCACCATCTAAAATCTTATGTAATTAAAGTCTTAAAGTTAAATCTAGCTCTTCAGGTTCGTTTTCTTGTCCATCATGTTCTTCTGTCTTGAGTCGCTTCTCTAATGGTTCAAGAAAGTCCTTGGTATAGTAATTAATGCGTTCAGAACCTCTTTTAGGATACACTTTTGATGAGCTCGAAGCCTGAAACGAACTCTGAGTAGGAATTAAACTAGATGTAGATGAATTCCAAGCCCAAGGTGAACTCTGGGCAGGAAATAAATTACTAGTCGGGATTGAACGCAAGGTCATTCCCTGGCTCAAATGCTCTCTTTGAGGGGCATTTTGAACTGCACTTGGGGTCAGTGTAGCAGATATGTTGTGCTCTCTATTTTGTCGAATCTGAGCTTGAGTTTTTTTTTGGCCTTTTTTAGCATTATTATGACTTCTTGTGTGTCCCCCAAGAGCCTGTGGGGACCCAAAAACCTTTCTACACACTAAACAACGATAGATTCGCGGAAAAGCTGGTAAGGGTTGAGGCATAAAGAAATTTTCACCTTCATTTGCACTAATGTTACTTGAGCTCGAACCTTGTTTTGCTTGGTTATACAACATGGTGGATGGGTGGAATAGGAAGGAGAAAACTTAAAGGCTAGAATGATAAGAAAGATGACCACTTTGGAAGGGAGAAAGCCAGAGAGAGATTGTGAAGGATAGTCTGAAAGGTATTGAATTTAGACGGTACTTATAGAACAACAAGGGGTACTCTGTTCCTTATTTGGATTGAAAACTCTTATAGGTATGAGAATATTTGCCTTTTATGGTTCGTCTTGATATAGGTTGTCGTTTATTATGTTGATTTTGTGGCCATGTATGGAGGAGCTGTGGAATGTTAAATAGGGCCGGATCTTTGAGCGTTATTATCAAATCTTATTATAGTGAATATGAATTCTTTTAATGTCCATCCACGTGTTGTGGCTTAGTCAATGTCACTACCTAACAGTTTCCAAGTCTGATGCTAACTTGATACTTGGCCACATTACTTGGACTTAAAGTTTTATCCACTTCGTGAGTGATAAATTTGCTGCTTTACCATGATTTTGTCGTGCCTATTCATTTCTGTTTTGTGAAGAAAATAAATGAAACTTAAAGTGAGATAGGAACGATTTGATTTTGGAAAATAGTGACATCCATCTGAACACAGTTGTCTAAAGCTAGCGAAAAACTTCCACTGCATTTTCAGGTGATTGGTGAGTTTAGGTATCTGTATATAGACTAAATGGCACAAGATTGGGATAAGTATAATCTATGCTCAATGGAGCATAATGTTAACGTAAAACAATTACTAAAAAAAATTAATTAAGCTACAATGATATATGTATACAGTGCTGACAATGTTTAATGCAACTGTATGTTAGATAAGTATGGCAACTCCGCTGCAGCTTCCTTTCAGTAAAGTCGATTCCATTCATCTGTAGGAACTTCAAATTCCTCTCAAGTAAATGACTTATCTTAGGTCACAAAGGTCTATCCACTCTGGTACAATGCTTTAAGTATTTGATGAGTTTTCTGTCATAAATTACACCGTAAAATTTTGCGTACTCCCATGCTGTAACAAATGCATATATGATATCTATGAGCCTATAAAAATCTGCAAATGCAATTATACTTTAGCAACCTCAAACAACACCTATATGCTTGCTGAGTACAACAATAGTTAGTTCTGTATTGAAATAACATGACCCTTATATTAGCAAGGTGCTTGTTTTCCTTGATATGCATTTTCTTGCATCCTTCCATAGTCCCTCAATGTCCTTCCAACAAAAGTATATTAATTTTTTTTCCTGCGCTGTGTTTATGTACAGGGGACGCAATGAGTCATGCGGAGGGCTAGGTTCCAAAGCTTGCCGTGAGAAAATGCGGAGGGACAAGTTGAATGACAGGCATGCTTCTTGTTGTGTAGCTATTTATTGTAACAAGATTGATAACGCTGTCATATTTAAGAGTTGACATATGCATGTGTGAATCGTCAACTTGCTATCTTTGGAACTTCGGAACTTATGTTATATATTTCATTTAAGATTCGTCAAAAGTCCCTTTTTATCCCTGGCTGATAGTATTTAGAACTGAAATGCATGAGTTTATATGATTTCCTTCTGATTGGATTTCTATTCAGATATTTGTGAAAACGATTCCGGAAGCAAGTTCCCTTTGCAGTGTGACTAAATATGCTTGAGCATCTCACATAACATGAAAGGTTTTCTTTCTAAGATAAAAAACTTAGACCTCAGTTCTGAGCTTATTAGGGTTCAATAGCTTGTTGAGGGAGTCAAAGTTGTTTTAATGTTCTTTCAATGTCATGAACTCCTGGTTTTGTTTTCTTTATAAGAAATTATTTTGCTTTAAAGCTTTATCGTGAAACACTATTTATTCTTCCGACTGGAAATACAGAAGTTTTTTAATGCTTCATGCAGATTTGCTGATTTAAGCTCTGCTTTGGAGCCTGGGAGGCCTGCAAAAACTGACAAATCTGCCATACTCAGTGATGCCATCCGTGTTTTGAATCAACTAAGAACTGAGTCTCAGGAGCTTAAAGAAGCCAATGAAAAACTTCAAGAAGATATAAAAAATTTGAAGGTACTTTGATCTTGTTCTTGTTCTTGTTCTTACTAATGTAGTAGCTAGATGTAATATCATTATCTACAGATGTGTCATATGCATAGACACTTTTTCCAGAAACTTGCGACGTAAATGGAAATAACATATCTGCCTTTTATATTCTTTTTCTCGTGAAGTCTCAAGTTATGAAGTTCTCCTGGATGTATTAGTCCAGCCAGTAAAATCATTGAATAATTTCCAGAGTGCAAAGCCTGAGATGTGTAACTCTGTAGCTACCCAAGTACCAGAACAAGCCTCATAGCGTAACAATTTTAAGTAGTCCTTAGCAGTATCATTTGCGTGATTGGGAAATAGCAATTTTATGTTGAGTATGTAAGCATCTCCAAATCTGTGAGTTTGTTGTGTCTGACAATACTAGATATCATTATTAACTGGAACTTGGCTTTCTAAAATTGTTGTGTACGTGGATCTGGATTCTGGGCCTAGTTACCTGGGTTTGTGGCTAGAGTTGAACAGATGCAGGTAGGCGGATATGGCCCCTGAAACAATAACTGGAAAATTTTCTTGTCTCCCTTTCGCGAGGTCCTTTGGTCTTGGGTCCAAAATCCAGAGCAGCCTAATCATCTTCCTAAGATTCCTGTGTTATTGTTAGGCCCTGTAATAAAAGCTTGTCGTCTCGTCAAATTTTATTTATTTATTTATTTATATATACATTTTTTTTGGCGGGGGGGTGGGGGGGGTCATCTTTCGTTTATGGTCTCGACTTCGTATATTATCAGCTCATGTTCAAAGCTGATTAATTGCATTTTCCATTCTTAGGCTGAAAGCTGTGTGGATCATTCTGAGTGGAATCAGTACAATCTTGGTGCAGAAAAAGCATTTAGATAGTATTAAATATCTCTTATTTCTATTTGCAGGCAGAGAAGAATGAGCTTCGTGAGGAAAAAAATTTACTGAAAGCAGATAAAGAAAGGATTGAGCAGCAAATGAAAGCCATGGCCATTGTACCTGGTGGTATTGTGCCACCACACCCAGCAACTTATCAAGCTGGAGTAAACAAGTTTATGGCCTTCCCCAGCTATGGTGGATATCCAATGTGGCAATACATACCACCAGCTTCTTTGGATACGTCTCAAGATCATGTACTAAGGCCTCCTGTAGCTTAGTAAATTTAGAGGGATTGCTTGCAACAACTCAAGTTGCTTTTCCCTAGTGTTTGAAACATTTGTCTTCCTATTAGATGTAAAAATGCCTGCCGCACTTGTTTACCTAATTTTTTAGTTGATTGGGCAGAAATTTCGTTGGCAGAAGATATATGAAGTGTTAACCAACTGGTCTTTATTTTTCGGTAAAATGTATGGATTGTGGAGCTTCTTTTTAGTCGTTAGTGGTCTATATATCTTAATTTCTTGATACAGGATCTGGTTATGAGTGGCTGAGGCATGCTGCTCCCTTATCTATCTCTTGAAGTTTGCTCACTGACGGATTAAAAGAAAATGATCATATGTACCAAATTGGATTAATAAGATTAAGATTTGCTGGTCATTCTGAAAAAGGTTTTGTTGATTCAGGGATGCTTCAGGGCAAAAAATTAATCTTCACAACTGTTAATCCACAACTCATGCGTACATTATCAGATTTGATTGGATGTGAGAGCCTGTGGTTACGTTACTCAGTGGTCTGGAATCTGGATTAGGCAGTCTTCTGACTCTTCTCTAGGTGGACTTCATGAGTTCATGTCACCTTCATGTCAGCAGATTACACTTTTTGGTGACTGAATCACCTTTGGTCAATATATTCAACAGTAGAATGTTTCGATATTTTGATATAATGATTTTCTTGAAATGTATTGAGATTATGCACTAATCTCGAAGTCATTCTTTCGAGAAAAATAATTTTTTTTTTTTCGTCAAAGATTGGCATATTATTATACTAAACGTGGCGTTGACACGCTGATACTGTCGAAATAGAGATCTTTACAGATGATATCAGGTGGCTTGGCATGCCAACTCATGTAACGAGCTAAAGTAATTCCATTCTGTGCTAGAGTATCAGCTGTGGCATTGGCTTCCCTGTAGATGTGAGTTAGGGATAGATTGGTAAAGGAGGAGAATAGTTGTCGGATATCCTCTATGATGCCAGCCGCCGCCCATGGACTATCCCTGTCATTTCCTTTAATACAGCTGATCAACGCCTCTGAGTCACTTTGGATGTGTAGCTGTGGGATGTTGTATGAGGCAGCCAGAGAGAGACCGAGTCTCATTGCCAAAGCTTCTGCAATGAAGGATGTAGAGATAGGGACAAAATCGACTGCTGCAGCGACGAAAGTCCCGTCGTAAGTCCATAGTACACAACCCAAACCCGAAGGACCGGGGTTTCCATGGCAAGCGTTGTCTGTGTTCAAAGTGATGTGTGGAGGTGAATGCGGCTTCCAGCAGGGGTGAGCAAGTTGTTTCGTTCTCTTAGGGTTTAAGGAGTAGCTTTTGGGCTTCCTTTGTGCTTCTCCAAAATGCCAGACTAGCTTGTAAGGTGCCTTGTGGTGTCACCCTTTTGTGCTCAAACAGTATTGCGTTTCGACTGTTCCAAATGCTCCAGCAGAGGATGGCGAAGAGTTCCATAGCAAAAGGGATAGTGCCATGCGGGTTCCTCAGCAAATGTTGGATCTTGGTCATCCATATTTGTGAGGTCTCAGTGAATGGGACAGAAGCTATTTGGGGAACTGGACTAGTGTGCCATATGGTCTGGGTAAAAGGGCATTCATGAAATAGGTGTTGTGCTGTGTCCGGGTGGTTGTTACAGAAGATGCAGTCGGGGTTAATGTTCAACCCAATTCGGAATAGAGTTGAGGATGAGTTCAGAGCATCTCACGAGAGTTTCCACATGAATACTTTCACTCTAGGAGGACACTTGAGTGTCCAAATGATTCTCCAATCAAAGAAAAGGGTTGTGTTGGTGGACTAGAGTGCATGGTAGCCTGATTTGACAGTATATTTCCCATTGACTGAGAGAGTCCAAATTCTTCTGTCGGGTTTGGCACTGAGGGAAAGTGGGATGGAGATGATATGTTTGGCAATATCTTCCGGCCAGCAATGGTAGATGATGTTGGAACGCCATTTTCTCGTGGTACTATCAATAAGGTCGGAGACCAAGAGTGGTCTGATGCTGTTATTCAAGGAAATTGGAGCGATGACACCTTCGTTACATGGAATCCAGCTATCGGTGGAAAGGTTTATTGAAGCGCCACTACCTATTTCCCATCCCAATCCTTTATGCAGAATTGTGCGAGCTTTGAAGATATCTCTTCAAATTCTTGAATCACTCGGGTTGGGGCAGACTGTTAAGAAATCGTGATTCTGGAGATATTTTGCCTTTACAATATCAGCCCATAGGGACTTGCCGCTTGCAATGACTGCCCATGCCTTTTTTGCTAGAAGGGCTAGATTTGTGTGTTGAAGATTGTGGACTCCCAAACCTCCCTGAATCTTTGGTTTCTCTATAGTATCCCAGTTAACCGAGTGCACTTTACGAGTCTTGATGTCATGGCCCCATAGGAATGCGTGCCGATGGACATCAATGGGCTAAGTGATCACGTCTGGTAGTTTAAAAACCGCCATTTGGTGATTTAGAATAGCGGAGCAAACCGCGTTGATGAGTGTCAGTCTACCCGCTTGAGAGAGGGTAGATGCTTTCCATAATCTGAGTCTGTGTTGCAATCTCAGAAGAATTGGGTTGAAGGACTTAGCTTGCTTGTGACTTTGCTGAGGATTGGCAAATAGAGTGTGATTGGTTGCTGTCTTTTGATGCCAAATACTGAGCGAGAGTTGTGCTTGAAGTCTACCGACGAATGAAGGCTGAAGAGCAAATCAGATTTATCAAAATTTATTTGATGGCCCAAGGATTGGCAAAAAAGTTTCAAGGCAACGACAGTTGCATTAACTTCATTGAGGTCATTGTTGCCAAAGAGTACAAGATCATCTGCATAGAGCAGGTGGTGTATAGAAGGGACACCACGTCCAATGGAGATTATTCCCTTCATCAATTTGGATTGTTGGGTATGAAGGAGATGAGTGGAGAGGACCTCCATACCTAGGATGAAGAGGTATGGTGAAAGCGGATCCCCTTGACGAATACCTCACTTTGGGCTGAAGCCGCCACGGTCTGCCATTGACGATGACCGAGTAGGATACGGACTGCACATAGAACATCACCATATTGCACCCGTGGTCATTGAAGCCAAAAGAAGAAAGAGTTTTCGTCATAAAATTCCATCCTATATGATCATAGGCTTTAGATAAGTCTATCTTGGCACCCCATTTTTGTGCTGCTTTTTTGTTTCTGGTGTTGATGTGGTGGAAAAGTTCGTTTGCAATTAGGATGTTATCATGGATGCACCGAGGGAATGAAGGCGCTTTGGAAAGGTCCTCTAATCTTGTGCAAAAGTAGTCGCAATCGATTCACTATTACTTTGGACAAGATTTTATATGCCACATTACAAAGGCTGATAGGGCGAAAATGTGAAAGATGATTAGGTTTATTCGTTTTTGGGATAAGGATGATGTTGGTGTGGTTAAGAGGTTTAGTGAAATGAGTAGTGATATAGAATTGTTGGATGAAGCTAGTGACGTCCTGGCCGACGGTATCCCAATAGGTATGAAAGAACTTCCCAGTAAAACCATCGGTCCCTGCCGATTTGTTTGATCCAATTTGGAAAGCTACTACCTTGATTTCTTCCTCCTTAGGGATTTTGTCCATGTCGATGTTGTCCAGTGCAGTTACCTGTGATGTACAGGAGTTGAAGATTGGGTTTGTCGGGTCATCATTAGACTTGTCAAAGGATTATTTATGGAAATGTTCCACAAAAACCTTGGAGATGGCTTCTTCTTCATGTTGTCATAGACCTTCCGTGTCTTTGATTGCGGCTATGCCTTAGGCTTGTCTGTTGATGATCACAGACATATGAAAAAACTTGGTATTGTCATCACCTTCTTGGTGTCGGTAGTATTCGCCCGTTGTGCCCAATGATTTTCTTCTCATAGCACTAAGTTGGCAAGGATCTTTGACAAGGCCTTTTCTCTTTGGTCAATTGCTCTAATGCTGGCTGAAGGGGGGGTTTGGTCGATATCAGTAAGTAATTCCTCAATTTCACGGATTTTCTTTGATGAATTTCCAAAAACATCAGCTTTCCACCGAATGAAATTTTTTAGCATAGTTTAAGTCGCTGTGAGAGTTGATAGGAACTAGAACCTTTGAAGATGTGATTCCAGCTGTTTTGCACAGGGGACTTGTTGTCATGATGTAATAGCCAGGCATTTTCAAATCGGAAGTTGTGAAATTTGTGGGAAGGTGGGTTTATGACACTAGTGAAAACCAAGACTTTATGATCTGATTTCTGAGAAAATATATAGTTAAGTTGGGAATTTGGAAATAAAGAACACCATTCCACATTACAAAATAAGTGATCAATGGTTTGAGCAACTCGAGCTAGGCCATCACGCTTATTTGTCCAACTGAAGCATTTTCTGTGAGGTGCATACTGCATAAGATTGCAGCTATCGAGCATGTATGTGAGAGGAACGACTTTTCCTAGTGTAACCGGGACGCCTCCTATCTTGTCTTCTTGGCAAAGCACTTGATTGAAATCACCAAATATTGCCCAAGGACCCTGTATGTGTGTACCAATAGCTGAAAGCAGCTGCCATGAAGTTTCCTTCCATGATGCTTTGGGTGGGCATATATACCAGAGAAGGTCCAAGTAACTGAAGGTGTTGCGTTACAGTGAGCAGTACCATGTATTATCCAGCTATCAAATTGCTCGATGGTCACCGAAAGATTATTCGTCCATAACAAACTCATTCCACCAGATCGTCCATTTGAGGGGACATGAAAGTAGTTAACAAAACCTTGTCTTTGGATTTTTGGGGATATCTTTGGAGATTTCACCTAATCAGAATCATCTCCAGTCGAAATTTGCAAATTTTCTTCAGCAAATCTGCACCTGTTGAGGGGTGACCAAACCCTTGACAGTTCCATGAGAGTAGACTCATTATGAGGGTGGGGGCTATTTACGGCTAGCCACCATCACCGTTTCAGTAAACTCGGATATCTCAGTGGAAGTGGTATCATCGTCATGGATTTCCGTAAGGGAGACCGATGCATTGTGGGTAGAATTGTCCTCAGAAAGTTTCATGAGGGTGAATTTTCATTTGAGGCTTGATGGATAAAAGAAACAACCGTCCAGAACTTGGTTAACATCTAGGATGATTTGATTTTTTGAAGCATCTAATTTATGTTTCTTCATGCCTTGAATAGGTATCGGGCATTTGCCTCCCAGGAGTAATTCGATATCAGTAGTGGGTGAGATATGCGAAGGTGAGGGATGATGGGAAATTGATGTGGGAATAGGTGAGAGTGTTGGTTTTGTGGATGTGGATGAGGGTACTATACAGCTGTGAACATGAACTTTGGCATTGACATCTCTATAGGTGGGGTGTCAAGGGGGTGAAGTCAGAGGAAGGTAGAATTATTTGATTGAGTTCAGAGATAAGTTGTGGAGTATGGTAGGTTGTGTGGCAAAGAGTAGTTGGTGTAGGATTTTGGATTTTTGTTATAATCGGTTGGCCCATCAAGATTCTTGGTGCAAGTCGTGGCTTATATTTCCTGACTGAAAAAGGTTTGGAGGGTGTAGGTAAAGTGTCCAGATCCTTGAAAGCAGGGTGCATGATTGGTAAGACTGGTGAGTAGGTAGGTAGGTAGGTTAAAGGTGGAAGATCCATGAAATCAGGGGTTATGATTTGTTGACTAACTGTTGATAGAGGTTTGGGGACAGGATTGATCGAAGTTGGAGGAAATTCAGGGTTAGTGTTATGGGCATTATTGGTATTGTTTTGTTGTACGGGTACAATGTTATTGGGGTTGCGGAAGATCATAGGGTGGCGGTTATTGGTGGGGGTGTGGTGATGTTTGTTGGAATTGAACCGGAGGTTTGATGTGAAGAGAAGTTTTGTTCCAGTGAAAGGGTCAACACGTTGATATCTTGAGGGGGAATATTTTCAATGCATTTTTTGTAGCTGTGCCCGAGAATACCACATCGAAAGCAGACCAGAGGTAGATGTTCATATGCATATTCAACCTAGATACCACTAAATGTTGATGGGAGTGTTGCACCAGCTGCTATAGGTTTGTCCACTGCTAATTTAATTTTTGCTTTCACCATGCAACGAGGTGGTGCATCATCTTCCTTCCCGGTGAGGGGAATGCTAATGAAAAGAACTTCGCTAGTCGAGAATACTACGAATAGTTTGTTCGTCATAATAGCAGTGAGGGAGGTTAACAAGATGAATCCAGAAGATAGCTTCCGAAATGCTCTATCCAGAGAGTAGTCCTTCCATGGTCTTAACTGTAAACTAGTTCTTGCTGGATTCCATGGCTGGTTTTCTAGGATGAACTCTATATCATCCTGGTTACTGAACACAAATTCAAAGAGGCCTCCAGGGTATACCATTGATTTAATTGGTCGAATTGGGCCCCAAGCTGTAGAGAGATCCGATTTGATAGTGTTATACCCAGTTTTGTCCACAAGTATCTTCCCCATTAGAGTGAAACTGTTGTGCTTATTGAAAAGTATGGCCATCCGATTGTCCAATGGGAGAATTTTTTAACCATCTGAAGGTAAAAGAAACGTATCCTTTGGGGTGGAAGAGCCCTCTGTTAGTGGTGCCTTGCCTTTGTCTCTGAAGTTGGAGGGCAAGGATAGGTTTCGTGGACAATAGTTGTAGTGGTGGACGAACCTAAATTAAGCTGAAGGGAAAGCTGTGGGGGGTCTGTGTTGGTAGTATCCATTGTGTAGTTGTTGGGTGGTATGTGGAAATGTGTTGATGGCGGAGTGGAGGAAGGGTGAAGATACCCTTTTATAGGAGGTTGTACCCAACAAGTGGTGTTGATGGTTATGATTTGAAATGATTGGGAGGCACTAATATTCTAATCTGTGAAGTTACAGAGCATCCAACATGTTGCGTGGGGGATCATTTGAGTTCGGTGGAAGGTATAGGAACAAGAGTGGTGGTGATGATAGCCTCCGGAAAAAATGAAATGGACTTGAGGTGAAGTGGTTGGAGTGATTTTGGGATATTGGTGATGGGTGATACAGGAGCGTGTACAGTGTGGTTGTACGGGGGATGATTAGAAATGGTGAGGAAGAAAGGGCAAAAGTTGATTGGAAAAATACTTACATGTTAAGTTGGGTATGTCAACATGATTGGCTCTCATGAAGAATCGGGCAGTATCGAAAGGGGATTGTCTGTTGCTGTAATTTTTGGAAATCCAGCAAAACTGCAAAAAAACCTTGTGAGACCTTGCCGATAGCCAATGGGGGTGATGATCATGTTAAGACAAGAAACACAAACTGTATCTAATAAAATTTTAAACCATCCAAATTGACCCTCATCATCAGACATTATCTTGCTGCATCTCCACCCACTACCTATAGAAACACACTCAATTGTTCTTAAGCTCGTTCTCACATTTATTCCGTGAAGAAAGTCAAGATACCTTCTCAAAAGGAGTCTAAGACCTAAAAAAATTCCCACATGGCAATCAGGTTACTACTTGACACCAGGGTCGGCCCTAGGCCTATGTTGTCTAAGTAGAGGGTGATAAAAGGGTTGGCCGGGTCGGGCTAGCCCGTCTCTCAAACAATAAAAGCCCTCATGAAAACTCAAGCCCTATTTTGTATTGAGGGTCGGGTCGAGTAGGGTCAAGCATGAAAACTCAAGCCCTTAACCCGTCCCTTGACGTTCATTTTTGAGGGCCAAATGAGGGCCGGGTCGGGCCCGATCTAATTATACTTTACTAGTTTAGTTTTTTTTTTTTTTTTTTTTTTTCATACTTTGAATATGTATATCAATTTTAACTAAGTATACAAAACTAATTGTTATGCCTTTAGAAAAAAAAAAAAAAAAATAGATGGAGATAGTGGAAGAGATGATATTCTTAAAACATCTATATTTTTCATACTTAACTATGTTGTTAGTTGTTAGGTTGGATTTGTTTTTATGTATGCCTTATATACATATCATTAAATCAATTACAAAAAACGCATATGTTATATTATATATGTTCTAATTTATCCCCTATTGAAAACTAATTTAGTGATTATTTTTTTTATACAACTTAGATAATTATAGTATAATACATAAATATAATGTAAAATAACAATAAAATGTATGAGGGCCAAGTGAGGGCTGGTGAGGGATTAATGAGGGTCGAGCTCATGCTTCAAAATCTATACCCTAGCCCGCCCCTTATAAGCATGAGCCCGACCCTCAAATTTGTGAGGGCCAACTTTTGAGGGATTGAACATGCAATTTTGAGGGGCGGGTCAGGACGGGTTGAGGACCTGAGGGCCAAATTATCACCCCTATGTCTAGGGCTTTGCATAGGCCCCAATATAAACAAAAAAAAGGCCCCGTGAAGCTCTTAAAAGCCCACTATAGTGTTAGAAACGCAGACAAAAGCCCAAATTTTCAGATTTTGCATTGGGCCCTTCGAAACACAGGGCCAACCTTGCTTGACGCTTCCAAAATGTATGTTCTTTCCCCTATTTTTTCAGTTAACAAATCTAATAACAAATATTTTGTTAAAACATGTTTTATGCTAATTAACTATTAGAGCCGTCGTTTATTTTTAGTTAGAAAAGTGGTGTCATTGGTAAAATTTGTGGTGTATTATGTCGCCACTTTTCTAATGATAAACAAACAGACCTTTAAAAGTCATACAAGCACAACCAATCTTTAAAAAAAAAAAAAAAAAAAAAAAAAACAAACAAACAAAAAAAATAAAACTCCACTACTATCTCCTCATGTTCACCTCCATCTTTCTTTCTCATAATCTCTTTTTATTGAAAGCTAACAAAAAGATAGTTTGTTAAGAACGAACAAAATAATATTTCAATGAATTAAAAGGTTATTAATGTATTTCAAATAAGCTCAAAATAAATCAAGAATGTTTTGCCCAACGTGTTTAAACTGAGAATCACCTCCTATATATGGTAGCACTCAGATTGCCATTGATAACAATTTGTAATTTAGATATAATGTGATTCTTATGATAAATTGATCAAGTGAGAAATAAAAAAGAAGAAGATGATATTGTTGTGGGTATAACAATGACAAATCGATTGGAAATTAGAGAGAGGCGGAAGAAAAATGGATTTAGAAAGAAATGGAAGAAAAATGGTGGTGTCCTTATAAGGGCATCTCCAATGGAAGGTGTAAACCGTATAGAGTGTAAAGTTTACACTCCAAATATAAAAAACTCTTTTTTCAATGGGGGTGGCATACGTAGATAATAGAGTATTAATTGATAGAGAAGATGGGGAATTCCCCATCTCGCTATGAGTTGATAAATAGCTCGGGCGACACTTTAACCAACAACAACAACAATTTCAGATGTTACTTTAAGTGACGTCCTAGTTTAAATTACTCTTAAATTAAAGAGGGACGATGAGTTTAAAATCTAATTTTTTGTAGACTTCTCCATTGGGGAGTATAAAATGTAGATATACAATATTATACAATTAGAGATGTAAAATCCTAATGGCACCTACGTGGAGCCTAGATAGAGGTGTAATTTTACACCCGAATGCCCTAACTATTAGATGATGACACGTTTATTTTTAGTTAGAAAAGTGGTGCCGTTGTAAATTGTGGTGATGTATTTGGAGATTATCATCTGTACATATTACTACGTACCAAACATTCAATTCATTTCAAAAATTTAACCTTGCAAAATCATTTGAACATTGAAAATTTAAAATTCTGCAGGTTACGCTTTCGTCTCTTTTGGTGAATGAATCATTTTCGGTCAATATTTCAACAATTAAATGTTTCAATGTGTTATCAGACCCGGCCCCGGCTGGTGGTTTGACCTGGTGAACTGGTGACTCGGTCACAAAATTGGGTTGAGTCATATAGTAGATCGTTTAAACAGTTGACCCAAACCAAACCCGAATTAACTCATCCGATTTTCTTATAAACTGTTTTAACCTGGACGGTTTAGTCCGAACCGCCGGTCCATAACTAATTTTAGAAATTATAAAATTTTAATTTGTTGGTACTAAGACTCAAACCTCTTGGTTTATTGGAAAATGAAAGGGCTCTAAGACCACCTGAGCTGTACTAAGTGAATTATATAATATTTTCAACTTAAGTATTGACCCACTGGTCAAACTGGTGATCCAGTGACCCAGTTCTTTTTCCGGGTCAGTGTCTTGGCTAGGTCTGATAACTATGTTTCATGAGATTATGCACGAATCTCAAAGTGGTTATTTCGAGAAAAATCAACGGTTCTTAAGCTCGTCCTCACATTCATTCCGTGAAGAAACCCTCTCCAAAAGGAGTCAAGGCCTAAAAACTTCTCCCATCAAAATTTCCCACCAATTTTTTCTTCCTCTTCTAAAAACCCACTGATCAACCAGTTCAACATTCTCCAAACAAGTGGTATAAAACTTTTAACACTTTTTTTTTTTTTGTTTATTAAATGTTAAATTATTCCAACTTGTAATTGTTTCATGTAAAATTGATTGGAATTAATACTGTTTCAACTTCACTACATTTATGTGTCATTCCTGCTTATTGGGCACTTTATGAAATGTAGGATTTTTTTGTCTAAATACTCAAGTTTGAAATTTTATTGTTTTTTATACTTGTTGGGGTCTCTTTATGTTACTTGTTAAATCAAATGAGTACTTGATATTGTCGTTGAACATAGTAAGATATGGTGAATGCTCTAAAGACATATGTTTTAAGTCTCAGATAGTCGAAGAAAACTTGTGTTTTAGTTAACAACAAGTGTACTCTCTTTCCTTTTTACGTCCCCCATGTCGCCATAAGTTATTGTTCAGTGATGTTCTTTTCTTGTGTTTACCATTTGGAGTGTTATGTTGAATCACAATGTTTTAAATGTTGCTTTTGTAGATTTAAGTATGGAGCCTGGAAATCATGCTCCTAGTAAGCACTTCGGATTGTTTGCAGAGGGGAATGACTGTAGTTCAGAGTTTGTTGAAGCAGATGTGCGTTTTAGTTGTTTTGATGGACAAGATGAGACAAACAATCATGTCGAACAGGTGAGAAAGGAAACCAATTTGGAAACTGACAGTAGCAAAAGACCAGTGGACTTTGTTGAAGAGGTATATGAGTGTTGTCCATATGTTGGTTTGGAATTTGAAACCGATGAAGAAGCATATAATTATTACAATCGATATGCGGGAAGGGTGGGATTTAGTGTTCGGAAATACTCAAAGTGTAACTCCCATCGTACGGGAGATGCAATAGGCCGAATTTTTTGTTGTTCACTGGAAGGGGCTCGAGATGCTAGATCAAAACCTGCGGAAGAAAGAAAAAGAAACCGAGCTGATACAAGAACCGGTTGCAGAGCTAGGATTACTATAAGGCGGAAGGGTGATAAGTGGGTTGTGACTGGGTTTTCAGAAGAGCACAACCATAATCTTGTGCCTCCTAGTAAAAGACATAAGCTTCGATCTCTGAGAAAGATGACTGAAGACATTGTGATGAACTATATGGATATGAAAGATGGGGAAGGGAATAACATGGCTTTGACCTTAAGAGATGCAAGGAACTTTTTGAGTACAAAGAGACAAGGTGATGTTAGAAAGGGAGACGCAGAAGATATTCTGTACTACCTCGAGCGTCAACAAGTAACTAATCCTTCATTCTTTTATGCAATTCAAGTTGATTTGGATGGTCTGATGACAAATTTCTTTTGGGCTGATGCTAGATCAAGAATGGATTACCATTATTTTGGTGATGTTGTTTGTTTCGATACCACTTTTGGGAAAACCAGATTTGGCATTCCATTTGTCCCAATTTTAGGGGTCAATCATCATTGTCAAACTGTGTTATTTGGTGGTGCACTCCTTTTCAACGAGTCCGAGGAGTCATTAACTTGGCTGGTAAAAACATGGATGAATGCGATGAATGGTAAAGAACCAAAGCTAATATATATTGATCAAGACTCAGCTATTGGAGAAGTCGTTCAAGGTGAGTTGATGGGTACTCATCAACGTTATTGTTTGTGGAATATTATGCGGATTGCCAAACAGTATTTACAGAATATAATAACATCACACAAGGGTTTCACTGAAGACTTCAGCAGGTGTTTGTTTAGCAGTGAGAATGTTGAGGAATTTGAGTGTAATTGGGCTACAATGATTGGGAAATACAGTTTAAGTGATAACAATTGGCTAATGCAATTATATGACAGGCGAGAAAAATGGGCGTTAGTGTACGCACGCGATATATTTTCTGCGACAATGTACACTACTCAGCCTAATGAAAATGCTTATTTTGATCGATATTTGAGAAGAGATTTGCCTTTAGACGAGTTTTTGAAGCAGTTTGAAAGAGCTGTAATAGACAGAAGAGTGGCGGAGAATGATACGGACTTCGAATCCAACAAAATGCCAGTTTTGAAGTTGACAGCTGAGATCGAAAAAGAAGCAGCCAGTCTGTACACTAAAGCAATCTTTCTAAAGTTCCAAGATCAGTTGTTAGAAAGTCTTTCCTACCGTCATAAAAGAACTGTTGGGACCGAAACTAAATCTACATATAATGTGTGGAAAACGGGACATGAGCAAGCATCTTTTACTGTTACCTTTGATAGTTGTGGCAATTATGCTCATTGCAGTTGTCAGTTATTTGAGTATTCAGGCTATTTATGCAGACACATTTTGAAGATTTTTTTAGTTGAAGATGTTCAAAACCTTCCACCCCAATACATACTAAAGAGGTGGACAAAAGACGCAAAGTCTGGGCCTGTCGTGGATGTTCAAGGCTCATTTCTGCAGACTGATTATCATGAGGCTGCCATGGTTCGTTATCAGAAGCTTTGTCTAGAGGCGGTCAACGTTGCAATCAAGGGTTCCTCATCCATTGAAGTGTATAAAGTGGCCATGCGAGGTTTACGTAATACATTGAAAGAAGTTGAAGCTGCATTGAGAAATGTACCAAACAACAGTATGGGATTTGCGGGTCTTTTGTAGTTGTAATGATATTGTAAATTCGTAATGCAGCTTTTTATGTTCATTTTTTGTTGCAATTATTTTCATAAATATTCATTTAGGCTTGTCTGAGTACCACTGTTAGGCTTGTTTGTATCTTGGATTTTATATCTTCACTAGGTCTTCTCTTTCTTTTGTTCTATGCTTCTGGCCATAAACAATCTCAAGCGTCTGAATAGCTTATGTGCATGTAAAAACTTCTGAATACATGTACAGAAAAAGTATTGATTGCTGTAACTTTCCCTACTTGCACAGTTGTACATGCTACATGGTAAACATGACAGAAAATCTTAACCAAGTACCAACTCAAGTAGAACATCTCAGGTTCTACTTTTTAGGGGCAGAGATAAATGTGGCAAGAAAGAAGCAATGCTCATATTATATCAAGAACTTTTCATTTTGATCATTTCAGACTTTCTTTCGGCGATAGCAAATATTATCCGTTGGTCCCATACTCTCTCATTTGGTACCATGTCTTAATCGAAGGAACCATTGACACGCCTGACACATCATGCACTTTTTTCACACACGTGTGGAAATAATATTTGACTTCCTCTTTCTCCCTAATGCCAAAACCCTAAAAAATAAAGTCCCCTCTTTTCCTCCAAAACCCTAATTCAATTGCCACTCGAACCAAAAATCAAGCTAAATCAAACATAATTGGTTACTTGAAAAACCTCAAACACCACAAAGGTACAAACTTTTATTATAATTCAGCTCATTATTCATTTTTAGGGCATTTCCCC
This sequence comes from Coptis chinensis, assembly GCF_015680905.1. Classification (NCBI taxonomy): domain Eukaryota; kingdom Viridiplantae; phylum Streptophyta; class Magnoliopsida; order Ranunculales; family Ranunculaceae; genus Coptis; species Coptis chinensis. The sequence goes on along the minus strand of NC_141459.1, from coordinate 94,146,540 downwards.
ATCAGTGTGCATACATTATTAAGCTAAAGGGGAGATGTAGCTATGTTATAATTTGGTTGACACTGTAAATTTTACGCTTGTTAGTATAGTTTATGCAAAATTTACTATCTTGATCATATAGTTCTTAATAGGCACAATGATGTATTACTACTCCCCTTCACCTATGTGTAATTATTAAGAGTTTATATTTGCACATTTGCGTGAATGTTATGTAGAATGGGACACTGAAACAATTGCATTCCAACCGTTTACTTAGGTGGTGCTGTTAGGGGATGTGTTCTAATGGTTAGATGGAATCTATCTTGGTCGAGGATATTTGATAGGTGTTTGAGGTTGTTGGGTAAGTGTTCATTTTTGTTTTTCCTCTTTTAAGCTTACAGTGCTAGTTCTGTTGGTTTTGTAGGTTTGATTATGGAAGGAGGAAGTCAAATAGCTGATGAGGTTATAGATGTAATTGAAGGGGCAGATGAATACAGTCTTGGATTCGTTGAAGAAGAGGTGAATTGTGAATCTTCGGTTGGGCAAGAGGGGAATGGAAATGCTGAAAGGGGTGAGACCGGGTTGACAGAAGGGGAGGTAAGAACTGAAAATAATGTAGATATCTCACAAACTTTTAGCAACATACGACCAGAGCATCTTTTTGAAGAAGATGATCGCTGTCCATGTGTTGGTATGGAGTTTGAATCGCAAGAAGCAGCATATTACTTTTACAATCGTTATGCTGCAAGGGTGGGGTTTAGTGTGCGGAAAGATACTACGTGTCATTCCCGAACAGGAACAAGGGAGGTAATTGGCAGGACCTATTGTTGTTCACTTCAAGGGTTGCAAGATCCTAGATGTAAACCTAAGGATCAGAGGAAAAGGAACCGAGCTGATACAAGAACTGGTTGCAATGCTAAGATAAATATAAGAAAGAAGAAGGATGATAAATGGGTCGTGAGTAAATTTCTAGAAGAGCATAACCACAGTCTTGTCCCTCCAAGTAAAAGACATAAGCTTCGATCTCTAAGGAGGATGACAGAAGATCTAATGACGAACTATGGGGCACTTGAAGATGCGGAGAGTTGTAAGGTCGGCGTCGCGTTTAGAGAGGCAAGGAATTTTCTGTGTACAAAGAGGCAATCTGAAGTTAGGAAGGGGGATTCAGAAGCTGTATTGTATTACCTTGAGTGTCAACAAATAAAAAGTCCTGCTTTCTTCTATGCAGTTCAAGTTGATTCAGAGGGTTTATTGACAAACTTTTTCTGGGCTGATGCTAGATCAAGAATGGACTACCACTACTTTGGTGATGTTGTTTGTTTCGATACTACTTATGGAAAAACCAGATTTGGCGTTCCGTTTGTCCCTATTGTAGGCGTCAACCATCATTGTGAAACAGTGATATTTGGTGCTGCACTCCTTTTCGATGAGTCAGAGGAGTCTTTAACTTGGTTAGTTAAGACATGGATGAACGCAGTGAATGGTAAGCAACCAAAGGTTCTTTTTACTGATATAGATTCAGCAATTGGAAAAGTGGTTGAATGTGAGTTGAAACGTACCAATCAACGTTATTGTTTGTGGAACATTATGCGAAGTGCCAAACAGTATTTACAGCAAATAATAACTGCACATAAAAGTTTCACTGATGACTTCAGCAGCTGTTTGTTTAGCAGTGAGTCTCGGGAGGAATTTGAGTGTAATTGGGCAGCAATGCTTGGGAAATATGAATTAGGCAGTAACAATTGGCTAACAGGATTGTATGAGACGCGGGAAAGATGGTCTTCAGTTTACACTAATGATACATGTTCTGCATTGATATACACAAGTCAGCGTCGTGAAAATACTTATTTTGATGGTTACTTGAGACGTGAAATGCCTATACCTGAGTTTCTCAAGAAATCTGAAAGGGCTTTAGTTGACAGACGCACAACAGAAAATGATGCAGACTTTGAGTCCAGCCATGCAGTGCCCCTTCTGAAGTTATCAGCTGATATTGAAAAGGAAGCAGCCACCATTTACACCAGAGCAATGTTTCAAAAGTTTCAGGATCAGTTGCTTGAAGGCCTTTCCTACCGTCATAAAAGAGTTGTCGAGACGGGAACAAAGTCCACATATAATGTGTGGAAAACTGGGCATGAACAGAAAATTTACAGTGTCACATTTGATAATTATGGCACATATGCCAATTGTAGCTGTCAGTTATTCGAGTCTGCAGGCTACCTATGTAAACACATCCTGAAGATTTTTGTGGTGGAGGATGTTCAAAACCTTCCACCCCATTACATTATGAGGAGGTGGACTAAAGACGCAAAGTCTGGGCAGATGGTGGTAGATTCTCAAGGGTCATGTATGCCGACTGATTATCACGAAGCTGCTATGGTTCGATATCACAAGCTTTGTCAAGAGGCAATTAATGTTGCTATAAAAGGTTCTGCATCCTTTGAAGTGTATAAAGTGGCCATGCAATGTTTGCGTCACGCTTTGAGAGAAGTTGAAAGTAAATTAAAAAATGTAACAAACCCCAGTACATGATTGGCAGGCCCGTTATTTTTGTGAATATATTGATTTTTACTACTGGAGCTCCTTTCTTGCTAGTTTTCGCAATATTTTATTAATTTTCTAATGCTTTTGATTCTGCTTTTCATTTGGTACTGTCGTGCATTAGATGGTATATCCTTTTTAGTGACTGAAAGTCAAGCTGAAACAATTATGACTGAGGACCGTTCAGTGGATTTTGGTGGACATATGCGTGCTAGTGTTTAATTTGTATCTTATTTCTTCCTTAGCTGTTTCGTACTTGTTTTCATCAGTTAGCAACTTAGCATGGATGATTAACAAACATTGCTCTACTCTTCAGAACTTTGTCAAAATGTTAAGATAGAAAAAACTCAACTCAGAGAAAATAAGCATTGTTCACATCTGGCCTTTTTTTAGTGGATCCTTTTTTTTCTTGGAGTGGTAACTCTCTTCCTGATAGATATATTCAACCATTTATCTTGCTTTCTTTCTGTTCTTCATAATCAGAACTGGACTCTGCATCTGATTTGACCAGAGGTGTTTGATCCCCTTCTTTGCCCCATAATACCACGTACAGACCAACAATCACGATAAACCCTCCAAGTATGCTGAAAAAGCAAAGTTGTACCATTAGTACAGTGGTTTCAGTCGTATGTGATGTCTCATGAATTTTAGTTTTTCTTATAGGGTGTCATGCACGACTGCCTGTGTATTTACCTTCCTGTGTACAGTCTTTCTCCAAGGACAAAATATGCTAGAAATGCTACCAATATTGTTGAGAGGGGGTTGAACATGGTCACAAATACGGGGCCTCTTTTTTCTGTGCACCATAGTTGAATAAAGATGATCAAACCAGAGCATACCACTCCCTGCCATGCATTGTCATAGGGATAAACTTCAGAATCTATCTTAACAGATTGTAGACAACTAACTCAAGTAAATGAACGCTCTAAACTTGCTACTTACGCCGTAAATTATAGACCAAAAGTCGATATTAAATCCAAATTTCCATGCACTTGGTTTATGTTGTACAAATGCAGTGAAGACTGCTGATTGTGCTCCACCGACGAAACTCATCCATGTTGTCAGAGAAAGTTGAGCTGGATATTTCTTCAATGTGACTGCCTACATTGTTCACACCAGTATATGAGTTGTAGATATATCGATCTATATATAGAGAACATTTGGTTATTCATCATTTGGACATTTCCGAAAAAATAGGAAAAATATGAATAGAACATTTTGGCCTGCACTTCTATAAATCTTACAAAGAACATGTTTCCTTATTTCTTATATCTATGCTATAATAAATGGTTGTGGAGGGGAGCTAATACCTGCATGATGTACCATGTAGACCATGTTATGCAGCTAGCTGCTGTGAGGATCGACCCCTTCAACCAATTCTCATGAATGGTACTATTTCCTTGGATATGAATTAAAGCACCCCATACATTTCTAATTACAGGTCCTTTATACAGTGTCATGGTCATGACACCGGCTAAGGAAACTATGGTTCCAACAACTTTTGCCATTCCGCGGGTGTTCCTAATGTCAAGATTCTCCATCCTGCACAAAATTCATCCAGGTGCGGCTGGTTAACAGTTAGTAATAGCATCCATTTCTTTGTCAGTGACACTGAACAACTTATTTTCAAGTATTATTTTCAATACCTATATGTTTCAATTCTTTGATGGTTAGAATATACCTGCCTTAGTACAACTGCGATTATAAAAGTCAGGGAAGCGATAGTGTTGACCATTGATGCTATAAAGGTTGGAGAGGTGTATCTCAAGCTTGCGAAGTACATGTTCAGAGTCACGCTAACCCTGCGAATACAACGAAACACCTGTTAGTGAGTTTCAAACTTGACACTTTCTGTATCTATCTTTTCTTATTTCATACAAGTTTAATTAATGCATCCTCACCCAAGGAGAGAAAGAACAAATATCTCTACAAACAATGCTAATGTCAGCTTTGGCCTTAACTTTCTGCAGGAAGGATAAAAGATCAGCAAGTCAGCAGGTAAGCTTCACCAAACTGAAATTGTTAGATACTAACAGGAATTAACAATTCTGAGAAGGAATCAGTTATTTTTTCAATTCGATCATTTAATAAGAACTGAATCGATCCATTGGAGACTATACTAGATGCTGAAAATATCTGCAACATTCTTGCAGTACTAAAGTATTCATCCATATGTAAAGCATAGGAAATTCAGTAAAATTATCTACACATGTTTTAATAACAATGTTAGTGTACCTTTCAAGGAAATAGGCAAAAGGAAGCATCACTAAACCAGAAACGATATGTCGATAGGTTATGTAGACATGAGGATTCATTCCATGGTTGAAGGAGGCCTCAGTAATGAAGTACAGAAATGTGTATCCCATTTGAGCCAGTACCATGAGGAGGTGCGGTTTGAACCTCCTATAAGACGTCATTAATTCACATCCTTCAAATGCCATGGCTCTTAGAGTCTTGGTGTATATCTTCACCTCTTTGCTTATAATATTAAAACAGGGGATACAAGATGCATCTGTACATATAGATGATGGTGGGAGAATTTGGCATGTAATATTTTGTTACTTTTTCATATGACATTATTCTTTTTCGATAGAATTTCTTCTTTGATTCCAACAAGTTGCCAACTTCAAGTCTAAATTGCAAAAGGGAAAAATAATAGTTTGGAAATATGCTGCATATATGATTATTAGAATTGAAGAGAAGTGGATTAAAAATTTGAATCTAATCAATGCATCAAACAGTGAAACATCTAGTAACTGAGCTTTAATCAGTGACTACTTGTCTACTTGAATCTTTAAGAACGTATCTTCTTTTCCCTATTTTTCTATTAAAAAATCTAACAAGAAAGATTTGGTTAATTCCAGGAAAGCTACAATTAAAATCTACTAATATATTAGATAACAACAAATCCTACCAAACCTGTTTAGATAGCAACAACATCCTAAATATTAGATTTCTCATCTGATCTTTTAGTTCTGCTACGGTGCTTCCAGATGTACTGAGAGTTTCTTAAAACTTATACTTTCTCAACACGATTTTGTTATTATCAGCAATCAAGGTTTTACTCTCCTGAAGAATTTCGTATCAACTTGCATGCTCAGGGTCGCAATGACAACCATACTGTTGGAATATGTATCAATGTATCATAAAGTTCACTTCGACATAATTTCCTTTTTTCAGGTTAATTTTATTCTTTTTCTCCCTAAAGTTTTGAGGTGTGGTTGGCTATATAAACCATGTTCAAAGAATCAGTTCTATACTTCTCTTTATCCTTCTATCTGTAGAGATTTGTTTTTGTTAGTGTGTTACATGGAATCACAACCTTTTTCTGGACATTGGGTTGATTATTACGTATAGTATTTGGTAATTAAGCAAAGCACATTCTTGTTGTTAGAGAATGTGGATGTATTCCGCATGCTTCCTGTTGTTCCAACTTTCATTCTGTCATAACTGGTGACAGCTGAGAATATAAATCTCATCAAACAACGCTTTGGAACATATATATTTACTATTTTATTGTTGTTTATTTTCGAATTAGTAAATGAGTGTCAGTAAATATATGCATGAAGAGTAGTAGATTGAAGAGGTTCTAAAATACTATACTATAACTTCATTCCCAGAATCACCATGTGCAACTCCACCAAAGTAATTTCACTGTAGTATGATAGCTCTGATATCTGTACACTTCCAACACCATTTTAAGTTGGTTTAGATCAATGTAGAACAGTAGATTAGATGCGAATCTAAATGCAAAAATACTATTTTAAAGAAAATGGAATCATTTTACAAATATTACATGTCAATCTGCATAAACGACCTGACTCAAAACCGACGTATTTCACGCCCCAAGTTTAATGGACAAAGAGTAATATAATATCATATCACTACCTATAAATGGATCACCATGCTACAGGATTATTTGAACTTCACAACTTCATTTTCAAGTATTGGAACGTGGAAATAAAATTGAGTGCTAATTTGACAAGAATGACATAACCACGTATTGATCACATGTTTTTTTTACTCCGCGCCGTTACAATAATATGCGCCTTTTCACAACGATATAATCAATTCAAAAATCAAAAATCAACAACAGACTGGCACACTTCTGTTCCTAATATTTGGTTGACATGTTTAACTTTATCTGGTCTATGGAATATCAGAAGTACTTTGTGACATCCGTTATTTGTTTCTACAAGTCTGGCTTACTTGGTCTTAGTAAAACCCACATGATTCCTTAACCTGAATTACTCGTAACCAAGATTATTTATTGGATTTGGATGTTGACATGATCACGTTGTTATCTACATCCTTGTTAACAGTCCATGAGAAAAATTATTTAAATGCCGAATTGAACAAGTCTAATGGTGATTTTGTAATTCTGTTGATTGAAATCAACCCTACAAAGACTGCTAAATATCTAAATCAGAGCCAGTGGTGAAAGAAAAAAGTGGGAAAAGATGCAGCATCAAAAAGAATTTGTTGAATTCAGGACACCCCAACACCCATCTATGCATACTAACAACTGGGGTGGTGCATCTCCCCTGCTAGCAAGAAATCTGCCGAAGGAGTCCTTAGACATAAGGTACCTAAGACTCAATACTATTAGGACACGTGATGAAATCTTCCCAGCCCCTGACGACTTCATGGACTTCACGACAATGCCTACTGTGGATAATTACGTTCCCCCTACACCAAGTCGCAGAAGCAGATTTCTTCCTAAAATGACATGGCTTCACAAGGAGAAGACGTTGGGATCAAAGGAAAGGAAGAGGCCTAGTTGGTTGCCTCGCTTGGATCATCGCAAAAGATGGCCTCAAGGCTGGTAACGAATAGTATTCCCATGCATCCAAGAGGTTGGTACTGTTCTGCCATTTGGTTCTGAAACAATCCGTTAATTTATCGGGCTAGAATCTCACACATGCCCGCGTTGTAGCTAGGTGAGTGTTTTAGGTTAATTTTTAAATCATGTTATCGATGTTTAATCTGTGATCAGCAAATCTTACTTCTCAAAAGTAATTTTCTTTCCCTTCAGTTTAAGTCATAGCTCACTTTCATGGTTGAAACACGTATTATATACTGACCTATTTTGTTGAGGTTTGAATTTGCAAAATTTTCACCAGTAATGTACTTTTTTTTTTGTCTAGTGGTTGTATGCATTGTTATTTTTTGTGTAGTGGTTATGTGCACTGTCACCGAGTACGGACGGGTTTATAACGGGGGAAGTTTAATAAAAATTTATTACGGGTATAAAACGGAAAACTCAATAAAAGGATAAAAAAAAAACGTAAAAGAACGTTGGCAAAATAAATGGGTTTAAAACGTAAAAAAACACAATAAAAATTGGAAAAAAAATTAATGATAGACATAAAAAAATTTGTATGTCTATGATTGAAAGAAATAACAAATGAAAATATAGCAAACCATAAATTAAAAGTTTTAAAAATTGTCATTCTACAAATGATATTTAAATAGTTCTTGCCTCAACACTATAAGACAATTTGACAAGTATCAATTGAAACAATTTTAGAGGTTGCAATTTTGTAAAGAAGGTAGAGAATAAAAATATAGAAGTTTTAGATAATAAATTAAGTAAATTCTCAAAGTAGAAATATAAAAGTTAATTTAAAACGGGATATTTTGAAAATATTGTAATAAACGCATTTAAACGAAATCTCGGGTTTTAAACAAATATAAAACTCATGCTCATCTTCTCAGGTTTTAAACGAGTATTTTTTTTTAAAAAAAAAACATAATACTTGGTGACAATGGTTATGTGTGCTTCAACATCCGAGTGAATAGTTTCTATATATATTCACATCGTACTTCACAACTGGAATCACAGTTAACAATTTTGTTAAACATAAAATTTTCTTGCTCCATCAAACCCTAAAACTTTAATTTCATATTTTTCCTTTCTTCTTCATACACTTCATTTTAGTCATGCCTAGCGCAATGCTAGATTACTTGCTTAGTTTGTTCGAAAGAAGTGGGCACGACATATTCGAGGTTATTGATTTCGGCTTACTTATTGCTTCCTTGGATCGCCCAGAAGATTTTAAATTGCATAGGGATGATATAGCCGCAAACTTGTATTCAAGTTTTGATGAATTTGGAGATATGCCTAGGGTAGAGATCAAGAAAAGTGAAACAAAACCAGTTGTTAGCAATATTAAGAGGATCAGAGTCAAGAATCTCAGAAAGTCAGTAGAGAATGACCAACCAAAATCTAATGGAGGTCATGACAATGATGTTAAGAAAAATCCTATCATTAATGAGGTTTCAATGCAAATAAAACCCTTGGTGAAATATGAGGTTTTAGATGAAGGGGAGATTCAAAAGAAGTTATAATCGTCCAAGAGAAAGTTGCGAGAACATTATATAGCGCAGTTGCAAAGAAACAAAAGGTGATAAAGTTTGTAGAGTTCGACAAACAATTATTAAAGCAACAGGGCATCGTTTGTAGAAATCCAACATTTTTACTCTCGAACTCAATGTCCAATCAAAATTGGTTGAGGTTGAGAAAATGAAAAATAGAATCTTGTGAAGATTACATCCGCAATTGCAAAGTCAAAGTCGCCTGGAGACTCAAACGACTAGGACGAAGCAAATAGCATAAGGAAAACCTAGGCCCTAACTTCTTATTGATTGATTCACATTTTCATAGAAATGCTAATTAGTTTCTTGGCAATTTCCATCATTGGTAAACAAAAAGAGATTTATAGTTAAGCAGCCACTGTGCGCATAGTAAATTCAGATTTTATGAGTTTGTTGTTTATTTAATTGTAAACATATTCTTGTAACTAGTATTATATAAATAGAGATCTCTTGAGAGGTGTTGGTGACTTGGTGTATGTAAATTTGTTTCAGTTATCTTTTGTTAGAGGAAAAAAATAGATATAGACTTGCTTCGGTGAATTGATTTAATTAAACTATTTAAAACCCCAGTTGTAACATTGTTTCTCTGTGTAGTGATTAAATGATTTTGTTGCTTCGTTGTGTTTTCTTCGATTTGTGGTTTTGTTATGGGGAAAAAAATGCATGGGAAAACAAATAATGATAGACATAAAAAAATTGTATGTCTATGATTGAAAGAAATAATAAATGAAAATATAGCAAACCATAAATTAAAAAGTTTTAAAAACTGTCATTCTACAAATGATATTTAAATAGTTTTTGTCTCAACACTATAAGACAATTTGACAAGTATCAATTGAAACAATTTTAGAGGTTGCAATTTTGTAAACAAGGTAGAGAATAAGAATATAGAAATTTTAGATAATAAATTAAGTAAATTCTCAAAGTAGAAATATAAAAGTTTATAACAGGATATTTTGAAAATATCGTAATAAACGCATTTAAACGAAATCTCAAGTTTTAAATAGATATAAAACTCCTGTTTATCTTCTTGGGTTTTAAACGAGTCTTAAAAAAACAAAAAACAAAACAAAACAAAAAAAACAAAAACAAATAAACAAAAAATGGAATACTTGGTGACAATGGTTATGTGTGCTATAATGTATTAAAAAAATATTAATGGGTTATAATATACAACTTCACCTTACCAATGTTTTAATCAGTCAGGACTGAGGCGGCATTGATCTAAGATGAGTATAATTTTAAGTTCTAACTAGTGCTCTAGGCATTTTCAAATATTGAGTCCCAATAATGCTAATGTTAAGTTTGGGCCCAATTGATTATCCCATTTCTTTATTTTTTTTGGATAACAAACAAGCTTATCCCAAATCCCCGATAGGCATGTGCCTTTATCAATGAACCTTTGCACATGTCATAAACCATCTTATGGGTATAGTAATTAGAAAGTCACTAAATTGGAAAGTTTCAAGTGTGGAACGCAAGTAACTCTATATCTCTACCCGGCTTCAACATCCATCTGAGTGAATAGTTTCTATATATATTCACATCGTACTTTACAGCTAGAATCACAGTTAACAACTTTGTTAAACATAAAATCTCCTTGCCCTCCATTAAACCCTAAAACTTTTGTTGAATTCTGTGTTAGTGGTGATGCTAGGAGAGTTGTGATATTGATATATTAGAGAAACCAAGAAGAAGAACAGAGAAGACTAGAGATAGATTAGGGTTAGAGAGTTCTTATATTTGAGATAGTGTTCTCTACCCAGAGTTACATACTTGTACTAAAACTAAAACAAGATAATAGAAACTACTAGATATGGATGTCCACACTTATAGAAACATGGGACTTTCCATATTGGACATATTCTAACACTCCCCCTCAAGCTGTAATTACGCAAACTATGCAAATTACAGCTTGGATTACAAAAAACAAAATATAAGAATATTGCTCCCCTTTTCGTATAGAACTGTCTTTAGTTGAAGAACTCGAACAACTGTTGAGACGTTCTAGAGGTGAAACTGTCGGTGTAGGCAATGACCTAACCTGAATATTGAAGGTGTACCACAGTCACAAACTGAAATCATAACACCGGTTTAGTGGCGCTGCTTGGCTACTACTCACTCTATTCGCTATTATGGCTGTCGTAATATAAATTAAAAACAATAACACTGACTTGATGTGCACTTCTTGGCTGCTACTATCAATATCATTGTTAATGTTAACAAAATACTATTATGGGTACTCAAAATCTTGAATCTTGAATCGGGTGCGCTTATAACTTGATCAAGCACACAATCTGATGAGTGCAGTTTTAGGCTTGATCAAGCACTGAAATATACTTGCAGTTAAGGTTTGACTGCTACCTAAATACTGAAGACTGCAGTTTAGGCTTGACTACTACCTGAATACTGAAGACTGAATAATGGATATGTCTTGTCATGAAGAGTTCGTCAATGCATGCCGGAATATGGAGACATTAGTACTCTTTCTCATATGTCTCTATATTATCCTTCCCTCATATACTACTGAATGTCTTCATATCTTCCTATTCCCCCTCTCAAGTTGGAATATACAAGGCTGAGTAGGAACGTACAAAGACTTGTCTATTCCAACTTGAACTTGAAACAGAGAAAACCAAATACCAACTTATACAACCAACCAATGCCCACTTCAAAAAAAAAATACTTCATACTCCAATACATAAAAAAAATTCTAACATAACATGCATCAAACAATACTCACTATAGAGGGTGGAGGGTGGGTCGCGCCTTTTTATGACTGCGAACTTCTGGAATAGTGGAAGATAGAAAGAATAATTCTTTGTGAGATAGAGGTCATGTGCCCCTATAATACTTCAAACAAACAACTTGATCATGTTCTAGAAACTGAGACAGAAGACGACATCAATATCAATTGCGGAAGCTTGAAACCCAAATATCCATAACGACATACAAACAATACTACCCCTCCAATCCTGGATGAGAGTGCAAACTACCTTCCAAAGGTTTGATACTTCAAAAATCTCAAAAACTGATGTGTGGAGGCATGGGCGCAGGCGCGCTCTTGGCAAGGCCAATTTCGAGCGCGTGCGCGCCCTCAGTACTGTTGTTTAGCGAAAGTTTTTTTTTCTTCCTTTCATGTCATGGCGTCGTCTTTAAAGGCTTTAGCTTTGCTATACTTGAAGCGTCGCATCGCTTCTCTTCACTGGAAAACGAATCAATACATAGAAAACTTACTTCTTTTTCAGGGCATGGGAGTGTAGCAGAAGGCTTAGACTTCTCGCGTGCGCGTCTTGTCCAATACTAACTTCAGAGACTGCGAGATACAGAGAGGTTGTGCCCCTCTTATAATACTAAGACAGAGAGATTCTAGAAGGAGACTGCGAAAGCGAAACAATACTAAGAAACCAATACTGAGAAACTTCGAATCTCTCTCATAGCTTTATTTAAACAAACTTTAAACACCAGCGGAACCTTGAAAACTTACTTCGAACCATAGAGAATAATGAGATGAGAGATTTCGGAACTTAGAATACTTAAACATGTCGATGAACAGTATCGTAAACAGTGTCGGTGAACAGTATCGTGAATAGTAAATCCTTCCAGAGAAAGATTGAAACTTGAATTAAGATATAAGAATTTCTTCTTGTGAGAAATTCTTCTTTTTCTTGAAACTTGACTTGAATACTATATTGAAAAACTTAAATAAACTTGATTTTTTTTCTTGGTGAGGGATTCCTCTCCTAGCATAACACTGAACCTCGCTCTGATACCATGTTGAATTCTGTGTTAGTGGTGTTGCTAAGAGAGTTGTGACATTGATATATTAGAGAAACTAAGAAGAAGAATAGAGAAGATTAAAGATAGATTAGGGTTAGAGAGTTATTGTATTTGAGATAGTGTTCTCTACCCAGAGTTACATACTTATACTAAAACTAAAACATGATAATCGAAACTACTAGATATGGATGTCCACACTTATAGAAACATGAGACTTTCCATATTGGACATATTCTAATACTGACATATTCTAACAACTTCCACACTTTTCCTTTCTTCTTCATACACTTTATTTTAGTCATGGCTAGCGCAATGCTAGATTACTGGCCTAGTTTGTTTGAAAGAAGTGCACGACATATTCGAGGTTATTGATTTCAGCTTACTTATTGTTTCCTTGGATCGCCCAGAAGATTTTAAATTGCATAGGGATGATATCCAAGTTTTGATGAATTTGGAGATATACCTAGGGTAGAGATCAAGAAAAGTTAGACGAAACCAGTTGTTAGCAATATCAAGAGGATCAAAGTCAAGAATCTCAGGAAGTTCAAAATCGATCTAATGGAGGTCACGACTAAGATGACATTAAGAAAAATCCTATCGTTAATGAGGTTTCAACGCACTTTATATCGCCCGTATTTAAAATATGTATTAATTTATTTATTTAAAATTTGCTGGATTGGATTTGGAATACGTGGGCCTGATTTCTGGGCCCGAGTCTGTGTTGGGCTTAGGTTTCAAACCCGAGTATATATTCATATTTTTCTAGATAATAGGGTTTTGAGATAAAAATGGAGGCGACTCGTTTGCTAGAGGGTGGAGCGCGACGATTCGGACTAGGAGAGATTCGTGGAGCTTTTGATTAAGTGAGTAGTTATGTTTTTTTTCTTTTTATTGAAACTAGAGTTTTATGTCCTACGAATAAAAACATTTACTGTCGAGTGTTTCCGACCAGCTTTTATAATTATTTATTTCTGTCGATATCTTTTAGTTTTTATTGAAAATGTTGAAATTCTTAATGGAACTGTCGAACTGTGATACTGTGGTGGGGTGGTTTTTATTTGAACTGTGGTATTGTGCTATTTGGTGGTTGAACTGTCGAACTGTGATACTGTTGTTGTGTGGGTAGTTTTTATTTTGATTTGGTTGATGTCGGGGGACATCGAGATCGAAATTTGGAATTGTCGAAGCTTCGAGAAGTTGTTATGGTGGCGCAAGCCCCACAGCAAGATTTCAAAACTAATTCCCCTAGTCGTTTTATTTTTACAAAGAAAAGAAAAGAGATACAGAAATAAAGAGAGTCAATATTTTTATTGATTTGTTTGTATGTGTAGTGTGTATATTTATATTAGTTACTTTTGTAGATTGCATATGAAATGTTTTTTTTTCTTATCATATGAGGAGTAATTACATTTGTCGTATGTTAATTATTAACGGATTTGATCAAAATGATGTGTGCTGCTATAATATTGTTTTATTGTTGGTGCCCATTCTCACATGAAGTATGGATTAAGTACGACAACATGTCTGTGAACTTTGTATTTGAGTGTTATGCTATTATTTAAGAAACAAGAAGATATTTTAATCTATATTGAATGTGCTGCATCAACTAATGACTTTGTGACGTATTAAGTAAGGAACTAATTGTCTCGGTGTTGAAGGAACTATCTCGCCTCACTCGTACACTTTAATTGAGGAATAATGTTTTAAAGTATGAGAGATTAATTTGTTAGATGTGATTAGTTAGAAATAGAAAGAAAAATAAATAAAATATACGTGTATTCCTTTTGAGATGTGTATACTTGCATATACACGCTTTCTTATATTATTGTATATAGATGAACTATTACCGTGTGTATATGATGATAATATTGTTCTGCCAACATAACAGGTGTACAATTGTTTTTCTAAGGTCACATTATTAATGATTAATTAAAATAGTTGTGGTAATCGGTGGTCATAAACTATATTGGAAGTTCTGTGAAGGATGTCTTAATATAATGTGGATCTTATTTCAACAACAAACGGATTTTTGTTTTTGTTTTATAAGTGTGTTTCGTGCTTATAAATTATGACATGATGGATTATTATTGTTACATTTGTTTCACATTGATTTTTACATATTCGAGTATTCTTAAAACATATGCCTTGATTTATTGTTCATAAATATTATATTGAGAATATAACTTGTTGTGGGTGATATATTAAAAGTGGGTTTGTATTATCTTAAAATTTTAAAAATTCATGTTATACAGTAGCAAGTCTTCTTTTAATTGTCATTGTATATGGAAATTAATTTTTGAATATTTTCACCGTTTTAAATAATTAGTAATAATAATAATAGCAATGAACGTCGAGTATTTATTCTTAATTGTTTTGTTTCAGTCTATATAATTTTGATGGAGGGATATGAAAAATTATTTTTTGAAATTCGTGTTATATTTGATCTAGTTGCATTCCTGAATTAGGATTTGATAGTCATTCTATATTTAATATTTCTGATTTCTATAGCTATATATGATTCATTTTTGTTTTGCTGAAATGAGAATATTATAGATTTGATTGTTTATCTTCTTCTTGTATTGATGAATCATAGTTGCATGAAGTTGAGTTAGAGTTCCTTAATAATTTGTTTAACAATGCAAGTAAATAATATTTGTAGATACAATAAAATAATAAAATAAAAGGGTTTCTGATAGCATGACTAAAGTAAATATAAAGTTTTATTGTAGTATCAATGACTTGAGTGATTTTTATTTTAAGTGTATTAGGGCACTAATTTTTCTTTGGTGCATAAGAATGAAAGACTCCATAATGTTTTATGCAGGGATGAACTTACCCCATATTATTGATTAGTTAAGTAGAATATTAATTTTCGTAGAGTTTGTTACGTGTCAAGAAACTATATGCTAAAAAGAAATGATATATTTATCTTGTGTTTAAGTGACAGTAACAATTTGTTTTAATATAGACAGTTAAACTATAATAGATTTTATAGTGGCATGAGGACATATATTATGGAATTATTTAAAAATGATTAATATCAACGTTATCTTGTTTAAGTTTAATCTCGGTATATTCTTGTGTAGATTCCAAGTTAATAACCAACGTTATTTGTTCGTATAGCTTACTTTACTTCCGAATCTAGGGACGAGATTCTTTTGAGATGTGTATAGATGTAACGCCCGTATTTAAAATATGTATTTATCTATTTATTAATTTAATTTATTTATTTATCTAAAATTCGCTAGATTGGATTTGGGATACGTGGGCCTGATTTCTGAGCCCGAGTCTGTGTTGGGCTTAGGTTTCAAACCCGAGTATATATTCATATTTTTCTAGATAATAGGGTTTTGATATAAAAAAAAAATAAAAATGGAGGCAGCTCGTTTGCTAGAGGGTGGAGCGCGACGATTCGGACTAGGAGAGATTCATGGAGCTTTTGATTAAGTGAGTAGTTATGTTTTTTTTCTTTTTATCAAAACTAGAGTTTTACGTCTACGAATAAAAACATTTACTATCGAGTGTTTCCGACTAGTTTTTATAATTATTTATTTCTGTCGATATCTTTTAGTTTTTATTGAAACTGTTGAAATTCTTAATGGAACTGTCGAACTGTGATACTGTGGTGGGGTGGTTTTTATTTGAACTGTGGTATTGTGCTATTTGGTGGTTGAACTGTCGATCTGTGATACTATTGCTGTGTGGGCAGTTTTTATTTTGATTTGGTTGATGTCGGGGGACGTCGAGATCGAAATTTGGAACTATCGAAGCTTCGAGAAGCTATTATGGCGGCGCAAGCCCCACAGCAAGATTTCGGCCTGTGTTTCCTTTAAACTCTTTTTGTTTGTGGTTTTGAACTTTTATTTGGTTGGGTTGTGGTGGTACATTGTTAGCGAACTGTTCAAGCTCTGAAGGAGCGTTAATGGCGTCGCCTGTTCGGACCTTTTTGATTTAAACCCTTGTCTTTTTTATTTTTACTTTGTTGATTTGAGTTTGGTTATTGATGTTGGAATGAGGGCTGTCGAATGGATGCTGGAAAGGGGTAAGATTGAAGCTTGAAGAAGCTTTAATGGCGGCGCGAATTCTAGATCTAGTTTTGATGAAGTATATGAATTGAATGATTTAAGGTTTTTGGTTTTGTTAAAGTTGTAGGGGTTTTTATGGGGATTAAAATCGGTTGGTTGAAATGGGTGATGAGTGGAGGTTGTGGTGGCCGATTTGGTTGCTGCTGGAGCTGCTGGATCTGAGGAAGAAGACGACCTGGTTTCGCTTGGGCTTGGGTTGTTTTGTTTGGGCCGGACTAGTTTCTTTTGCTTGGTTGGTTTCTTTGGTCCCCATGTTATTTTGTTTTGGTTGGGCCGGTTTTGATTTAAGTTTTTGGGCCTAAAGACTAGTTAATTATTGGGCCGGATTAATCTTTTGTTTCGGACCAGTTTAGTTTAAGTTGTGGACCAGTTTTCGTTTAAGTGTTGGGGCCAGTTTCAGTTTAATTCTCTGGGCCGAACCCATTTGTGTTTTGAGCCAGTTTCTAATTTGGTTTTTGGGCCGGTCCATATAACTTAAAATAGATCTAATTGGGTCTTTAAATGTTTAGACTTTTGGGGCCAGGTTCTAAGGTTTGGGTTTGGGCTTGGCTAGTTGGGTTCGAACCATTTTCCTTAGTCATGAGCCCATGAGCCATGCACCTTTGCCCTTAGCCATGAACCATGGCTATGATCCTGAACCTGTTGAACATGAAAACGATATGTTGACTTTGACTTTGACCGTTGACCATTGACAGTGGAATGTTGACTTTTTCCATATTTTTCACATATTTAAGAATATGGACAAATGTAGTAATAAAATATTGTCAAAAATTGTATAATTTTGTTTGTCATTATCTAATTAAGATTTGACGTGAATAGTGTGTAAAGAATATAAATATGGACACGTAACAAGAGGGGAATTTTTATAAGACTTAGATATATATGTTTTTACAAGAATTAAACTACACATGGACCCAGATTCATGGACTTTAGTTTTGGGCTTTTTGATAGTTGATCAGTTTGACTTTACTTGTGATTTGGACTCGAATAATTATGCGTGATGTTTGGACTTGAGTTGTTCTTTCTTTTTAAAGTCGTTCCATTTTGACATTGGTAGAATGGACATATATTTTGATTATTTATTTAATACTTGTATGGTGCACAAATGGAAATAATGCGTGCCTCTGATGGTGTATTGAGTTCACATAAATATATTGAACGAATACATTACATAAGTAATTACTATTATGAGTTGCTACTTAAATGAATGTAGTATTTATGAAGGCTTGAGATATTCCATATGGTGTAGTACAATATATAATTGGCATGTGAAATAATAAGTTTCGAGATTTGAAATAGAGATGCTTGAATATCGTGAAATGAATATAATTTGCACGTGATAATGTGGATTGTTTTATAACGAGAAACGTTGAACTTTAGTACAATTAAGTACACTTGAATAAATTACGTAACAAAAATTCTAGAACTTAGCTACCACAACTCATGTGATTTGGCCTTTTGGCGTTTCAGTGAATCTGAATGGCCCTTCGGGCATAAGTAATTTGATTGGCCCTTCTGGCGTTTCAGTGAATCTGAATGGCCTTTCTAGCGTAACCGAATGGTGGCTTGATTATTCCGTTCGCAAAATTAGAACGAGATGCGCGATATTTTATGCCGAATAGTGGCAGTACTTACATAATGACTTTCGTACGTGTGAGGGTTACCTGGTGTGCGGCATCCCGCTCAGGATAGTTATGCACGGAGTGACTCATTATGTGAGGGGAGGCATGTGGATGTACATACATGTTCGGCGTTGGGAAGCGATTGTGGTAACCAAGGAAACTAGGTAAGACATAGATACGACGTGATTTTAGGGACACGCAAAGAAAGCCTTAATTAATATAATTATGATAATATGTTGGTTAATGATATATCTTTAGATAGATGATTATATATGGTTTTGCATAAGGGTGAGTCAAACTAATTACTTGATGCGGTAAGTATAGAATATGTTTGGCTAATTATTAATTTAGTTAGAACCTAAGGCCTCGGTGGTGGAACTAAATGCATTTGTATTATTGTTGGGAAGATAAGGCGTCTTAGTGGAGGAACTACCTGCCTTAATTATTGTACTTAAGGATGTTATTAATTGTTGGAAGTTAAGGCGCCTCGGTGAAGGAACTAACTGCCTTATATATATATATATATATATATATATATATATATATTTTTGATTTTTTAGATTCACACCAAAGATTTTTTATAATCTTGACCGATTTGCATGTTTGCTTGTCGGGTGCGTTCATTAAATGAACATAGTTGATAAGTCTAAAGTTTTAGATGAAGGGGAAGTTAGAATCATCTAAGAGCGCAGTTGCAAAGAAACAAAGGGTGATAAAGTTTGTAGAGTTCAATGAACAATTATTAAAGCAGCAAGGGCATCGTTTGTAGAAATCCCATCATTGGTAAACAAAAGAGACCTATAGTTAGCCAGGCATTGTGCACATAGTAAATTCAGATTTTATGAGTTTGTTGCTTATTCAATTGTAAACATATTCTTGTAACTCCTACTATTATAAATAGAGATCTCTTTAGAGGTGTTGGTGAATAGTGACTTGGTGTATGCAAATTTGTTTCACTTATCTTTTGCGAGAGGAAAAATTAGATATAGACTTGCTTCGGTGAATTGATTTAATTTATATAGGGTTAACTAGTATTACCCCCAAGTTGACCGTGTTTTTTTTGTGTGTATTGAGGGTGGGGAGACCCTAATTTCCCATCTAGGGAGGGATTCTAATTGGCTCATCTAGAGGTAATACTCGTTAACCCATTAAACTATTTAAAATCCCAGTTGTAACAATGTTTCTGTGTAGTGATTAAATGATTTCGTTGCTTCGTTTTGTTTTCTTCCATTTGTGGTTTCGCTATTGTTCTGTTTCTTGCTGTTCTGCTTCTGTTAAACCCATCTGTGTGTACATGTCACAATCCTTTTCCTGTGCTGTTGTTCTCAAAACCTTGAAAGTCGTCATAACCTTAAAATTCATTACAAATTTGACATGTACTCAACGGCCTATGGATTGCATATAAGTCGTTCAAGCAGACTAAGATTAAGCTTTGGTACTGCGATAACCACTAAGTCACAAACTATCTTGATTTTGCTGAGCCATATTGTGTGATATCAGCCTACAGTACCTATAGTTATTTATCTAATTCAAGGGCGCAAGATACAAGCATTAATGGGCTTAAATGCACCTCAAACAAGAAGGTGCATCGATAGGGAAGGATATCAGCTTTTGGAGGGACAACAGGGCTGGCAAGGCGATCAAGAATTAGCGCTTGCAACTTTCAGATACTCAGCTGAAAGATGTTTAGTCTCAATGCAATGGTCAGAGAAGGCCTAATAGAATGCCCACAGATTTTCAAGCACATTTGGCAGCAAGCAGATCTCTCAGAAGACAAAATCGCGAGAGCTGATAGTTATGAACTGATTTGGTCACCATACTTGAAAGGCATACTTTCAGTACGTAGCTTCAGATTTTGATGCTATTAGAATAGAAAATAAACAAAGTAGCTTCGTGGAAGGATGTATGCACCTCAAATTTGCAGTGACAACATATAGAAAACACTTAACAAATGTGCGCACGCAACTGTCTAGCAGTAAAAAGAGGAATTGAAGTAGTATCAAGACACTGATAGATATATTTTCCTGCAGTCTAATTGTATAATTGTTTGAATCGAAACTGTTGAACTGATTATTCCTAACTGCTCCTAAAGTTCTGAGTGTGCCTCAGATATGTCCAATCCTGGGACTCCTCTTTATAATCTTTTAGTCAATTTCAATTTAACTGAACAAGCAAATCACTAGCTTTTGGAATAATCCCTTTCCTTTTGTTTCTTTTTCCATTACTATATGATTTTTCAAACCTCTGATTAGAACGAGTACTTACAAAGAGAATCATCATCAGTTCAATTGATACAGAAATTGAAATGATCAAGGGAAGTCGGCCTAACCCGTAGCTAAAATCCAAAACATTATAAGAGATGATACTGCAATCATCACCCAGCTCAAGAAAGCCAGTGCGACTGCGAACTGATACTTCGAGCAGTCCCCAATGCAAGTCCCCAAGTCCCTGAAGAACAAAACTGTTAACCCTGCCGATGAGGATGCTGCGGCAAGAGACAATATTGCTGTAACCTGTACAAATCATCCAAAATCTATTACACACAGTACTTTGGATCATGAGAATGACAATTAAACACAGAAGGGTTTATTGAGGCCCACCCAGTCTCCAACGACGAAGAGGCTGACCATTACAGGATTGTGGATGACCGTCTTTTTTGCCAAGGCATATGCATCCAACCATGCGAGCCCAAAACTCCAGAGCACTTGCAAACCCATTGATGCAATCAGATAACTACAGAAGGCAACATGGTGTTCAACATAAGACTAGGCACCTTCACTACCAAGGGCTAAATCACTTTATAGAAAAAACAATAAAATGAGCTGTGTAGGAGTTGCATAGTGTAACAAAGAGATGTACACTGAAATGGCTGTGTATTTAATCTGCTCGACTCTGACAATTCAACCACAGTACCAAAGAGACATCCATGGGTAAGATGAAGTAAAAGTGGTAGGCTAACCAACACGAGTTTCTAGAATTCAATACCATCGGTTCCGAATTCAGATATACATATTATATCTGAAAAATGTTTTTATAGTGGAATTATGTCCTTGTTCATCCACAGGCATATCTGTGGCTTGAAGGCAAACATAACTATATAATGGCTTATTTTTTCTTTGATGTAATCAGCCGATTTCTTTTCAAGACAGATTGATGTCTATAGGAGTCTACACTCCACCAGTTAAATGTTGATATTTACGTAAAATGTAATTTAAAAAGAAAAATCATGACCAGAACTTTCAAGCAAGGTGCCTAATTCTTGTTCTGCAGTTGGTACTAAACAAAGTCTGTTTGTTGTGATTCTAGTGGATTCAGCTGGTTTCTGTTATCCAATTCTGATTCCTAAAACTAAAAGTGGAAGTATATGAGAACACTAAATTATGGAATTGGTACTCTTGGATAACAGAAAGTCAGAAAAGGTGCTGAACCAATTAGCAGTCTCACTCTAGTTTCAGGTTGTCCCAGTTTCAAACATGCCCCTCATCTGGAACAGGGACGCACAAGACTGCTCGGATCTCTTGCTTTCTCTCTTTGAAAACCACCTCTAACTACTATACTTATTTTAACTATTCCTTTGTATTTAAGCAAGAACCATAAATTAGGTTCATTATGACCGAACACATCAATTTCGAGAAGGTATTGACACTTGTGATTGTGCAAATCACAATGATGCATATATACTTTCCATCATAAGACTTACATTAAAAATGTGTGAATAAGCCTGTTTTTAAAGAGATCAGTAACTCAATTGTGTGTGGCGGGATGATACCAACTGACAACATCAAAGAGTTACTGATCTCATTTAAAACAGGCTTACCAATCAAAAAAAAAAAAATAAGGCTTACATTATCAAAGATTGGTCCATGAAGTTGAAATCATATGACAGACACAAGAAGTTGGTCGTCTCTCGTCTGAGAGCTACACTATGTTCTCTATCTAAATAATCAACTTTGTACCTATACAGTATATATTTTTTACTCCACAATATTTTGTGTTCTTAACATACCAAGTCATTTCCACTCCAAAATCCATGGTGAACATACACATTTTTCTTACATCTTCATTGTTTAACTGCAAAATGTTTTCATTGAGTCAATCTGAGATGATACCCAACTGGGATCAGATAAAAAGTTTTCAATGATATTTACAAAGAGTGACTAATCAATTGTGCATAGGATTATTGGAAGTTACAAGAAAAGGTATCTGACTTCTAAGTAGTTATTATTATTTGATATATCAAACCCAATCATGTTATGTGATCCGAACGCATTCCACAAATCTATATTGCCTAATACACGTTGTACCTAACTTTTTCTTGAGCACAAAAGCAGAAGATTAAAATATATACCAGAAAGCTGTGTAGCTGAAAAAATTGGTTGTCGTAGCCATCGAAGCAATCGAGCCGGCCGCCAACAAACATTGCAAGATTCTAAGAGCAAGACCAGTATATGTCCCAGGTGTTCCCGGGAAAACCTTCATTTTCTTAACCAGAACAATTAAAAAATTAAAGTAAACAAAACTAGAAAACTGTGAATTAAGAACTGGGTACTTGAAAGATTTGGGAGATGAATTGAGAAGAGAACAGAGGAAGAGGATGGAAAGAGACCTTCTTGGACAAGTTTTAAGTAACTTGAAAATAAAGGAAAAGACAAAGACTTGTTTAACCAACCCAAGTACAAATGTCAGTTTGTAAGAACAGGAAAAGTCAACGTTAATTGATGTAACTCAACTCCGGTCTTTTTTAGATTTTAACAAAATTCCAGTTGAAATGGATAGGCCTATTACCACTTACCAGCCAACCAAATTTACCTTTTTTTTTTTCCAATTAATGTCAAGATAATTATGTGGACAAATTCATTCCACAAAATATGTTGGATTTGAGTTCCAAGGTTTAAGGTCGTATATATTGGGATTTTGTTTTTAAAAAATATGATCATATTTTTAGCACTGGGCACACAAGTACATCTTTGTGGACTATTATTATATGGTGTGGACTGTGGACCAAAAAGATGGAGGGAAGGTGGCAGTTGTGAGAGTTGAGGGTTTTAGAAAGGGCGAATTGAAAGAAATTGGACTGAACTTGTTCTGCAGCTAAAGATGCAAAATATATTGTTGAAGGCTTAAGTTAACAGTGTGAAGGTAATTTCTCTTCCCACTTTCTAGTGTAGTAATTTTATCTTCCCTATGGTTATATTGATTGATCATATTGTTTAGTAATGCATAGCTTGGTCATTAACTAACTAATTAATTAATATTAATTCTATGATACATGCACGCTGTGTCTGTTTCTTTGAGTTCTTAGTTTTAACTATAAAGAATTTGTTTTGTTTGAATAGTTTCGAATTACGATTCTATCTAGTGGGAATTGTTACAGACTTGCCAAGGGCCAAATTGGGGCTGCCGTTTCTTCCCCTCACAAAATCAAATTATAAAGAGCCTTTTCACAATTGGAAAAAACAAATTAAGTCTGTCGAAGCCAATCAGTGATTTTTTTTGTTTTTAGTGAGTGTCTTTTGCTTCTTTTAATATATATACGAATGCTATGCTGCTTAGCATGCATGATTTGGAGGTATTTGGTTAAATATTTGTGGAATGAAGTTATCATATGCTATCATGAAGATACTCACAGATTGGGTGCTTTTGAAGACAGTGTATAGACCTAGGACTTGATCTTGGAGATGGATATTTCCATATTCCAAATACAGACTATCCAAGTGACGGAGTCAATCCCGTCTTTTTATTCTATATGTAATCTCTTTGTTAAAATGACATGCCACTTGAATAATTTGAGGATGCGTTCACACTAACCCGCTCATGTTCTTGAAAACTATGAGTTAATACCATTCCGATTTGCATAACCATTTCATTAGCATATTCTTATCATGGTCCTTCACTTCCTACAGCACAGCCGAGAAGACTTAATGTGTTTTTAAACGTGAACTGAAATTGTTCAAAACTTTAAAACCAAATTTCCTTGTAGAACCATGTATACAACCGTTGGTCCTAGTGCTTTGTTGTCTCCTTATGCTTCAAACTTACCCTCAATCTTTCTTTTGAACCTCTCGACTTACCTTGTCTGGTAGATGAATGAATTTCTATTATCACGTCCGCCCAACAACATTTAGTTAGCACTTACCTTGTCTCCCCTCATGTCCGATCCCCAGCCATACAGTCACACACACACAGTGAAAAGAGATATTGCTGGCTCTGCCTCTGTTTCTTTCCTAAATTTATATTTCACTTTGATTGTACTGCTCCCCTGTAGTTCCCTAAGGATCGTCAGGTGAAGCTTGATTTTCTTAATCATTCTTTTTGGATGGACCCACTTATTTCTATTTCTGAATTTGCTATACCCTTTCTTTTTAGTGAAGCACAATTTACTCACAACATTTTGTCTTTAGACAAGGTTTCTCTATAATTTGAAACTTGCATAATCTTATAGGAAATAATATCCTAGTAAAACACTCGTAAACTAAACTAAAAATTTATTACACATCAAATTATTCAAGTGAGAAACACAAACATGTGTGGATCCTCCTAATTATTCTGATCATATCGTAAAATGAGGCAGGGTTGACTTTCCGTCTAAACCTTTGGACTTATAGAGCGTAATATATTCAGCGGCCGTGGTTCCCCTATATTTTGGGGGATCATCTTCCGACAAGAGCTCCTTTATTGGTCCATATAGTTTTGATTCGTGTTCCCTTGGATAGAAGAATGTTGCTACTGATATCCTTGGACCAATCTGTCCAGCTCGTACTCTATGCTCCACGCTTCTGAACTTGTCATTTGTGATTAGCTACATAATACACAAACAAGAAGAAGGTAAGTAAGAATGTTAAGGGTTTGGAAATTTAGTGCAGTCTTACCTGTAAAATATCCCCGATGTTTGCTACTAGAGCTCCTTGCTTAGGAGGAACATCCACCCAATGGTTTTGATGAAGAACTTGGAGGCCACCAATCTGATCTTGTAAAAGAATAGTGAGGAAAGTTGGATCCGCATGCTTGGTAGTGCCTATAGTTAAATCTGGCTCAGGACATGCGGGATAGTAATGACCCATCCATGCTTCAGTTTTCATGCATTCTATGTGATCAAGGTAATCAGAGCTAAGACCTAGAGCCTCTGAGAGTAATTCGGACAATGTACCCTTAAGTTTGATAATGCATTTAATGTACGTGATCATTATCTCTCTGCAAAAATGGTAGACAAGGTACAGGCTTTCAGCTGATAACCCTTGCACTTTTACAGAAAAGGTTCACTTCGGAAGTTGTATGATGTAAATTAAAGGCGATATGCTTGTAGCCCTTCGGCAGTTCTAGGCATAATTGAGTTCCCATTGATCGATAGAAGTATCAGCTTAATAGAAGTAAGATTATATAGAGTACTCTTTCCATGTTGTGTAGTTTCTTATGCAAGAAAGATAGAACCGGTCAGGCTTAGTACATAAAAATGTAGAATGCGGGATTGAAATCGTTTTTTAGTGCAATATTGAAGATAAAATTGTTGATAAATAACATGCACCCAAAGAACTTTTGGCCGTGTATAGCTTCGCAATATTGAAGATTATACTTGATGATAAATAAAATGCACCCAAAGAAAATTTGGCTGTGTATAGCTTAATTGCATTTCATACCCTTAGTGTCACTCAGTCAAATGTGTTCTAAATTATTTGACCTACAAAATACCTTTCCCTGAGTTATGCATGCAAAACTCAATACATAGATTTGTGTAGTGATATATTAGAGAGCTGTTGTATGGTAAATGTATGTGATTCTTGTATGGTAATTAGTTCATCCTTTTTAGAAGGAAATGTAGGGTTCTGTCTTAGCAAAGAACAGAAACAAACCTTATGGAGCTTCAGATATAAAAGAATCAACTAAGGCTTTTTACCTATAACTATGGTGATGAACTGGAATTTTATCTTGTTGATTTCAGAAATTGTTGACTGCAGTATCAATTACAACTGAGGGTGGTAAATACATACTACTCCTCACATAACTAGATAGTATTGGTGCCAAAAGCTTCAAAGCGGTTTAAGTTACTTTTGGACTAAATATATATTGTTAGTGCTGATCCAACAAATATTACCTGCACACTGAAGGCAGTTCTTCAACAGGTTGGTCTTCACGGAAAAAACAATACAGTGAATCTCTCCAATTTGCAGCTTCTGATTTATAAAGATCTCCATTGCTATAAAATCTTACTTTTTTTGAGTATTCGCGTCCATATATCTTCTTTTTCTCATCTGTAGGTTGCTCATGAAATCGCCTCACGCCTTCAATCATCTCATCTAGTACGCTAACTGGGATTCCATGGCTAATCATTTGAAAGAATCCCCATGTCTCTGATGCTCTCTTAATGTCCTCAACAACTACCTTCCTTCTGTCTCCATGAACACCTTCAAGATTTATAACTGGAATCTGAAGGTACTCACCATTACTGTCTGATTCCTTTGGTAGTTTTTCAGAAGAATGAATGAAAATTTTTGGAATTCTGGTCACGCCTGAATCTACAAGTCCTTTAACTCCAGCTTTTGTTTCATCAAACTCCCTGATTTCTTTTGCTCTGTCATAATCTAACACCTTTCTGAGGATGCATTCTTCAGTATTCATTGCTAAAAACGACTTATTCTTGGATGAGAAGTGGTTTGTCCTCGAAAACCAGTTAAGATGCTACTGCATTAATTTTCAAGTGATACAAGAATTAGATAGAGATGCCTATTAATTCTATTTTGACATTTTGCTTATTGGCTTGTCTTTCTCATGCTTTTCCTATATCAATAACGTCAGTGAGGATTTAATATTTTTTTTTCCTATTTTTTATTTTTTTGTGAAGATTCCATGCAGCAGGAGGAAAGCACCAAGATAAAGCTATCATTGGTCTATCATTCTTTCATGTATGACAAAGTCAGTTACCAAAGACAAGCTATACTGGTCTGTTTTCATATATGACAAGTCTGTTACACATGCACCAAAAGAGCCCAATCCGGTCTGCTGTGCTTCCACCTATAACATGCCTGCTGCTCGAACTCTTTAACACTAAATAGGGATGTAGGCTAGTAAAATTATATTACCGAAAGTCATGATTCCGAAAAGAAAAACAGAAGAATGTATATTTTGCAGAAAAACAACCCTTTATACGAATCTGTCTATTTAGATGAAGCTTTGGTGAAGTTACTCTTCATGAAATTCCCATTTTACTATATAGTTCTTTTCTAGTCTGATATGTTGCCATCACGGTGCAAAAATTAGTTTTCACTTTCATTAAGGAAAATATATTATTGTTATGTTGCTGTCTGGTACTTGTTAACATCAGAATGTAGAATTATCCCCTCGAATTTTCCTATGATTTGTTTGATTAATTTGTCGATTTATTGGCAGTCCATCATCTAATAGACTAATAACAAACGCATCACACAATCACACATTTACACCCAAAGCTTCATAGAAAGTGATAGTTGTCATCATTCATCAAGGCACACAATGCATTAAACATTTAAACCTTACCGTTGAAAATAACCGTCGGCATCAAAAGATTTAGATTCCATTTAGCAATTAACACAAATTTATTTAGGTATCACATATTATGATTAACTTGGGATGACAATTATTATGCCTTTTTCCCTCTAGAGATTTATGTATGTTTAAAAATGATTCAACCCAACACGTGCTGTATATATATGTCTCCGTCCCCATAATATACGACGATGACCCACCAATGGCGAGACATATATTATTGTACTAGTGGATATCATCAATTATTATGTGTGACATAGTGACATACTGACATGCCAAAAAAGTGTATATCAGTTGGATTCCCAAATTCGGATATGGGGATTGTGATTTGTGAGATGATATGAAACAGAAATGAGTTGTTCGGAATGATGCTTGTACTTGAAAACTGCTTTGTGTATTAGTAATGTGCCCAGTTCTGAACTGAAGTTGCCTTGAAGATTCAGCGAGAGCCATTGCGCTAAAAACATGTGCATTTATGTAACCTTACTGTTAATTAGGGATGGTGTTTGATCATTGAAATTTCTGAGACATTCTCTGATACTGAAGCGAACTATGAATGTAGTTTCAGCTAATATTTGATGGTTCGAATTTTGCAAACAAAGTCACAATGGTGGCCACGAAATTGCCATCCTACATTCAGTATCATGACATTGATTGAACAAATCTTTAATATCCAAACTCCCTACTCAACCTCCAAAATAATGCTCGTGGCTGTAGTTTGTAAAACCAACTCATAGTGGAATCCATTCAAAAAACCTTTACAATTAATACAGGAATCACTCAACCAAGAATCTTTCTTCATACGGAAGATTTTGAAAAAATGATATAGGGGTCTATGGATAAAAAGATATGGCTGGGCAATTGCGAGGATCATGTTTTGGGTGGAGAAAATGTATGGGTTTAAGGTTCTGGATGATTGAAAACAATGGATTGTAATTAACTTTCTTTCTCCAATTTGTTTTTTACTGCATTTGGTTGATTTGTTCAAACTGTCAGATAATACGAAATTTTTCTCTCTTTCGAGTTTATACTTGAATGCATTAAGTGATTTCTAATATTTAGATTTAATTCTAGGCTTTAGTAGCTTTAATTAATACTATTAGTGTTATACACTCTGTCATTTCTCTTTACTAACGAAATTAGGTTTAAATCAATTTCATTAGGAATTTGTTTGAAGTAGGACCTAAAAGAATTGATCACCCGTATTGACTGTATATTCACAAATATCAGACTTTCTAATATTTCATTGTCCAAATGCACAACACCAAAATAAGTTCAGGATAGCCAAATCATGAATTTACCATTATTTAGTTATAGGATCATCGACAACGCCCAGTGTCTTTATATATAACATTAGAACTGCATTGCTAATCCATTCAATCTAGTCCATTGTTGCCTCCTTAGTTGTAATGCTTCCAATGCTTCATTACTCTTTCTTTTGAACAACTCTGCTTGGCTTTGATCAGTGCTTGGTAAACTTAGACAATGTAAGGGATCTCTAGCTTAGGTCAGCTGCTTAGCGTAAAGGCTGGACGCCATATCAATTCACTGGTCCTGGATCACTGGTTTTTTTTTTTGGTCGATAAAACAATATTGTTCACACTACCCTTATAATAGTTACATCAAAGTTGCACTATAGCTTCCCAATCAATTACAATTGAATCAAAATTCAATTCCCAACAGTATTATCCCTGACAAACTTCCCTCCTAGTATTATTCCTTGTATCATTTGGAATTTTATAGAAAAACATTGTTTCTTGCCCCATCTTTCTAGTCTTTTGGTTCTACAGTTGCTGTATCCAATTTAGTTTCTCCCATTTTGACAAAACTGAATAGCTATCTGTTCTGCACTCTTTATTCAGACGCCCTTGCATTTGTTTTTTAATTGCTACTTTATTAAGGAAGAAGAAGATATAGGTAATAGGCGTGTGCAATTGCCTCTTCAATTGGCAGATAACTGGAACTGATTATCCCTTCTTCCACAGGTATTCTCAATTTACGATTTTGATACTCCCCTGTCATTAGTGAATCATCATCATAAGGCGGTGTCTAATTATCTTAATCAATCTTTCCAAACTGCCCGTCTTGTTTCCATTTTTTTCATTTGTTATACCCTTCGTTGTTTAAATACTTGGTTGAGATTATTCCACCTCATCTAGGTGCGAGCCTCCTCTCGTATTCATAGAATTTGACCTGTCCAAAAGTTCGAACTTATGAAGAAATTTGCAGTTTGACATACTTTAAGCTGCAAATATGGCTTCTACATATTGACACTGAATTTTCTTTTTTCTATTTTGATAATCCATATATTTTTGTTTCTGTTCAAGCGGGCAAGAGTCATTTATCTTAAGAAAAATGACATTAGTAATACTCAAAATCATACAGATAATTTAGCTCGAAGTGTCCTACTAAAATCTCGTAAACACCACAAGAGGTGGATAATATTATGCATCATATCGATCTTCAATGAGAAACATTTACAAGTATATATAATCCCTCCTTAGCTAGTATTCTGACTTCTGGTATGCTCATATCTTAAAATGTGGTAGAGTTGACTTTGCATCTGAACCATTAGACTTAAAGATGGTAATGTATTCAGTGACTGTGGTTTCCCTATACTTCGGGGGGTTGTCATCCGACAAGACCTCCTTTATAGGCCCAAATCGTGATTCGAGTGCCCTTGGAAAGAAGAAGGTTGCCACTGATATCCTTGGACCAATGTGTCCAGCTAGTACTCTATGCTCCACACTTTTGAACTTGTCATTTGTGATTAGCTACACAATAGACAAACAACAAACAGGTAAGTTGGAATCTTAAGGGTTTAGGAAAACTTTGTCCAATCATACCTGCAGAAGATCCCCAATGTTTGCTACTAGAGTGCCTTGCCTAGGAGGAACATCCACCCATTGATTTTGATGATGAACTTGAAGGCCATCAATGCAGTCTTGTAGAAGAATAGTGAGGAAATCAGGATCTGTGTGCTTGATAGTGCCTAGGGTTAGATCTGGCTCAGGGCATGCAGGATAATAATTACCACTCAGCGATCCATTTTTTATGCATTCAATGCGACTCAGATAATCACGGCTAAGACCTAAAGCTTCTGACAGTAGTGAGGACAATGTATCCTTCAGTTCAAGAATTCTCCGAGTGTACTCGACCATTACCTCTCTGCAAAAGGGTTGAGAATTCTTACCTAATAAACCTTAAACCAGTGAAAATCAGAAATATTGTGAAGTTGAAAGATGAGAATGATGTTGCCATAGCAGTTTTCTTGCATTGCCTGCTTATTTGTATAAGCAATTGTGTGCATTCATGCTAATATGGAGGACTGGAAATACGGGTAAGGTATCCAGTTACTATTAGGTTGGGAGCACATTCTACTTTTGACACTAATTGGTTCCTAAAACCACCTAGCCGTCTAAAAATTTGTATGCCTGTATCCTGGGTTTGTGAAGAGGAGTAGATGACGGTGGTAAACTTATTAACCTCATGACCAGCTATTGTGGTCATTTGAAAAGAAGTCCCTTCCTTTTTTTGGTGTGTGCTTGCAATGCAGACGGTAAAATGTCTTCCAACATCAAGCTATGTTCTTATTGAATTGAATTTGAAAGTGGCTAGAGTTACTTGTGTACTAAATGTAATTCCTTAGTGCTGGCCCAACAAATGTTACCTGCAAACTGAAGGCACTTCTTCGGCGTCCTGTGGCTTTTCACGGAAATTGAAATATAGTGTGTCTCTCCAATATAGTGGATTATCACCATAACGATCTTCGTTGCTCTGAAACCCTACTTTTGTTGAGTAGTTGGATGCATATATCATCTTTTTCTCATCTGTAGGCTGTTCATGAAATCGTTTAACGCCTTCAATCATCTCGTCGAGGAGACTAACTGGTATTCCGTGATTAACCATTTCAAAGAATCCCCAGGTCTCTGATGCTATCTGCACTTCCCTGACAATTGTCTTCCTTCTATCATCATGAACACCTTCAAGATCTATAACTGGGATCTTAAGGCGCTTTCCGTTTCTATCGGCCTTCTTTGGCAGGTTCTCTGAAGAATGAATGAAAATTTTCGGAATTTTTAGAATTCCCGTGTCTACTAGTCCTTTGACTCCAGCTTTTGATTCATAAAACTCCATGATCTCTTTTGCTCTTTCATGATCTAACACCTGTCTGAGGATGGTTTCTTCAGTATCCATTGCTACACACCACTTAGTCTTGGATGAGGAAAGGTTTAAACTCCAAAATAATGGTTTACTCAAGTGAGAAGATCTGTAGAGGTTTATATATTCTACTTTGAAGTTTTGATTGTTGGCCGCTCCATCTCACATATTTAATGCACCAACAATGCCAGTCAGGATTGAATGATATTCTTTTTCTTCTTTTCTTCCTGTGCAGATTCCATGCAAAGGAGGAAACCACCAAGATAAAGCTATCACTGGTCTGTCTTACTTCCATATATGACAAATTCTTTTGCACAAGACAAGCTATACTGGTCTGTTTTTTCCTCCTATAAGTGACAAGTCTGTTACATGCAGCAAAAGAAGCTATTCTAGTCTGTTTTTCTTCCACATATAACATGTTTTTTTTGGCTAAGTTCACATATAACATGTTGGCTGCATCAGCTCTTGAACTATACATGGGATGATGTGGATTGGAAGTTACAGCTCAAAACCATATCCCGTCTCAAAAAGAAAATAGAAGCATTTGTAGCCTCGTAGGGTATAAAGATATACAATCTTTTGTAGAAAATTGTTTGTTTAACTATAGTTTAAATGCCAGATACTTCATAATTCTTCGTCAGCAGTTGGTTATTGCGATTTTGTTGTAAAATTACTTTTCGTTACAGGAAGCACTCGCTGGACTTGTTAACATTAGTTTTATTATTATCAGTGAGATTATGTTTTTGTACTTGTTAACATCACAGTACTGAACTTTCTTGTGCTGCTGGAATTTCTCACTCAGTACGTACAATGCACATAGCAGTGTTGTCCAAGATAACTAGCACGTTTAGCTAACCATCAGCAGTCAGCCTCAAAAAGTTTTAATTTGGTTTTGCTTACCAGATAACACTAACATGCTCGGGTATCAGATCTGTCCCCCATGATATACCCAGGCCACCAACTTCAAGTGGGTTCAAGGCATTCATTACTGAACTATTGGAATTCACTCGTGTGTTTAAGTTGGATTCTCAAATTGGCCTATGGCCCCACGATTGAGTAAATTTTAACCGTAATGATGCTCAACAAAGGAAAGGAAGTGTGGACTGTGGACTGCTTTGCTAAAACAGCTTGGACTAGCACAAGTTTAAGAAAGAAGGTTAGTTTGGTACTTTCGTTTGTGAGATTTTCATACGGCTATTTGTAACAACAATTATAAATTATACTCTTTGGTAGAGCAATTTTGTATGCAATGGTAATCATCAATCTCCACGAATTTTCACCAAAGTTAGAATCATGTAAATAATCCATAGACTAATATTTGCAGTCGAATACAAGTGACTGAACTAATCTCTCCAAATAAAACAAGATTTCAACATTGGGCACAACAGAGATGGAGGAAAAAGGAAATGCATTCACAAAGTGTTTGGTTACAATTATTGTATAAACCTCAAACTACAACAACATTATCAGGAAACTCATCTTTAGTTTATGTCGAGTAACTTTATTAAGTATAATATGGCCCGGTATAAACCTCAAAGCGAAACTAGAAAGCAGATCATCTACTTCATAATTTGAAATGTTCGAGCGTAGGCTTCCCATAAGTAAAACGTTCAACAAAGTCCTTTACAAGAATTTCTCTGTATATAGGAGGATTTTCGTCTGATAACAACTCCTTAATGGGACCATAGCGCTTCTCTGTTGCTTCAGATACTGTACTGAAAAAGAATGCTACAGATATTCTTGGTCCTCCAGTCTTATTTGCCAAGACCCTATGCTCAACGCTTCTGTACTTATCGTTCGAGATGAGCTGCCCAAGTAACAATAAAAATGAATTACTGTACACTAAATAGTTCAAATTTTTTGTTGCTGACCACTA
Source organism: Coptis chinensis (assembly GCF_015680905.1). Lineage (NCBI taxonomy): Eukaryota > Viridiplantae > Streptophyta > Magnoliopsida > Ranunculales > Ranunculaceae > Coptis > Coptis chinensis. Next base: position 94,112,602 of record NC_141459.1, on the reverse strand, counting down.
AAAGTATCATTATAAATTCTTATTTCTCATAAAGTTTGGAACTTAATCTAGGCTTATTAACATAGCTATCTGCATCCAAAGCAGAAGTGCCTCATAATATGAAATGAATGTACCTGCAGAAGATCCCCAATGTTTATTACCAAAGCTCCTGGTATTGGTTGAACATCAACCCACTGATTTTTGTGAAAAACTTGGAGTCCACCAATGTTGTCTTGAAGCAAAACGGTGAGAAAAGCAGGGTCGGTATGGGACTCACTCCCCATAGTTAACTCTGGCTCAGGACATGTAGGGGAGTAGTGAGTAACAAGAGTAAATGATTTAGAGCAATCCAATTCCTTTAAATAGTTGGCTTTGAGCCCAAGCGCCTCAGAGAGCAACTGCAAGAGAGTTTCTCCTAATGTGGTAGCACACTTTGTATACTCTATTGTTACATCCCTGCAAAGTTTATGCGCGCAAAGTTTGTGAAGTATAATAAAAGAGGGGATCCCATAAAAGAGTGCTAAAAATTAAGTGTTAAAGCTGCGGTATTAAATCTAACTTTTTTTTTTTATGTAATTCCGCATCAAATGGTTCATTTTAGAAACAACAATACACTTCAGAAACATTACTAATTTGTACATGACAGGAACCAAAAACTTCGCAACGACAATAATGTAGACGGCAACAAGTAGGTCATTTTAGTCATAAAATTCTACACAAAATCAAATGAAATTTATACCTGCAAACTTGAGGCAACTCATCAGGTTGTGGTTGAGTAGGAGCCATAGAGCAAGACAGTGTATCCCTCCAACAAGCAAACCGTGATGTAAATAAGTCCAAATTACTATTAAACCTCACCTTTTTACTAGAATCACGTGTATAAAATTTTTTCTTCACTTCAGTATCTTGTTCATTGAACCTAAGAACCCCTTCAATGATTTCATCCAACGTAGTAGTTGGGATCCCATGGTTCACAATTTGAAAGAACCCCCAAGTCTCCGATGCACGTCCAACTTCATCAACAACCTTTTGACGTCGCTTTTCATCTTTATCGATACCTTCAAGGTCTATCAAAGGAATTTTAAGGTCAGTTAGATTAGTAGTAACAGAATTCTTGGCGAGTTCGCCGTTTGGCCTGATGAAGATGCGTGGGAGTTTAACCACCCCAGCATCTACTAGACCTTTCACACCAGCTTTTGTATCATCAAAAGCCTTTACTTCCTTTAATCTATCATAGTCTAAGGTCATTTTTTCTTCTTCACAAGCAAGAGTTAATAACTTAGACGATGAATGTGTCACAAGATATATATATATATATACATATAAGGGAGAGTGTTCCTTCTTTCTGTGGATGATAGTAGTTTGTTGACAAAAGCTTTTAGTGTTAGACTTAGACATGTAAAATATGGAGGAAGAACTGATGGCGGGTCCGTATGGACCAAAACTTTGTCTTCTTGTTTTGTTGATAAGGGAATACAGTTTAAAAATTCAACGCACGCGACGCAAGTTTCTTTGCCATGTTAAAAAGATAGAAATACATATTGGAAATCTAGATACAGGCTACAGCATACAGATACATTTTGTCATTTTGACAAATTTCTAGGTACCAGAAGTCAAGGTTAATCGCTTTTAAAGATTTGTTCAAAACTTCAACTCAACTTCAAATAGGTTTTTTTTTTTTTTTTACCTTTTGAAAATCGCAGTTTGTGCAAATAGCTTCTTTGTCCATTTATATTGGCACTCATCAAATTGGCAAAAAAAAGAAATATTACAAATTTTCTATATTACAAGTTTGTCATCAAAGTCCAGGACCAACAACTAATCCAACCGGTCTCTCCATAACAAACCCTTCGGATCATTCTACACTCAAACGATCTCACCACGTAGTTTGAGTGTACACTCAAGTGGTCTGCGCTTGTCATTTGAGACAAATGAGACAGAACTTTTGGTTTTTTGCTAAAATACATGGCGGGTCGTTTGGGGACTCTCTTAGGTGACATGGCGAGGTCGTTTGGGCACTCCTTTGGACGACATGGCGGGGTTGTTTAGGGACTCTCTTGGGCGACATAGTTGGGTCATTTGGACTTAAAAAATTCGGTTTGTTTGTCACGATGTTCATTTTAAAAATAAACTTCCATTTAATCAACCCAAACTTAAACTCAAACTCGAAAATGATTTCATTAAGCTTGGGTAAACTCAAACTCAAGTTTAATCAACCCAATATTCCACCCAAACTCTAAAAAAACATTAAGTTTGAAATCATCAAGTTTAATCAAACCAATCTTCCACCCAAATCAAATTTAATAAACTCAATCTTCCACCCAATCAAATTTGAGTACATACTCAAACGGGACACAACTTGAATTGGGTGAAGTCACCAACTTCAATTCTCATTGTTGATTCACAACTCAATACTCAAGTATGAACACGATAGAAAACTCAAAGTTTTTTTTTGTTGGTTTGGGGTGCAATCTCGCGAGAGAGATGATACCGACTACAAAATGTTTGAAAAAAAGAGTAGCTAGTATGCATTAGGGTAGGGAAGGAGGGGTTGTATTGGGCTATTGTTGTTGGACTTAGTTGTCGGGCTTGGGCCGGAAACTGCCTAATACAATTTGATGAGTGCCCGATTAAATCATTTTTATATTTCTTCTTTAATCATCCATGTAGGCAGCCGAATCTTCATTTACCGGTATATAGTCTTAATAAAGATGAGGCCTGATTCTCTAAGTTATGTCCCTTCAATATGTTACAGTGTCAGAATATATGAATCAAGCTATCATTTCTGAAAACTCATTCTAGATATACTAAATCCATTCTGCCCACAACTGAAAAAACCCTAGATTGGGGTTAATTTAAAGAGCATGTCTTCAAATTCTAAACAGGGATGTTTTTTTTTTTTTTGAACTAGATTTGATAGCATACCATACGACCTGCACCATAGATTTAGCCTAATTTAAAAGGAGCACACGCACATTCATCCTGTTGTACTTAACAGAAGCACACTCAAATCACTTGATTATTTAGGCCATCAATTCTCTGTGTTTGGCTTTGGCATATTAGTGAATATGCATATAAGAACATATTAAAAAGAAACACTATTCTTTTTTTTTTCCCACAAACCGGTGGACGATCATATACTTCTGAGATAAGAGTGTATGACAAGTTTAAAGGAGTAAACACATACAGTCATATTCCATAGGCTAACAACTTTTCACCACAATTTACTAAATGAGGGGGTTCATGGAGTACCTATCAGTAACAAAATTACCCCCTCAAAGGATGTCGATTAATAGAATACAGAAGCACGGTTCCAAAACCACCATGTTGTGAAGATCCCGGCTGATCAACAACAAGTGAAATCTCAAACAATGTACTTGAAAGACTTGGAATCAAAGATGATCTCCAACACTTCCTTTTCTCCTAGATTGTTTTCGTCTTGGGAGTCTTCTTTTTTACTTGTCTCTTTGGGATAGAATTCTTCATCCCAATGAAGAAGAGCAATGCCCCAAAAAGTGCCATACCCTGCAACAATGTAAAATGAGTCAATTTAGACCAGCCCATAGAGATTGTACTCCAAAAGAGATGGATGGAAAAGAACCAAGAACTATAAACAAAACTTGCCCAACTCTAACCTGCACAAACTTGACGAAAACTTGAACAAACTCCTTCGTCTCTAAGTCATAATTATAGAAGTCGTAGACAATTGGAGTGATGATTGCTTGGTGCAGGAGCTGCAAAATAGTAATCCATATTAAGAATTCCTGGGGTTTAAGAGTGTTTGAATAAACAGAGGAACTAGGGGCAGCTTCCAATGCAAACTAAGCAAATATGTAAAAAGATCTAAGAGCACAAACCAGTAGATAAGCTCCAAGAGAGCTGCCAAAGATGAAGAGAAGCCCTCCAACCCCCTTAAGAGCTATAGCAGCAGCAACTAGTTGTTTAATCTGTAACAAACATGAGTCCAAGTTACAAAAAATGATAGACTGTACTACCTAATCACACACACACAAGTTGAGGTAAAAATTGGAAGCAAATTTCTTACTTCAATATCTGGTACTTGGAGCCCAAGCTGAGAAGTCACGTGACCAGTAAGAACATCAAATTTAGGTCTCAATGCCTTTGCTGCTGGTCCACCATCAACCCCATAATCATTGAACCTATACAAAGTAGAAAATGTAGAGTATTGAATTACAAAAGCTTACCAAGTACCAACTGAAAAGGATTGTTTCTATTCCAACTATTAAACATTGGGTGAATAATATAGGCAGAAAAAAAAATAACATAAAAACAAATACAGACAATAAACAAAGGCATTAAACTGCACTGTGAAAGGAATACTATTAGCAGGGTACTGCTGCTGGAGTTGTATTTCAGAAAGAGCACAAACAAATCAGAGTTTTGAATGCATGCAATGAAACCAAATATAAGATTGACCACCGAGGCACAAACCTTGACCAAGAATCTTTCAGCTGTTTGGTTGCTGTGCAGTTAAATCACTACTTGGTCACTACTCGTTTGAAGAGCGAGTAGCGAGTAGGTGTAATCGTCGGGGATTAATCGGACGATTTTTCATAACACTATATTTCTTTACAAATAATTATTAAATATATTTAACGTTGAAATACCAACATAATGAAGCCAATTAAGAACCCAATCAATCAAATAAACAATTAAAACACTCAATCAACTAAAATAAATATGATTAAAGTGTAGAACTTTACAGAATCGAGGGTTGGTTGAATCGGCGAAATGTCGAGTTCAATGTTTAACATTGAAATAGTGAACACAATTACTCGGCTAATCGGGCCTAATCGGCCGAGTACTCGGGAAGTTTTTGAGCCCCATTGTGATCGGAGATTAAATTGTTAATCGGGTCGGCTAAGCAGCAAGTAGCGAGTACTCACTGATTACTCGGGGAGTACTCAACGATTTAATAGCCCAGTTTGGTTGTGCTCTTTGAGGATAAAAATAGTTGCAAAAGTTCAAGCAAGATACATAATTACATTGTTTTGTTGACCCTACTCACTGCCATACCAGGCCACCAGCTAAACCATTTTGATATATTAAATAAATATTTCCTTCAAACTATAATCACTTAAAACTGTGAGTTTTGGAAAATCAATTTTCAGACAGGCAAGATGCAGTACTAAAACATAAATATCTCTTCGTCTATGTAAAGAAAGAGTTGGATAGGTTAAAAAAGTGTTAACTTACAATGTGGTAACAAAACATGGTTTGAAAAATTTGTCTTTGAACGCATCAGAGAGCTTTCATGGGAAAATCTTATTTTTTATAACAGAATTTTCTTGAGATAAGAATATCTCTTCTGGGGCTCAACTTGTCCTTTGAGAATTCTACCTTAAAATTTATTCAGCAATCAGCATATAAAAGTATTTAACAATTTTTTTTTTTAAATCGGTGAAAGTATTTTACAAGATGCCTCGAAAGTCCCATATCACGAAAACTCTCCAGAAGATTTTAGCCATTACCATAAAACAAGTTCCAGTTCTGTAAAAATCGCAGTTTGCCCTGTCTGATAAAGATACATTATGTAACAGCATTATTGCCTCACAACATACAAGGAAACAAAACAGGATGGTCTACCATTCTGATTCAAAACCAACACACACCAAAAAACCAAAATAGCACATATCATCAAACAATATCACAAAATAAAAAAGGTGGTAACAATAAATCACACAATCAAACAAAAATTCACACAACACGGACCCAGCAACCGCTTACGCCATTGTAATGAACACAAACCCAGCAGGCCACCAACCACTACAAGTTGTAAAAAGTATAAACCCACCAACCACTACAAGTCGTAAAAAGTATAAACCCACCTTCACTAAATGGGCCCATAAACCAAAAAGTAACAAGTTTTAGTAGCAGTTGTTTGATAATCAATCTGGTCAATGTTAATGTACATACTAATTATCAGTTTAAATAAAGTTTAAAACTAAAAATTATCATCATGTAATTAATTATCCTGTATACAAGAAAGAAGAGATTTTTAAACAGATCTATGAAGAAATAACAAAGTCTTGGTTGAAACTTACTCTTGCCAAGCTGATAGAATGAACACTGAAGCAAAAAGAACTCTCCCTGCAAAAGAAAAGAAGCCCATTGTTGTGTGGAGTTTCCCACTCAGTGGCTCGGCCAAGATTCAAGAACGAGGAATGAAGAGCAAAATAAAGACTCTGGTCTACTTAAAAACATGGGCGCGTAGAACAAATTTATTGTCCACGTCTCTTGCTTAATTTACACTACTGCCCTTTTATTGTTTACATGATTTTGTTGTCCCAAAACAATTACAACAGTTGATGTTGTGCTTCCAGATTATTCCCTTTTTTTTTTTTTTTTTTTTTTTTTTTAAGTTTTGAACGCAAAACTGTTGATATTAACAATGTGAGATGGTGACATATATCAATATATGGTATGATGGATAAGTTGGTTGTTGCTACCATGGAACCTGTTCTTGCCGACTTGGTACGCCTAGCACATATCCAAACTTAAACATTACAAATATATATAAAATGGAAAAGGGAAATAAAAGAAAATAAAGCAAAAGAAAGGAACATTTATTTATGAGTGAGATCTGAGATCCAATCTGATAGAATGGTAGAATTAGATAATTAGTTACAAAAAGCAAGTTGACAAAAATTGGATGCTTTGTCAGTACTGAGTACTGACATTGATCTGGTTCATTTTTAAATAATTAGTTGGAATGTAATTAAAGAATTAGATGGGATGGAGTGGTGATATGCCCCCACCAAGAATGGAGCTTTGATCTTTCTTGTTGAGCAGCCTGACTTTTTAATGCTGTTTAGGCCAGCCGACACACAAATATCCTTTATCGTTTTGCATATTTTATTACTTCTCCTTGTGTAGCCGAATTCTAAATCAGTTCAGAATAAAATGTTCCATTTTCTTGTTTCATATGGCTGCATTGTTGAAGTGTCAATGTGTGATACACATCATACACGCGTTACAGCCGACTTAGGTCATTACTCATTAGATCAGAGTTGTGGAATCAAAAACAGAATCTCAATCAAATAAGTTTTGAACTAAAGCATTTGTTAAGACATAATTCAATACTGAAGTCAAATCTGTTATAATTAACAAGCACGTATACAAAGCACATAGAAATGCATTTCATTCAAGAATCTCACTCCCAGTTTCTAACAAATGCTGCTTTAATTGTACACATATCCATGAGAACATCTGTTATGTCCATTCTCTCAACTATTTGCTCTGATGAACATGCAACTCCAATTTTCAGTATGGAAATCAAGCATTCATGCATTTGATCACGAATTGTACGAGTGTGATCTTCAATACAGTCGATAGTGTCATTAGGAATTTCTGAAAGTAAACGCGTATCTATGATATCCAATACACGTTTAGTTAGAGCCAATTTAGAAAAACTGTGAAGGCTTAGGCCATTCGTAAACATTTCATCACTTGGTCTTTTTCCTGTAACCATTTCCAAAACGAAAATTCCATAGCTGTAGATATCGCCTTGTGTTGATACCTCAGCACCCATGCCATACTCTACAATTCAATAGTGGTGAAATGTTAATCTTCAGAATTTATAGACACAAGAAATGAAGTACATGGATGGAAACCATAAAAGTTGTCCAAATTCATACCTGGAGGAATATATCCAATAGTTCCTCTGAAAGCAATCGAGTCTGTTTCGCTTCTATCAAACTTGTTAGTAGTCTTATTAGATAGAATTTTTGCTGATCCGAAATCACCCACGTGAGCGACCATGTCATCATCCAGAAGAAGATTGCTAGGCTTTAGATCACAATGAACAATTGGCGTCTGACAGTGATTGTGAAGATAGTCTAATGCTGAAGCTACATCGATTGCTATGTCTAACCTCTGTAGAAGATTCAGATTTCTAGATTTGTTTTGTATATTTGAACTTGGATGCAACCAACTTTCAACACTTCCATTAGGCATGAATTCAAATACTAGAGCTTTGAAATCATCTCCTTTAAAATCCACACTTGAGCATACTGTTATTATCTTGAGTAGATTCCGTTGCCGTACTAGTCTTGAGACTTCACATTCGGCCACAAAACTCTTAAAAGCACCTCGCTGCGTGAGGTTGAATACCTTTACTGCAATTAGACTTTGGTCTTGATGAAGCATTCCTTTGAAAACAGATCCATAACTTCCCATACCAATCAAATTTGTCGAAGAAAATCCATCTGTTGCTTTATGAATCTCATTATAAGAAACCCTTTGCAGTAGTAGTTTTCGATCAGCCAAAAACTGTGTGGTGGAAGGATTAATTATAGGCTGTTTCCTTGAATAGAGTGCGAAAAAGGATACAATAATGATTAGCAGAAGAAGAACTAAGCCAAATGTGACCTTTAGAACAAGTGACATCCCTCGCTTCTTGGTTTCTGGGTTCTTGCACTTAGGTAAGCCAAGTTCAGGAATGCCACCGCATAATTCATCATTTCCAACAATTGAAAATGCACTCACATTCTGAAAGATGCCTTTTGTTGGCACCTCACCTTTCAAGTTATTGAAAGATAAATTCAAACTTCTCAGATAGGGTAGGTCTTCTAGAATTCTAGGAACTTTTCCTGATAAGTTGTTTTGTGAAATATCTAAAACTTGGATAACTTTGGAGAAACCAAGATAATGAGGAAATTGTAAGAAGTTGGCTTGCATATAAACGTATTCCAAACTCAAACAGCTACCAAGTGCAGTAGGAATTTCACCAGATATTTTGTTGTGGGAAACATCTAGCGTTTGAAGATTCATCAAGTTGCCTACTTCAAAAGGCAGAATCCCAGTCAAGGAGTTATGAGATAGATTTAACTTAGTTAAATAGGATACTCCAAGTAATTCTTTTGGTATGGTGCCAACAAGATGATTATGAGATAATACCAATATTTTTAAAGATTGGCACTTATCAAATCTCGAAGAAATATTTCCTTCTAACAAGTTCGTAGATAAATCGATGCCATATAACTGAGAGATGTTTCCAATGGAATAAGGAAGTTGTCCTGAAAATTTGTTTGCCCTTAAAATCAAGATTTGTAACTTTTGAAGCATCCCAATGCTCTCAGGGATAACACCACTGAGAAAGTTAGAGTCAACTGCGAATATTATTAAGTCCATGAGTTTCCCAATATCAGAAGGAAGGCTTCCTGATATTTGGTTTCCTCCAAGATATAGTTCATTTAAGTTGGTTGAGAGATTGGCTAAAGAGATTGGTAGTGTACCTCCAAAGTGATTGTTGTCAATATCCAGTGCTTGCAATTTGCTACAATTGCTCAAAGAAGTAATAAAGTCCAAGTCATCGTAGTCTTCCCCGCGACTGCCAAGATAATTACTACCAACATTTAGCAACTCAAGGTTTTTTAGACTTCCCACCTCAGTAGGGACCTTCCCAACGAAATTGTTACCAGCTAAAGTCAACTTCTGCAGTGCTGAAGCTTCTACAATCAATGAAACTGGAATATATCCAGAAAAATAGTTGAGCCCAACCAAAAAAGTGCGAAGATTAGAAAAATTGAAGCCTATTTGAGAAAGACTCCCTTCGAGTTGATTTTCTACTAAAGAAAATCTTTGTAAAGACGAGATATTGAAAAGCGATGGAGGAACCGTTCCGGACAGTCTATTCACAGCAAGTGATAGAAAGGCCAGCCTTTTCATATGACCAAGGGAATCGGGAATCCTTTCTTCCAAATTATTCTGTGATAGATATAGTGTCTCAAGAGATGAAAGGTTACCAAAGGAAGTTGGAATTGCTCCTGTTAGATTGTTTACATTTAAATACAATGTAACCAGCTTTGGAAAGGCGCCAAACTCCACAGGAATCTCCCCTGTAAGCTCATTGTAACGTAGACTGAGATTCATGAGGTTTGTGCAGTTGGAAATATTTACAGGAATTTTTCCAGAGAAGGTGTTGTTGCTCATCAGTAGTTCTTGTAGCCTGAACAAAAGACCGACTTCACGAGGAATTTCACCTTGGAAGCTGTTGTTTTGGATGTTTAATCTCCTCAAGAAAGAGAAGTTTCCAATATAAGGAGTTAAGGACCCTATCAGTCCTTGAGATTCAAGATTCAATTCTATCACCCTTTGATGTTGATGGTTGCATGTAACTCCTTCCCACTGGCAAAAATGTAAAGAATCATTCCACGAGTTCATAACCATTAGAGGATCACTTACTCCATCTTTGAAAGCGAGCAAAGCAAGTCGATCAGTTTCATTTCCAAGGGTATTAGCAGTTGACAATCTCATTATCGTCGAGGCAATACAAAAGAAAAAAGTTGGTTGTAAGAGAAAAAGACCAACTGATCCCACCATCATTGAAGATGTTATTGATGAACTAAGGAGAACGGATTTAGGGGGGAAAAAAGAAAAAGAAGGAAGTCTTTATAAGCACCATATCTAAAGACAGAACTGTTTTTATAGGAAGTGATGCTTGAAAGATGACAAAACTCTATACTTCCGATGAATAAAAACCATATCAACTTCAGCAGAAGCATCTGTACTTTAAATAACTAAATAAATATGCGGATATGCATACTGCCTAGTGATATTATTTGGTTTAGAGTTGATAAACAATCAAAAGACGGCATTTAAAAGTTTGCAGATCCCTTAATTGAGATTAAGACACCATAGATCGATAGCTACAAGAAGACACTGTATTCAGTTCATTATAATAAGATCAAGATATAGGAAAAACAAATACCAAAATTCTATAGCAACCGAATCTTTTGAACCGAATTTGTGAACACACTGACGGCACTCATCAGGCAGGGGGTGCGTGTGTATTGGTCAAAGAAGTACTGAAAATCAAGGTCTCTCTGCTTGCCACGTCAGTGTGCTCACAAATTCGGTTCAAAAGTGTGAGTTGACGTAGAAACACACTCAAACAAATATAATGACAACTCGTGCTTGGACCAGTTGTGGAGTTTTCTCGGTTGGAAGTTACTATCCAATTTTTCAATCTGCCGATTGAAATTCCCAGTAACAATTTTACTGAGTAATCTCGATGAATACGATTGTTATCAATTAATTTTAACCAAGCACAAACAAACAATTAACTATGGCAATCAAACTGTCAATTTTAACCAGGTATGTTATGGCTTGAAACCTGACGATATTGCATCTTTGTGCGTCTCTTTTTAATGATCCAACTCTTAGTCTTAGGGATGCTGGTAAAGTTTTACCCATTCGCAATAAAAAATTAAAACCGGTACGGGTCTGTTTAACCCCGTAATCTAAAAAAAATAATAATAAAAAATAATTAAAAAATAATAAATAAAATGAGACGAGACAGGAGAATTTTTTTCTTGTAAACCTCAACCTAAATAGGGAACGTCCTAGTGATTACCTATCTCATCCATATCCATAGTAAAAAATATCGATTTCTAATTTATGGATATGTATCGGGAATATATCCCCCTATGTGGAGATATATTACATTGGGACATTTGCAAATATCGTGAATATATCGAGATATATCGACAAATATCGCACGACTCTGTGTGGGTATTGCTAACTGCAAATATCGTAGATATATCATGATATATCGTGATATATCAACAAATATCGACCACACACTTTGGTTCTTCCATATCAACTTCCAAGATAATCAACAAATACATTAAATAACATTACATATCCACTTCCATAACAAAATATATGAAATAAAATAAATGAAAGTTACACAAAATGAAATTACAGTACATGAGATACAACAAATTACTACTCTGGTAACATTCTAGACTCACATGTGGAAGAGCTTGAGTCTATGCCTTCATTATGGATTGCTAGCCTTTGTTGAATGTCTTTTACTTTATCTTCCACAATGTCATAGTTAACGCATATTTTCTCTATAGTATATTTAATCTAGAAATTGGGCTCTAGACACTTTCTTTAGTGTGTTTTTTGTCTACAGAAAGACTAATATTATCTTTTGATTCTACTCCAATTTTAGCAACACGTTACTTTTTGGGTGTATTAACTGTTTTTAAATTTCTTATTTCTCCTTTTTACCCTTTCATTTGTAACTGCCAATTTCTTCCACAAATAAATAATACTAAAATCTAATGTGCCCAGGCTGTAGGTGTGTGTGTCAATCGAGGCCACTCATCAGGCAAGAGTGCGTGTGTATTGTTCCAAGATGTACTGCAATCAAATAATACAATTGTCTTATAAAAAAAAAACCATTTGTCCTTTCACAATTTCACAATTTGAATTACATCAAACAAAGCTTAAACATGCTATTCAAAATTATCAGAGATGCATTTTAAATTGTTAAAGCTATATTGAAATTAGTTGTAATCAACATACATTTTTTCCGTTTTTGAAGTTGATGTTTTCTACATTGTTTTGGTCTCTCTAGAAATTCATCTCACTTTTAATTGGAATTTTGTAGATTTCGAATAAATTTTAGTTATTTTGATTAACCCACTACTCTTTTGGTAACTGATTTAGTTCGTAGTTTTTTTTTTTGTTGGTAGTTGGCTTCTTTAGTTGGGACTAATAAAAGAGGTCAAAATTTTAAAAGTCAGTCTGAAATTTGAGACAGATGTCAAATTTCAGTTTTTATGGAGGAAAAACCAAAAAAAAGTTTGCTATTTCCTCTAAACTTAAGAAATTTGTGTATGTGTACCTATACCCAATTTTATGTATCCTTAATACGTTGTAAGATATTGTTTCCTTCATTTCGTAAAACATTACCATCATTTGTTGTATTTATCTTCATAGTTGTGAATAACACCGCGATCTGTACCTTTAACACGTTCGTTTCAGAATGTAAACTATTCAAACTCCTATTGATTTCTATGAAATCATTATCAAGGCGAGTTAGGAATGATCCATTGCTGTTTGTTAACAAATTCAAAAATACAATAATTAGAAGTCAATTTATGTACGTATAAAAATGGCAATTGAATAAAGACAAATCTTTATTAATTAAACCATTAAAACAAAAACCCTGACATGATAAAATACCAAGAACCAATACAAAGACACTCAAACTTTATTTAAACCCAACAGAGAGGCTGACACTCCAAACCATTAAACATGATAAAAAACCGACATCCAATATAAAGACACTTAACTTTATTCTAAACCAACAGAGGCTGACACTCCAAACCATTACAAAGAAGACTACTGCCAGAATGATTTGCGACCTTCTTGAATGCCTCCGACACCTTGTAATGCAAATTCAAAAAGAAAATCATTACAATACTGGTTCCAAGTGAGGGTTTGGCCGAACCAATTCTTAACGTTTTCCACGTACAAGTCGTACGATGACTGATCCAAGTTCTTGCCACACAATTTAAGATAACCAATAATCAGATACCCAGTTTCCTCAACAATGGGTCGACTCTTAGGTTCCCATACAGTTCCCCATGCAGGTGGAGGCATGTCCACACTATGGTCCGAGAATGGCTGAACATCTTCCATACTTTGGTCCCTTTCATTCCATCCTCCATAAGAATGATTAGGAGGTGCATATTGTTCTGAAGGTAGCACAAATGTAGATTCAGTAGAATACTCGCGAGATGGAGCATTCCAATCTCCATAAGATTGAGGGGACGCATATTGTTCCGAAGGAGTAGCATAGGTGGAAGCAGTAGAGTATGCTTGAGGATCATTCCAATTTCCATAATATTGAGAACGTGAATATTCTTCTGGAGGATTCGCATATGAAGAGTCTGTAGAATATTCAACCATATTTGAACTAGTAGAAGAATATCCATAAGGTTGATCGTAAGAAAACAATCCTCCAAATTGGCCCGCCAACGAGTACACAGACATCTCGACCCCAGTAGACGACCCTTGCCCATAAAAACAATTGCTAGACTCCATGCTCTGTGTAGGATATGCTCTTCTTTGTTGACCTTTTTTGACGAGATCCTCATTGGGTGGAAGCACCATGGTCAGAGTCTTGAGTTGCATGGTCAAACCCATCCTCTTCAGTAAAGTATACTCCTCTATTATCACGGCATTGTGAGGAACCACTAGTTGCTTGTTGAGACCCAACAACAGTGCATCCACCCCTACCACTTGGTGGGCGCTGTGAGGACCCACCCCTTGATTGCTGTGAGGATCCACCCCTTGACTGCTACATTGAGGACCCACCCCTTGACTGCTGTGACCTTGGTGCTGTCACCCGTTGTCACCCAACACCACCACCAATGGAAACTCTACGTTGTTGTGACTGAACCCCATCATTACCATCAGAACCTGGAGGACCACCACCACCTACTCGACTCGGACCACTGCCATCTCCACGACTACCACCACCTCCTCGACTTGGACCACTGGCATGAACCTGAACATGATCATCATCAAAACCAGGAGGACCACCACCACCTACTCGACTCGGACCACTACTATCTCCACGACCACCACCATCTCCTCGAGTTGGACCACTGGCACGAACTTAAGCATGATGATCATCATCAATAACGTTATCGTCATCAACAACATTGTAAGCATGATCGTGCTCCCCATCACTAGGCATTTTCCATGCATCGGGATCATAATATGTTTCACCATTAAGTTGAGTGTCATTAGGAGATTGAGTTGCTTCAAAGTTATCCTCAGGATTGGGATTCGGAACAGGTTCCCAATTTCCATCTATTAGCACACCAGATTGCTCTGCAATGTATGAATTAAGACGGCCGCTTTCATCAAATAATGCATCAGGGGTTCTCTCTCTGTCATCGATCCAATAAAAAATAGGACAGTCTGAGTCATTATCGACTGGGTATAATGATGTGAGGTCCAAGATCTTCTTCTCTTCTTTGAATTGGTTCTTTAGTTGGACATGCTTGCTTTTCAGTCGAAGGTTGTAGTGGACAAAGACTCGATCCTCCAGTGACTCGGTTCTCGAGTTACAACGTTTCGCCAAGTGTATGAATCCAAACGTGCTCCAATTCCTCTCACATCCAGATGATGAGGTAGTTTGTGAGAGGATCCGTATAGCTAACATTTTCAAGTGGTCCACATAACCGTCTTCAACATTCATCCACCAATCAGCTGCGTCAATGACAAATAATGTAGACCATATTATATAATTTTGTATGGACTAAAACTAAAATAGGTCAGTTACAAGTTCGTAGTGGGTTAACAATGAAACTAACCTGGCATGACTTTGGTTCTTCCATATACAAGAATTGGCGCAGAGAATACCCCAGAAGCCTCTCGATAAGCTTTACATCTATTGCTGAGAGGAACTCCCCATTGTATGAACATTTTCACTATCAGGGCCGTAAATTACGGCAGGATTAAGGTAGTGTGTTACAAGCATATTTGTAGCATATTAGCTTACAACAGTTATGGTACAATTAAATAAACCTCGAGTTAACAAAAATATTATCAGCTTTGTGTAATGGGTGCCCCAATTGGCTATTCCACCTCCTCTTAATGATTCCAACAATCCATTCAGGCGAGCGAATCTTCCTCTGAACTTGCTCAATTGTTATTTCTACCCATCTGTGTAAAAATGGCATAGTCGGTTTATCATCCTTATCCACCTTCCTCAATAAAACCACAATGGGTTCTAATACAGCTACAATCCCCTTCACATTCTGCCAAAATTCTCAGTCGTTTATAATATCCTCGACCATCATCGTCTGGACAGTAGGATTATCATTCTTGATTTCAAGATATCCTTCGGAAGTAAACATTGACTGGAGCTTGTTCTTTTTCTTCAGCAAACTTTTCAATGCCATGTAATTACTAGCAAATCTAGTTGGACCAGCTCGAACTAAGTCTCCACCACACACTTCCCTCATAAGGGAAACAACTCGAGAGTGGTTATAAATGAAAGACGTGATATATTTCGCCTTATCAAGGATTGCTTTCGTCGACGGGGCTCGAGAAAATTCTTTCAAGATAAGGTCTATAGAATGAGCCGCACATGGGGTCCAAAAAAGGTTATACCCTGTTGTACATGAAGTAGTTTAGTAGACATCTCATATAAAAAACCTATTTGCAAAAGGAATCTAAACTGGGAGAATAAAACTTATTTGTAAGCATACCATTTTCTCTTGCAAGCACCTCTCCAGCTTTCTTAAAATTCGCCCCGTTGTCCATTACAATCTGAACAACATTCTCCTTGCCAACCTTGTCAACAACACATCTCATGTGTTTCAGTAAGTGGCGGTGATCTTTCTTGTGTTTCGATAGATCAACAGACGAATCAAAAGTCATGAGCCCATCACAATACACCATGAAGTTCATCAAGACATGCGTTGGACCAGACCGATCCGGAATCACACATAACAGTGACACCATATGTAGACCATTTTATTTTCATATGGTCAATATACAATTTGCACTTTGCCTTAAGCCTCTGCAACTCTGAATTTAGTAGTTGATAGGCTGAAAGAGGGGTCACTCCAAGACCGGTGCGAC
Source organism: Coptis chinensis (assembly GCF_015680905.1). Classification (NCBI taxonomy): domain Eukaryota; kingdom Viridiplantae; phylum Streptophyta; class Magnoliopsida; order Ranunculales; family Ranunculaceae; genus Coptis; species Coptis chinensis. The sequence continues at coordinate 94,096,201 of NC_141459.1, read as the reverse complement.
ATGCCTCATCGAACATCGGCTTGTAATACGGGTTGTTGGCCACTGCATTTGCAGACAAGTTTCCCTAAAATACAAATCTAGCCACAGCTGTTCTAAACACCCCAGCTTTTGACTTACCGGCTGACGTCATCTGGTGGATAGATGGTTGATTAACTTCAGGCCTTCTCGGCGAATCGACATCAATAAGCTCGGGATGCCTAGTGCTCTTTGAACGGGAAAAGAAAGACATAACACCTTTGCCTTTGTGAGAGCTTGTACTTGCAACATTGGTGTTCTCTCTGGTTGGAGCCCTCTTATCCCACGAGCCCGTCTCGCAGAACCTCTGGTACTCATCTCTAGATTGTTGCCAAGCAATCTCGAACTCGTTGTCATCCTCGTCTGAGTCTTCTCCAGGAGGGTGTGCATGCATGGCAGCTCTATAATGTTCTTCAGCTATCTTTTTTCCATTTCTTTTCTCAATTCCGGACTCAATTATTTGTCGGAACATGTCTCGAATTTCCTTTCCACACTTCAAGCATTTCTCAACATTTTTGTCCCCTCCGCCAAGATGTACTTTAAGCCTTATAATGCCACCTCCAACTAAAGTCTTATCATAGTATTTGCACTGTGCCCCGTTTTCATTTCCAGGGAGACGGATAGCGTGGTCCCACCCGATATCAAATCCCTTTGGCATTTCTATCCTCATTTATCACAAACGAAAATAATTTAATATATACATCAAACCAAAACATAATTAAATTTGATGATTCCTATTTAAAAATACATGGATCAAGTACGTGGTCTTATAACTTAAATTCCAATGTTGCCTTAAGTGTGTTTGGCGCTTTTTCTACATTTAATTCTAATAGTCAAGCATCCAAATATTAACAATATCAAACAATTCTGATCAAGTTCAAACCAAGATCCGGGCTTGTGATCGAATTAACCAATCTTTAAACAAGTAGGAACTCTCAGATCACTCGTAGGTGCACCGTGTTCTGGAACCAAACTGTACTTTGAGTGATATCAAGAATATTCCAATGCTAACTATGTACTTTTATTGATATTCCAATGTTGCCTTAAACGTGTGGGTAAACTTTTCCTACATCTAATTCTAATATTCATGCCTCTACCAATGCTAATCATATCTTTCCTGTACTTAGAAATAACGGTATAAATCATTTAGACAATTTTACCATTACATTATATTTTTAACAGTAACTTGCTTGTTTATAAAACAAAAGAATTAAAAATATTTTGACAGAATTTCCCTTGTTTATTCAACTTTTTGACCACCTGTATTATGCCTAAAATACTCATATAGTAAAATAAAAAGAAAAAAAAACAACAAAAAGACAAACATAAATTCTATAACTATCAGTCCATCCATAGAATTTGAATACCAAGTTAAATTACATTAGTCATTCAAATTAATTTAAAGTCATGCACAAATAAAATATAAAAAATATATAACATGCACACTTAATAATTAAACCAATAATAAATTCTAACACTACCTAATATACAAACCAAATGACTTTACCATGGCACACAACCAAAACATATCCCTTATATGCATACAAACACCCACAATTTCAGTTGTTACAAAAAACAACAAGCAACAAATAAAACAAGTATATGAAATGGGTAGAAGTTTTACCTCAGGAGAATTAGAAGCCAACTCCACTACTACAAATCAAACTCCATTACTGCACTAACAATGAACAGGTTATTTAAATTATTCTTACTAATAAATGCTCGACTTTCTTACTCAAAATACTAGATAAATTGATATTTGCTGGAAAAAAAAACACGACGTACCTAGTGCGCAACAACCAAAAGTGGGAGAAGAACAAACCACTAAGACAACACGACGTACCTAGAGCGCAACAACTAAGTTTTCAGCTGTGTTTATGAAGCAAAATAGAAAAACAAGCAACCACTGAGAACATACTTGTACAAAAGACAAGGAAGAGTTCATGGAAGAGTTTGCTCTACCCTAAAAAACAAAGACCAAAGATGGGTACAATCCTCCTCTAGATGACTTCAAGAATACAAAATATTTTATGATATACATAACTCAAATATAAAACCACCACTTAACATCACATTCTAAAAAAAAATCGGCAGAGTTTCCTTTGTATTTTCAACATTTCATAAATTTAAAACCTATCATAACCTACACACTTGATAATTAAACCAAGAATAAATCCTAACACTACCTAAATATACAAACCAAATGACTTTACCATGGAAAACAACCAAAATATATCCATTATATGCATGTTACCTTATAAAAACATTTATTAAGTACCTATGTTATTGCTTCTCTGACTGAATAGTATTTGGGTGCGCCTAGGAGAATCTTTGACTAAATAAGTAAATATCATTGAATAAGTAAATACCATTTAATGTTGTAACAAACAACTAGGAGTAAATAAAACTAGTATACGAAATAGGTAGAAGTTTTACCTCAAGAGAATCAGAAGCCAACTCCACTACTACAAATCAATGTATGAAATGGTAACCTGAAATGGATAAATGTACAAAGTGTTACTCAATTTCTATTTTCATTATAAACAAAAACAAAGATAGGCTCATATATTAACTGTGAATTGATCTAGGACCAAAGGGATAACAGAATCTTGACAAGCTCCTCAAGAACCTGTGCTCTTGTTATTGAACTTATTATTAGAGAAATGAATATTAAACTGGCAGGTCTATCCACAAAGTTTGAAGACAATGCACGTAACATGATAGTAACAATTAAAATTGGTAGAATCCTGTACATAGTAGCTCCTTAAAACAAGATTGTGACATCATTGGGAGCACCGAATGAGGAGTAAATAACTCTTAAAAAGGAAGGATCTCTGACTTCAAGATCTATAGGCCATGAGGGTGTTATAAAAGTTATGTTGGTAATGTTTTGGCTGCGTAGCTGGGTCCTTCACTAGCTTGTTTTTGACAGAGTTGAGATGTTAGCCATTCTTAAAGGCTCAAAACAGTAACCATGATGCAAACAAATTATCTGGTGGTGCAGTCGTGTAGACCACCTTGTTGCAAGCTAAATGGTGTAATGGCACACAAATTAATCAGGTGATCAACACACTTGAAGGTTTTGAAATCACGCATATTTACAGACAAGCTAACAACCTAACATGGTGGCTGATGCACTAACATATATACATGCTCAAGCGAGGACAACCTAATGGTGTTTGCATCTCCTTTCTCAAATGAAATTGTAATTCGTCTTAGAAATTATGCCTAAGGCATGATGTATATTTTAGATAAACTTAATAAACCAAACTTGCATTTTGCAAAAAAATAAATAAAGAAACAAGCAGCAGACCGGAAAATAGTGCTCAAACTCAATATATCACAACTCAAAATAAGGTTGTTTAGAAAATAGCATTACTTGAAATTTGTAGGGGAAAAGACTCCAACTCAGTCCTCATTAGATGCATTACGGTATTCAAGTTCCACATTTACCCACCCTGTATTTTCACCCTGCAAGCAATATATACAAGCAAAACCAAATACCAGTTTAACAATTTTGCATAATCCAATGGTGAAAAGAAAACAGAATAACTATCTTTACCTTGGAGCCAAGAACAAGCGGTGATGCTTTAATAGAAGCAGAGTCCTGAAGCGAGAAAGTTGCTTTATGGATTGCTATTTTAGACAAAGGTTGTTCTCCACCACCTTCATTGCGATCATGAGAAGTAGCAACTTGAAATAGAACATAATAAGAATCAAGAATCAAAAACAGTATTATTAGTAACTTAAACTTGATTAAATACAAGCTCTCCATCTCTTTGTAATAAACTGAACAAGAGACGAGCAATAATAAGTGGGAGAAGTTCTGTCACAGAGAAGCTGGCACCGCTTTATCCTTCTTACCTTCTTAATAAAAGAAAGCATAAATCCTTCCCCTTTTTTCTTCTGTCTGTGGGTCGAAGCTCTGTCAAAGAACCTATTTTGATTCAATCAACAACCGATTCACTTCCTGATGCTCGAGACTCTCAGCTTGTTCCTACGAGTTAATATACTGAGAGGTGTGCGAGAGTGGAAAATTAGCCATCAAAATTCGTGGGTTGGCAAACTCGCGTGGGAGAGTGTAGATTAGCTCACGTGGGAGAGTGTAGGAGTAGCCTTTTTTTATTTTCTTCGTCGGTTTGCAATCATCAGCACCAATTATCTCCGACAATATCGTGTACAACACATATCGTCGAAATATCACGATATATTAACAAATGTCGCCTATATTTGTATTGGTATTTATCCAAATTAGTATCGCGGCATTTATTTATCCTTCTCTGAAATCTCGATATATATCACGATATTTTGTACTATGAGCTCACCTACCTTAGGTGGTGCAATCCACTATATCAATGAAAGTTACAAGAGTTAGATAAGCTTAGAGCATTTGCAATGCAGGTGGTTTTGGGGGGTTTGTGACTATAGTCACCGGTTTTGTTGAAAAAGGGGTGTGCAATGCAAAGGTGAAAAACTGGTGATTATTTTCCCCAGTTGAAATCAAGGTGAAACCTTCCACCGAGATAGTGGCTGACTTGTTAACTTCAGACGGGGTGTTGGATTCCGTCTGGATTACAAAACTTACTAAACGGAATCCAACATCCTGTCTCGCTATATTTCTTTTTTTTTTCAGATGGAATCAAACATCCCATCCGGAGTCCTAACGGCTAGTTCACCAACGGTCAGAAAGTCAGAACGGTAAAAAACGGTCAAAAATAAAAACTATGGTATATGTACAACATTTGTTCCATTTCATTTTACACTTCCAACAATCATATATCATATTTCTTCTTCTTTAAAATCAGTTCTTCAAAAAAATAAAATATCAAATGGCATAATCTCAAGCATCTCAAACAACTTAAGCAAGTGGTAGCACTCAAGCAAAAGCAAAAACTCACTTTAGCATGTCCGAAGATCAAGCTCTATGTCTTGCTTGGATAAAAAGTAGTGAATACTCCATTGTTGGTGCTTTCCAAAATGCAAAAGGATTTTGGAATCGTGTAACAAACAAGTTCAATCAAGCATGTGGGTCGGATAGGTCGTCCGATTCAATTAGCGGTAGATGGAAATATATTTAAAAAATGATGAACAAGTTTGTTGCAATTATGAATACGGTGGGGGTTCGACATGCAAGTGGTACAACAATACAAAGCCGGGTAATTACAACTTCGTCAATTTGTCAATTATTGATTATCTTAGTCTTAATCTAATTATTTCCATCTTAGTCTAATTATCATTTCCATCTTAGTCTTAGTCTAATCATTATCTTAGTCTAATTATTTCTATTTTATTTTTTAGTTGTCCGAGGCAAGGATGACGTACCAACTATAAGAAAAAACGTCTTTTTCACTTGATCATTGTTACGTTATACTCAAAGATAATCCAAAGTGGAGTAACGTATTTGAGGCAAGGTCAAGCTGCCCCACAAAGGAAAAGGTCGCAAAAATGATGGTGAAAATTCAACTTCTAATTCACCAAGTGTTGGTGGAGTTGAATTGGAGGGTTCTTAAGAAATAGAGCGTCCTTAAGAAATGGAGCGTCCTCTTGGATCGAAGAAAGCCAAGTCCAAGAGGAACCAAGAAAAATCAGTTGGTATGTTGGAGAGTTACTTTACACATTTAGAGGATACATTTGTAAATGATGCAAATGAAACACAAAAATGCTTAGAACTTAGGGAAAGGGAACTTGCATATGGTCAAAGAACTGTGATAGCAAGAGAAGAAAAAAATCGGATTCAAATCGAAAAAAATCAAGTTCAATTGGAAAAAAATCGGCTTCAAAAGATGCAATATGAAGCTAAGATTTTAGCAACCGATACAAGTATCCTCCATCCCGATACCGCTTTTATAATCGAGCAACAACAAGCTGAAATACGTGCTGAATAGGCAAGGGCTAGAGGTGGTTCTAGCTCTAACTAAGCTTATGTAATATCTAGTATTTTATTTTAATTAAAGCACTATGTATTTTAATTAATGCACTATGTATTTTAATTTCACTGTCTTTTTAATTAATGCACTATGTATTTTAATTTCACTGTATTTCTAATTAATGAACTATGTATTTTAATTTCACTGTTTTTTTTTTAATTAATGCACTATGTATGTTCTTTCCAATATAATTATTTTCATAGAAATACAATTACCAATAAAATTAAAATACATTGTAATATAGTTCATTAAAACACAATTCATTAAACACAACTCATTAAACACATAAGAACTTCTTGGAATTACATAGGAAATACATTAGGAAATTCATAGGGAATTCATTAGGAAATATATAGGAAATACTTTGGAACTTCATAGTTCACGTTAGGAAATACATAGGAAATACATTTTCATTTCCATTTTAATTTTTCCCTCCTTCTCCCTCCTCTGGATCCGACCAATTTGGATCATAAATTGGTACCAGATATGTTGTTTCTTCAATACTAGTCCAATTAAAAACATGCTCATCTAAGTCCTTTTGAAGATTATGTGTAACTTCATTTCTGATCTTATTTCTTGCTTCAATCATCTGATAGACAAAATGAAAACCATTATCTTCCTGAAAGAGCGCAGGTATTGTTTCTTTTCTCTGACCTTTCCAATTTCAAACTCCACTTTCACGTTCATTCTCAACAATCATATTATGCATTATAATGCATGCCTTCATTATGTCTCCAAGAACAACAACACTATGACAACGCGCAGAAGCCTTAACAATATACCATCGTGCCTGCAAAACTCCAAACGTCCTTTCAACATCTTTTCTTGCAGCTTCTTGATGTTGAGTAAAGATCTTTTCATGCTTATTTCTTGGGTAACGAATGGCTTGAACAAATGTGCCCCATTTTGGGTAAATACCATCAGCAAGATAATATCCCATATCGTATTCATTACCATTCACATTAAATGCAACAGCAGGAGCCTTATCTTGCTCTAATGATTCAAAAATATGAGAACGATGAAGCACGTTAATGTCATTATGCGAACTTGGTAAGCCAAAGAAGCAATGCCAGATCCAACATTGTTTGTCTGCAACGGCTTCAAGTACCAAAGTTGGTTCCTTCTTGTACACTACATGTGTTCTATCCCATCCAGTTGGACAATTCTTCCACACCCAATGCATACAGTCGATTGATTCAGGCATTCCTGGAAAACCCCTTACCACATTTTCAGCTAATATCCTAGCAGTGTCTATCTCAGTTGGTCATCTCAAGTACTCTTCCTCAAACGCCATAATTATTGCTTTGCACCAACGCTTCATAGATACATTTGTTGTAGAATCTCCAATTGTAAATACTTATCCGTTGAATCAGAAGAACAACCAGTTGCTAATTGTGCAACTGCAGCTAGTCCCTTCTGTAACCCAAAAGTTGCTTGCCGACCCAATCCATCCACCTTGTCTTTGAAGTAATCATCGAATGCTGCAACAGTTTTCAACATATACATAAAAAGCTCTCTTGTCATCTTGTACCTTCGCCTAAACTTATGAGGAGGCCACCTATAAGGTGTTATGAAGTAATCCCTCATTATCTTTTGTTTACTGAAATCACCACCATCTTTAAACGTGTAATATCTGCCCTTCACAGATCCACCACGTTTATCTGTATCCATATCTTCAATTTCAATGGCTGCTTGAGTCATTAATGCCCCAGCAGTAGATAATAACTGCAACCTCCTCCTCCTCTTTTGCCTCATCATATCATTATGCTTATCTCTTACTCTTTCCATGTAGTCATCTTCAGCGGAAGTACCAGAAGACGACCTGGTAAAACCAGAAGACAAACTATTACTACTAGATTCTCCCCATAACCTTTGGTTAAATATAATTCTTTCTTCTCTAGACATTTTTTCTATTTTTAGTTTGGTTGTGGGGAAGAAGATGGTTGTTTGTTTGTTTGATCTAAAAGAAAGAAGAGTAAAACGAAATATGAAAGGTCACATGTGATAATTAGATTTTGGTCCACTCTCCAATTGACAACATATTTTATCAGATTTTTGTTCACTCTCCAAGTGACAACACATTTTATCCAAATGTCAATCCAAATATGTACCCTCAATAATTCCAATTTATGGGCCACCATCAATAATTCCAATGTATGGAATAGTAAAAGGCGCAGAGGCATGTATTTTTAGTTACCAGACGGGATGTTACATTCTGTCTCGGTCTAAAAAGCCCAGACGGGATGTTACATTCCGTCTCGGTCTACACCACACACTATTCCTGTCAGAACCAAACCTGAAAAAATGAGTGAAATTTCTGAAAAATTTCCTGCCAGAACTAAGACATAGGAAATGAGTGAAAATGCAACTTATAATTCCTAAAATAATTTATGTCAGAACCAAGCCTGAAAAATGAGTGAAATGCAACTTATAATTCCTGAAAAAATTATACAGTATACTTTGGAAACATACTAACTTATAATTTATGAAATTTTTTTGCCATAACCTCATTTGTTTTATTGACATATTCATATCCAAAACATGTTAATATACTTTGGAAATAATAAATAAGACAAACAACAATCCTGAAAACACCCAAGTCTAACAAAGAAACTCGGTAAAAAAACTAACTTATAATTCCTGAATTTTTTTTGCTATAACCTCTTTTGTTTAATGACATTTATATCCAAAACTCATCAAAGAAAAACCTGCTAATAAAAATAAGTCGTTACAAACAACAATCCCAAACGCCATATTACAAGTAATGGCGCATAGTTATTACAAACTAGAAAAAAAATATCTACTGAGACCTCCTCCCCCTACGAGAAGGCTCGGTCGAAAAGCTCTCCCCCCTACGTTGTTGTCGCCTCTCTAGTTCAGGTTGAGCTTGAGGTGTGGCACTTGCAACATTCTCCAACTCTTGCACACGTCTCTGAAGCTACAAAGTTCGATTTCGCTCTTCTTGTAAGTACTCAAAACTGCGACGAGAGGACTCCATGAATGACACACGCATGGCATAACTGAGAGAGCTGTAGTTAAGGACCTCCGACCTTACTTCATCTTGTTTAACAAAACAAATGCATGTTACATGTTATAGTGAATAATAATAACAAATCATGAATAAATTTAAATCATACTAACCACGGCTAACTGCTCAAACTGTTCTGATAAATCTGTGGCCAATGCGGCATTTGCTGGTGGAATAGGTATGCTAATCTCTTGCCCCTGAGAAGTAATCATGCTCCAGTGCCAAATGTTAGACTCATCAAATATCTGTGGAGTTCTTTGTGGCATCTCAATATCATGAAACACTCTGGGCTGTGACTGTGGCAACTCCACTCCTTCTGGGAAATGAATGTCATGCATCAATGCTTCGGAAGTAACCCCTTCAAAATTGGTGTCCCGGTATAACGCACCAATACAAGTCATAGTCTCCCGTAAAAATGAAAGCTGATGTGTCTGGCCAATCATTTGGGTTTGCTCTATAGTGTGAAAAAGTTACAGAAAAAAATATCAGAGGCTGTCATATCTATGGGTGGTAAGTAAGGTATAACAATCTCTCCAGATACTTGACGCCAACATCTGTCCCCAAGGTACCATGCAGTTACTGACCCTACAAGTATCATTCGCCACTGAGAAAGAAACCTTGCTCTATGACACATATAGGATAGTCTACGATACTCAGTGTTCTCTGGAACATCTGGAATATCCGCATAAAAGGTCTGGAATATGAAGGACTCGGCCCAGGGTTACCACTCAATTCGGATAGCTCCTAAAACCTCAATCTGTTGACGAGTGTTATGAATATTATGTGATAGATCCCCATACCCCCTCTGCCTACGATGAAGCCCCCATGCTTGAATACGTGGAATCAGGTCATGAGTGTCATTCTCTTCCAACATCTTCAACATAGGATGCATCACACGAAAATGTTCGTACCACCAATACTAAATCAATAGATAACATACAATATCAATATATATATAAACATGTCAACATTAATAATTAGATAAATAAATGAAATGAAACAATAACTTAATAAATAAAACTTACAGGTATAATCCAAACAAAGCCGCACAAATTGCCTTTAGCGGCTTTCGTCTCAACTCTGAGGTCTAGCCCGGTAAAAGGTATGCCAAGATGGATTGGATTGACCCGGTCATAATCCCACATCCTCTCTACGCCTGAAAGCGGTGGCCATCCACCCGATACGTAAAAAACTATCAGCGTATCCAAATAATACCGCACCAACAAAGTAGAAGAGGAAGGCACGTACATATTCTTGGATTGCCTCCTCACCAATATGATAGTCTTTTGGATTCTCCTTTAGCCTATTCAAGTATCTCGAAGTAAACCAACTCATATTTATAGCTCCTCCCTTAAAGTACTCAGCCGATAATCTCAAGAACCCGTCTTCCTCATCATCTTCTACCAAATCAAAACCCTCAAAGAAACTCATTGTCATAGTAAAAACCTCCAAATTTTCATCAAAAGGAACGACATCTCCATAACCAATTGGGATACCCGTGAGCATTGTGAAATCAAGAGGGGTAATCCTAAGTACACCCCATGGGAAATGGAATGTGTGGGTAAATGTCTACCACCGCTCAATTATCCCAAACAACAATGTTTGATCATTTTGTACCAAATTAGAATTCAAAAAGTTTCCAAATGGCGTGGCGGCTATAATATTGGTAACCGTGACAAAATTAGGACCCGTTTTTTTATTTCAAACAATGCCACCACGACACAACATTTGAAAGTGCACAACGCACTTTCCATAGATGTACTTCCTACATTCATATTACACGCAATACAACAAACTATTCAATACGATATAATTTCAACTCAATTTTTTTTTAACACAATGCAACAAATTCAAACTAATTACACAACAACAAACTTGATATAAACTAACATAAATAATAATAATTAACATAAAAAAAAAAACTAAAACTTACTTGAGACTCCGCCACTCGATTTGCTACGTATCGGACTGATGTTAACGCTAATGGTGGGTGTTCCTCGATTTCACAACGCGGTAGAAAATTAAACCCGAGTTCAATTTCGTCCTCCTCACCCACATTTTGTGTTCACGATGACGATCCTTTTTGCCCCTTTTTTGGATATTTTAAAACTTCCAAACCATCTACTATGCTCTTCATGTGGTGAGGTTGGTGAAGAATCATTGGGGGGTGGAGAAGTCATTATGAATTGAAAAAATTGAAAAAAAGTTGGTAATGGCGGCAAGAAAATAACAATGGAGACTGGGAAGAAAGTGAAAATGGAGCCTGTTCACGTCTGTGTTATTAGACTCACCAGACGGAATGTTACATTCCATCTTGTTATAAAATACCAGACGGGATGTTACATTCTGTCTCAATCAAAAAGGCTTCAGACGGAATCCAACATCCCGTCTGAGATTTTTTTTTCACCTTTGCATTGCACAACTTTACCTTGCTTTTCACCGTTTTGGTGAAATGAGGGGGAATAAGTGCCTACGTGGAGGTGAATAGGGGGTTATTTTGACTTTCATTGCAAATGCTCTTACAACCAATAACCATTCACAGGCTATTAATACCTTTCAATCAACGCCTCGCACGTTGATTCACCACACCATTGACGCCTCACACGCCAACTTTGTTGATGCCTTGCACACCAACTCTCTCCTTGCAGTCGCAGCTAAATTGAGATGGTTGTAGGAAACACTGATATATCTCACCACGTCAAAGCAAAATGAAGATATGGAGAGGAAATAACAATATCTCACTTGGTTATCTCTTCCTCTTAAAAAACCAAACAATATTCGCCCAAACTCTTTTGAAAAAACCTCTCATTAAGTTTCAATCCCTTGCCGAAGGAAAACCAAACCCTTTGTTGAAGAAAAGTTCCTGGAATTCATGTTAAACTGCTTCGGCCTTGTACTGGACTTGTGCTTGGGCGATGCGGCTACACCAACCATGGGACATGCAAAGTAACAATAGGGAGGTTGGGCACAAAATAAGGACCAACAAAAATTGGGTGTTTCACCGATGACATTGAATCTTCTGAGCGAAGGACGAGCCACCAAATGTCACTCTCAGTGTGTGAGCTCAATTCATTCCTCAAGGCAATGTTAGAGTGAACACCATAGGCTACTAACCAACATAACAGCATTCCTAATGCAAATCACTATGAGGGGAAATTGAGAGTTTTCACCTTTGTGGACCAAAAAACACTTGCCCAATGCAAGGGTGACAATGACGGTGACTTGTAACTAAGTCACAACGATGGTAGCACTATGGGATTGTCACTGAGTTGTGAGCTTCGGACGAAATCTTTTATTCTGACTCATGTTTTTTTTTTCCCGGACGGAATGTTTTATTCCTTCTGGCCGTTTTTTCGGGGTTTTTTTTTTCAATTTCTATATTCAGACGGAATCAAACATTCCGTCCAAAGTTTAAAGTCACTTCTGCATTGGGCAACCTTTTATTGTTTTTCACCACAGATAGCAAAGAGGGAAAATAATCGTGGAGGTGAAAAAAAGTGACTTGCATTAGAAATGCTCTAAGGCCCGTTTGCTATTGGCAACAGTGAAGTCATGTATGACTAAGACAATTTTCATCTAAGTTATCCTCGAAACAGTTGTTGTTTAAGCATTTTATATCCAAATAGATAGATCAAGAAAGGATAATCACAGTAAATTCTGAATTACAGAAAATAAATTCTAGTGGCATATATATACCTGTATTGTTATCTCACACTAGGGGTGGGAATTTGGCCCTAACGACCCTAACCTGGCTCTGACCGACCCGACCCTAAGCCCTATAAAGTCCTCACAACTAATGCCCTCACAGAGTTTAGGGCAGGGCCGGGCCGGCCTTAATGCCTTCTAAGACAAGGCTAAGGCTAAGGTTCTGAAACATAGGCCCGACCCTAATTCGGCCCTCATTAGCCCTAGTTATAGTTTGACACTTTCAATATAAATATACATACTAAATTGTCCAACTCTTTGTTAAATATTTCCAATTAAAATAACATTGCCTTTTGTAATTTATCACTTACAGGAGTACTTCCAATAACTTGTCTTATATAACAAAAACTTGTCAACCTAATTGTTTCTATCTCACAACTTCGAAACTCCCATTCTAACATAGCAGCCAAGAAGAACAATGAGCACTAGCCTAATAAAAAAATAAGACTTTATTCCTTTGATCATCAAATCTCCTGATCCCTTCTACTCTACTCTCTCACCCTCTCTAAAAGGTATCTCTCTCACTTATTATTCTCAATTTCTTTTCCCACTTACTTCTTATAAATTATATCTTTATTCACATGGCTATCTCTTTCCACTCAATTAATGTGAAAACAAGTTCACATCCAAGCCAAGTTCTCTCATGTATTTGTTTGTACTTTGTTATAACTATGGAAATCATATTTATTCATCAAAACTAATTACTCGAAAATAAATAAATAATTGTTTAAAAGACTGGTTTCAAGCTAAGGAATGGTTACAAGATGAAGATTTGGAAGACTTCGAGGCACACATGTTAATGGATGATCAGGACATGTAATTTTGTATGTGCAGCAATCTTTTTACGTAGGAGAATCTTTTGGACTTGAAACTTATTTATTTTGTAGCTACCTCGTAAGGTTCTCCCACTTTTTTTGACTCTGTTTTGTAAATGGATATAGATTGTAACATTTTATATTGTGGATGTGCATTTTAAATTGTTGAACTTATCCGGGATTGGGACTTTGAGTTTGTACATTTTTGTAATATAAATGAGTTTTAAAACTGGTGCAGAAAATATATAGGTCCGACCCTAAAACCTTTAAAGAGGGATTAAAGTAGGGTCAAGGCTTAAGATTTAGACTTCCGGCCCGACCCGACTCTATGCTGACTTTAAGACTGGGCTGGGCCAGCCTTAATATCCGAAGGGTTTTAAATGTTTAGGGCCGGGCCATTGCCCACCCCTATCTCACACCACTAGAGCCTCTACTTATTGTTTTTTGTGGGGGCTCTTATCCTTCTGTGGGTGTACATATAAAACATTCACCAGAACAAAAAATCTTGTTTGGAAATTATTTCAGGATAGTGCCATCCATAGTACAAAATATCAGGATATGGGTATTTATCGATATTCGTTTTCTGGATATGTATCGTGGATATATCCCCCTCTTTGGGGATATTTGACATTGTTTCACATGCAAATATCGTGGATATATCCAAAATATCGACAAATATCGTAGATATTGTGGATATTTCTTGATATATCATGATACATTATTTATATTTATTTGAAATATAATGGTAAATATTAAATAAAATTGTTATATATACAAAATATCACAAAATATTGCAAAATATCACAAATATCGCAAATATTATCGAAATATAATTGATATTTGCAGTCGTATATATCTCTAAACATATCGTGATATTTAAATATCTTTTTCTGAAATATGGATAGATATCTCCAAATATCGCGATATATCGGGATATTTTGTACTATGGCATCCGCTATCTTCTTCCAACTTACAAAGATCATACAGTTAAGTAGATAAGGTCTCGTTCTTCACTCAAAACTCTTCAAACTCCCACCATGCTTAAACTAAACCCACCAAAATCTTTCTCACTCTCCCACCACAACCAATCCAACTCCTCTCCATTCCTCAGTCCACACCCTCTCACTTTCCTACCCTTTATACGCACCTCAAAACACCACTTCACTATCAAACCAATCTCAGCTACAATAACACCTTCAACACCACCTCCTTCTTCACCCAACCAACAAGTCTACCAACCTTTCCACCCACCTCCATCTCCTCTCCCTTCACAATTCCGTTCTCTAGATACTGAACGTCGCCTCGAGATACTTACCAACCGTTTAGGCTCTTGGTATGAATATGCCCCACTCATTACTTCACTTATCCAACAAGGTTTCTCTCATTCTTCCCTTGAAGAAGCTACTGGTATCTCTGGGGTTGAACAGAATCGTCTTGTTGTCGCGACCCAAGTTAGAGAATCACTTATTCAATCTAAAGTTGAACCTGAAACACTTTCGTTTTTCGACAATGGTGGAGCTGAAATGCTTTACGAGATTCGCTTACTTAACGCTGTACAACGAGCTGCTGCTGCCCGTTACATGGTTAAGAACAATTTTGATGCGAGGAAAGCTCAAGAACTTGCCAAGGCAATGAAGGATTTTCCTAGGAGACGAGGTGATGCTGGTTGGGAGAGCTTTAGTTATCCATTTCCAGGTGATTGTCTTGCTTTTATGTATTTTAGGCAAAGTAGAGAGCATAAGAATCCTTCGGAAGGGAGGACAATGTCGTTAGAAAAGGCATTAGAGGTTGTAGAGACCGAGAAGGCCAATGCAAGGATTTCTAATGAGTTGAGAGCGAAAAGTCGTGGGGAGGATAAAGAGGCTATAGTTGGGGTGAAAGTTCCAGTAGTGAGAATGAAGTATGGGGAAGTAGCTGATGCAACTACAGTAGTGGTATTACCCGTTTGCGAAGATAGGGAAGGCGAAAAAGGGGTTATAGAAGCTCCTGTGGAGTGTAAAAGCGCAGGGGAGTTTGGGGTGGTTGTGGCAGAGAAAGGGTGGAATAGGTGGGTGGTGTTACCAAGTTGGGTACCAGTTGTGGGGTTAAAGAAAGGAGTTGTGGTATCATTTGGTGATGCCAGAGTTTTGCCTTGGAAAGTAAATAGATGGTACAAAGAGGAGTCTATATTGGTTGTTGCTGATAGAGAGAATCAAAAGGTTGGAGCTGATGAAGGGTTTTTTCTTGTGTCAACAACTAAAGAAGGGAAGAGGGAGTTTAAGGTGGAAAGAGGTTCAAGATTGAAGGAGTTGGGAGTGAATGAGTGTTTGGGTACTGTGGTTTTGGTAGTTAGGCCTCCTAAGGAAGACGTTGATGATCAGTTGGCTGATGAAGACTGGGAATGAGAGAGTGAAATTTAAGTGTACGGAGCACTTCCCTGCCTTGCATTCTTCTTAATGGAAGACCACCTGTTTGTGGAGTTGAAGTTAGAAAGCTCGAAGTAAATTGGAAAACAGAAGACTATTTTAAAGAAATGGAAGGAAGGACTCGGTGTTTCTATCCTTCCAAGTGAAAGCTTGCAATCCAAAATTTTGTTGTTTATTGTAATTTTTTCTTTCAGATATAAATTTATGCCTCAGATTGATGTAATAAGTGTTAAATAGGCTTTATTAGCAGCATTAAAATGTGAGACATATGGTTGCAAACTTGCAATTGCATCATGAATCTATCAAGTTTTTCCCAATTTTAATGTGTACTTTGTCGTTCTTAATTGAATTTCCAAACATCTGGGCTTATCAGTGTTTATGATTATGTAACTTCCGTACCTGAAGCAATAGTGGTATCCAGTGCAGAAGATTGAATGGAAGACAATGGTGTAGTGTGGTGTCCACTGTCCAGTGCAGAAGATTGAATGAAAAACAATGGCGTAGTGTCTATTGAATGGAAGACCATGGTGAAATGTATATGCTGTGTATCCCGCATGTAATCAGAAGAATTATTTTCAAAACTCTTTGAGCACGCAGCTTGGCCTCCTGATTCAGTACCAAAATTAATGCCAATACGAACACGGGTTTTGGCTTTAGAGCATTAAATTTTTTTTTTCGTAATAACCATTTGTCAGATTCGAGATCAACGAGGCTATCTAGATGAGTAACAACGTGCTGGGAGAAGGGCATCTCAGCAGTAGAAATAGTTATAACAAAACATGAAGCAGTATTAATAAAATGGCTCCCCATTCTAAACTTCAATTACTCCTGCATTCTGATTTACAGTCCGTCTTGCTCATAGATAAAAAGTTTAGAGCTCTTCAAGGACATCCATGATTTACAACTTATTTAGCATATCTCCCTGACAAAACAAAATAAGAAATAAATACAGATAACCTGATTCTAAGCTCCCTGGTCTTTTGCGACTTTAACTATCTATCTTTTATAATCAGCTTTCTGTAACTTCACCAGAATCTTCAATAACCACAGTTGATGAAGTTTCCCCAGCAGGAGATCCAACTTTCTCCATTTGCTCAACCACACTGTAACCATCTACAACCTTACCAAATACTACATGCTTTCCGTCAAGCCACGACGTCTTCTCTGTACATATAAAGAACTGTGAACCATTAGTATTGGCTCCCGCATTTGCCATGGACAAGATTCCAGGACCGGTGTGCTTGAGCTTGAAGTTCTCATCAGCAAACTTCTCTCCATATATAGATTCCCCACCTGTCCCATTACCCTTGGTGAAATCCCCACCTTGACACATGAAACTCGGGATAATACGGTGAAACTTAGATCCCTTATAGTGCATTGGCTTCCCAGATATCCCAATCCCTTTCTCCCCAGTGCAAAGAGCCCTAAAATTTTCAGCAGTTTTTGGAGTAACGTCTTTGAAAAGTTCCATAACAATTCGTCCAGCCTTCGTCTTTCCAATTGCTATATCAAAGAAGACCTTTGGATTTGCCATTTTTTTCCCGCTGTCCGAACAAAAGAAAAATCAAAATTAGCCCACACACAATGAATGAAATCTACAATACAATGAATGAAATAATTGAAATGTTAGTCTTTCTTTGAGGAATCCTCAAGTGGGAGAATAACAACAGACAAGAGGATATTTTAGAGAAGGACTAATTTAGATATCGCACATCTTTTGAGCTCAGCAGGTTTGGATTTTAATCACCTGAAAACCTTCGAATGCGCTTTTTTAATTTTTAATAATTTACAAGAAACTGAATCACTGTTACTGGAATGAAATTAGATAAGATATAAAAATGGTACAAGCTTGAATACCTTGAGTTTTTTAGAGGTGCTGAGAATGGATACTAGGGTTTAAGGAATGTTGGGGGTTATATAAAGATGTAGCTGAAGCTAGGGTTAGGGTTTAACGATGGGCTTTTTTAAGATCAAGCCCTGTCCAGAGGCCCACTGTAAGTCGGCCCGTGAGAGCGGAACACACCTTGTTGTGTGTGCCAAGTGCCAACTCTACAAAGAAAACAATTCCTTCCACAGACTATTATTATTCAGATGAGTTTCATTTAGAATTATTTTGGTTTTGTTACTTGGCATCTCTTTGCTAGAGCCTTGTTAAGGAACTCCACCAAACTTGGTGGTCTCTGGATTTGATGATCTACCATAAGCCTCTAAAGCTAGGAGAAAAAACGATTACAAGGGTTCTATTTCATTTGAACAAACAAAAGTACGAAGCTAAACAGTGGAAACCACATGTAATCCCATTGGTCTCAATAGGTTGTGGGGATACTTGTGCAGTTGTGTGAATTTTCTGGAATTTATATGCATAGGCAATTACGAATTTACGATAGTCATACTTTCGGAAGCTGGCCGCCATTCCATAGATATCAATGCAAGAAATAAATTAAAGATCCCAGGATTTCCACATAACAGTTTCTGTAGTTTCAAGGTGCTTTCATAAACACAATTTGTCACAGATTTGACTCCAAAGGGTCAAGAGTTCACTGAACTTTTCATTCTTTGAAAACTAAAAGCAGCAAGTAATGATTGATAAAATCGTCAAAACAACCACTTCACTGTCTTCTTGGTACATTTCTTTCTTCCTAAAATTGCCATCAGAACAGATATCAGTCTTTTCGCAGTTCAGCATACTCCCGTCGAATTCCAGCTGCATTAACGATGGTAATCTCTACCCTGTCTCCCTGTATACCATCCATAAAAGTTGTGAAGCACAGAATAAGCACCACAATATTAATAAAATAGAAAACTATAAACTGCCCGACAAAATGCTTTTCTCCTATAATGCATCTTTCTTATAGGTCTTACATATATACCATCCATAAATAATAAGATGCGCAGAGTAAGGACCATATATAATAATAATAACATGGGCCTAAAAACATAGAAAATTAAAAATTGACCGACTGCTTTTCTCCTATAATGCCTCTATCTTATAGGTCAGTAGAAACTAAATATCATTCTTTTCGAACTAAAAGTTTAGAGAACTGAGTTCCATAACATTTATTTCCCCATATGCGTTAATGCTAAACAGCAAATTCATGCACCAGAGGAAAATCAACAGTAAATCACATACGTGAAAATGAAACAAATACTCAAATCAGGATTCCCTTATAATCCTTATATGATAGGAGAAAACATCCATAAGCACCCCTAATGTAGATCTTAACTCAATGATGCTATTGCAGGATGTTGTGAAAACGGAAAATAATCAACACAATAAAATAAAATAACCATTCTTCAAGCAATCAAGCCCAACATATTTTCAAATATGTTTAAGAGAAAAAGGAGTGACTTGTTAATGGTGTTAGAGAAAAAGATGATAATACAGTCACTGAAAGGTAATGAGCTCTTTTCCATGAGTGGGCAAATCATAGAAATTGCACTCAATACCAAACAAAGAAAGAAAATATTGAAAGGAAGATATTCCATAGTCTGAATCACAACTAGCAACAATTTCTACTGCCTGTGCACAACTATATGCATTAGTTGATTGATCTAAAAGTTATACTGTATTGTTATAAACGCTTATTTCAAAATCTTACCAGTCTACCGAAATTTGAACAATTTACAAAAATATGTAAAACAAAACAAACGCACTTCGCTCAAAGTCCGTATCAAAGTTTCAGGTCTATTTCGAACTAAGCCATGCTTTCAACCAAAAAAATTCTCACAATCAAGTAACATTTCTACTTTAGCATGTCTCAGTTGCTGATCATGGTCTTATACATTCATTTCCATGCCAGTACTTATGATAGAAACATTATGAGATAAGGTAATTTTAGTTCCCAGTATAGATAAAACACAAAATAAAAAAAAAAAAACAAACAAACTGTAACAGGCCCCTGCCATTAAACCACAGATAACATTTTCTTGTGCTAGTCTCACAATTGTTTGTCTGTCCCACCTATGACTCTGCAATAAAAAATTATTTCTCCAATCTTTGATGCCTAAAATAGCTGACATGACAATCAATTTGGTTATGACTTAACTATAATAATATGATAAAAAAAATTACAACCAACCTCACTCAAGTGGAGTATTACATCTGTAGGCTCTGAATTTAGCTCTTTCTAGAATAAAAACAATTGGAAGCAAGCAACTTACAGTGTATATATCTCTTTCAGCGGCAGATGCGAAAACATCTTTTACCAAATCAACAGCTTCTGTCTCTGACAATGGAGTAACAGCGTCCTGCATGATTAAGTGAAATTAAGTTAGTTTGGCAAAAAAAGATATAGCAAAGATCCAAAGAGAGGTTCTAGAAGCAAATTTAGACAGACCCTGGGGAATTAAGAGAGGACTAGGAGACTTCAATTGGTTGTCCAAGACAGGCGTAATGAGTGTAGAACCAGATCCCTGAGAACTGTATCCAACCCTCTCGTAGGATCCAACCGCATCATATGTAAACACACAACCCTTTCCTGAAAATATCAAGGCACCAGCATAAACAACATAATAAAGAACAGCATAGATGTACTGAAATATGGCTTCGAGATGAAGCCTTGCCTTCAGTCAGAGCCTTACCTTCATTGTCAAGGCCACCCAGGACATTGAAAGCATAGTAAGGAAAGAAACGCTTATAGTAAAGGGTATTGGAGAGAAGTTGAGCCATTGCAGGGCAGCTCATCTGCTTGTTGTGTTGATGTTGATAGATCTGCACCACCAAGAAAATCACAAATCAAGTTTCAGCACAACTTGGCAAAACACGGTAAAAAAAAAAAAGGTTTTTCCAGGGTACCAGAATCACAAATTTCAATTTAAAGCTCTTACAGAATACAGGTGTTAATAAATTGCATAAAATCATTTTTTAGAAAATTTGTATTCTAAAAAGTTCTTCCATGGTACAAGAATCACACCAAAAAAAAAAAAAAAAAATAGTATAAAAGATTTTCATTTGGATAACTTCACCACATCTTATTCCTTAGATCATACCGACTCAGATTTCAGTATAATCATTTTGATAAATATGGTGTTTCCATGTAACATAGAAATTTCATGGTAAAAATCAGAGGTTATCAACTTTACTCAAGCTAAACGGAGGACAAATTGAATATGATCTTACAAGTAATCAGATCACTACAGATACACTGTTTAATACCTGTTCAAATATAGATAGAAATTGGGATATTAACTTATTTGATTTTATCAATATCTAATTACGCCCATGTTTCAAAATGTGATCTCAAACTGTTTTCACTAATACTGTTATAACTAGTATGACGCCTGGGCCTCCAGCCCACGATAAGGTGGATTTTGCCCCATACACCTTGGTCATAAATGTTCATTTTGCAGCAGCTTTTATTGACTTCCTATTTTGTCTACTCAAAGAGATAACAGGAATTATACTCTGTGCGGGGTACTTCAGAAATTATGAAAATGGAAGTGGAAGAATAAGCCTTACATGCTTTATAAGAGTAGAAAGAGTATACACAATGAAAGCTGAAGTTGAACGGTGATACTTGAGTCTAAGTTCAAGAACTCAAGCTGGGTTTAACTGCCAAGAGTTATTGTCCAGGCAGAAACCATTACTGAAATATGTCAACTAATTTTTTCTAATGAATTTTATGGTTAAAGAGACCCCTACGTATATTATAACCTTGGGAGGACTTTCACCAACAAATTAGTACTATCTTTGAACTTCCAAATCTCGTGTCCTTCACCAACAAGAAGAAGATTCATGGTATTAATAGACGTTAGAGTAATTATAGGCAATCTATAAGGGAGAATGAACTACTATCCATGTCTCAAAATATTAAAGATAGACATAATTGAGCTAACTGTAGGATTGGAAATTCTTTATTTATCTTTTCATCCGGGTTTTAGTTACATCGAACTCCTCTCAGCAAGAATTCTGATTCCTCTCGATCTACTACTTGAATTACCCTCAAGTTTCCTCCTACACTATTAACAACCCAAATTCCATCTCATGACTTTCTTCAAGGTGAAGAAAAAAATTTGTTCATTTAGGAATATAGGTCTGGGTAAAAATGTATAATGGTAATTCACAGATCCACTTCAATGCACTAGCTGTCTAGCTCCACTGGGATCCAGAAGGCTGTCCCTTCTCCAGATTCCCAACTTATCTGAACTCTGAAGTGGTATAGGGTATGGCATATAATGAACAAAACATTACAATTCTCGCTCCTTCCAAAGGTATAGCATTTATACATATGAAGCTCATCTCTAAAGTTCAAAAGAAAAAGGTTGATCACTTCTTTTTATAAACCTTAAGTACATGGATAGAAAGAATTTATGTTCTTTCAGATGTTACAAAACATAAGGAAAACAATGGATAAGAGTCCTCAGGAAGATATTTTAAGCGCATTGGGAAAGAAATTCTTCAACTTTTTTAAGATGGACCATCTGGCTTGAGGTGGACTATTCCCAAAACAAAAGAGGTAATTTCTATCACTTCAGGATTTATGTATGCCTTATGTGTACTTTCACTATTCTGATTCTAATAATATTATACCAAAAGCAATATAACATATAAAGAATACTGGTTGTTTAGTAAAAATTTAACAAATGGAATAGTAACAACCTTTTAATACTCATTTTTACAATTCAAACACATGCATCTCAACTGCAATCCAGAAGCCAGGAAAATAAATACAGACCTACTACAGCACATAATTTCAATAGATAACAACTCACCAAGTGCTTCGCAGACAAATGTTTCTGGAGAGCTTTTATATCAGCTTGAAATCCAGAGGAAGCCAGAATAGATTTATCAGCTCTGCAATATCATCCACCACAAACAACCACTGAATCCACAATTACTAACTATCAAACATGTCACCGGATTAAAAGATTTCATCAACCAAAATAATTTTGAGAACATATAGTTTACCATCTAAGTAACATGGCCACTTCATATTCTTAACAAGATCGGACATACAGACACTCACATTGGATACACGGACATGTTCTGCATAGTATTTCAAACTAGGGTTTCCTCTACACTCTAAGAAGCTAATAAAAATATATATTTAACATAGTTACCGCTCCATGATATCCCACTTTCATAGTTATTTATTCCTAAGGAGGGCGCTTTCTAAGTTCTTGAGCCCAAGAATTAGTTGTTAATGAATAGTACTAGCTTTTTGTTTTAATTAACTGTGTCCCTATGTCCCACTTCATATAGGTCGCCGTGCCGGACACTCAGTTTCAATTTTCAAAATAGATAACTTCTATTTTAATTTAATTGGTTGATCACGCCAAGCTGACTAGAAATCAAACAGCCCCTTAGTCCAATTACTAATTTTAGTACATCTAATAACCATTTGTTTTAATTTTTTGGCAATTAGTAGTGTTTTAACCTCAAGTCCTAAAATTTATTACAGATTTTCTACATTTAGTTATTTAAAAAGTCGGTAGGGTATTGGAAACCAATGAAATGCTTACAGCTGCTGAAGTTTAGAGTAATCACGAGTGAGAATACTATAACCAGTAGACAATCTCGTATCTGCTGCAATCACACAGTAATTTGATCCAGCAATTGCAACACACGTTCTGAAAAAACAAAAAGAAATAAAAAATTAGGTTACTGTTTTAGAATGAGATTTAAAGAGAGAGACAAAAAAAAATAACAACTGACCCGCCGTTGTTGTCGTAGGGAGACCAGTTAGCTTGTTGTTTTGAAGCCATTGATTGATCAGATCGATTTGAGACTTGTGTTGAAGTGGTGAAGAAGAAAATAAATAGTTTTCAGTGTTTCTTTTCTTTTGGGACAAGAAAATTTGAAGGAGTGATTTAGAGTTGGTCCCCTGTGTTTTGGGGCCCAACTATAACTATAAGCCCAAACTAACTAACTCTACCCCAAATTCCCCCTTAGCCCCCATCTAGGGGTGATAATTCGACACTCAGGTCCTCAACCCGCCCGACCTGGCTCGGCCCTCAAAAATACTTGCAAAAGTCTTCAAAAGCTAGCCCTCATGGATTTGAGGGGCGGGCTAGGGCTTAGGCTCTAAAACATGAGCCCGACCCTCATTAGGCCCTCACCAGCTCTCACTTAGCCCTCATAATTTTTGTTGTTGTTTTACATTGCATATATGTTTATTAATTTAATTATCTAGGTTATATTAACTTTTTTTCGCTACAATTAGTATTCAATAAGGAGTAGATTAGAACATAACATATACATTTTTTATAATTAAATGAAAGAGAGATATATACGTTATATAAAGACAAAGTTAATATGCAATTCTAACGTAGTAACATAGTTCAATATTAAAAGTGTAAGGCTCTCATCTCTTCCACCATCTCTATATCTAATTTTCTAAATATATAAAAATAAGTTTTATATCCTTAGTTGAAATTGATATACATATATAATCAAAAGTATAATAAAAAAAAAAAAACTACTAAAAAAAATTAAGTTAGTTAGTAGTGTATAATTTGATTGGGCCCAACCCGACCCTCATTTGGCCCTCAAAATTGAGGGCCGAGGGGCGGGGAAGGGGTTGCGTATTTATGTTCTGACCCTACTCGACCCGGCCCTCAACACACATTAGGGGCGGGCTGACCCGACCCTCAATCATGAGGACTTTTATGGTTTGAGGGTATGGCTAACCCGACCCGCCTTTTAACACCCCTACCCCATCCCCTTAGGCCCCAAAATAATTCCCTAGTTGAAATGGGTCTAAACTTTGACCTAAATCTTTTTAACTTGGTTCTGATTTCCCATAAAAAATCTCTTAAATCTGGTGGGTATTGAAGAAACCTTTATCAATGTTGTTCTTCATATTAGGAGAAATTATGATGTGATTTTTAAGAGAAATGGGGTTCTAGAAAGTCTGAATTTCACTAGAATTTAGATCAATTTGTAATGATTGGCCCACTGATTAACCTTAGCAACATCAATTTTAATATTTCTATGACAAATATCTTTAAGCATTTGGGAAACTATTTTGGAAACTTCATTGCCTTATATCCCATGAAGGTGGATGGGAATCCAACTCGAGACCTTGGTCCCGACCACCCAAGTCTTGACCAGTAGGCCACTGGACACCTTCACTGGAAAGTTTGAGTAATTGTAAATTGGAAGTCACATTCCTTCTTTGATCTCGTTTGATGATGTGTAGTCATCTGAAAACCTTGGAAGCTTAGCTTCTCCACCTATCGAAGGAAAACACCACTAAAGAATAGGAACAATTGGATATATAATCGGTATACCCAACCGGTTAGAAATTCCTAACCAAAACCCAACCCAAATATGTAATCTTACGTAATCGAATATGTGATTCAGTGTATATCTCGAGGTTAGTCTTAAGTAAGGTTGGGTCTCAGATAGAGGGCAAAGTTGTCACAATCAGAATGTTGATTGAGAGAGCTACACCACATCATTTGCTAACTAAACCGAGTTTCTAAATGCAAACTGAGTTGTTGTGGTTGGGGGTGGACTTATGTAGTAGAATAATAACCCAATGTGCTTGAAATGGTATAGGCCTTTCTTGAGGTCTACCCGTTTTAATCTTCATTCCAGTAATACAGTAGGGATTAGGGAGTGATTGATTTGATCAAGAAAAAAAAAAGGGAATACTTATAAATCAATTTTAACTGTAATTTGGCAACATCAATTTGACATATTTGGGGAGGATTTATCTCTTTCAAGTATTAATTCAAATCAAGGTGAGAATTTTAATGGTTTTTAATTTAATTTTTTCAAGAGCATTGGTCGAAACAAAAAGGTTTTCAATTTAATTTTATTCATCTCTTTATCTGTATGGCTAAGTTTGGTGCATTGGCCAAAACAGAAAGATTCCTGATGTATCTAACTATAACGATAAATCAATGTTTGTTGTATGAGTAAGTGTGCTTGTTGCATTGTTATCTAACTAAGTTTGGTGCATCGTTATCTAACTAGAACGAAGAAGTGTTTGTTGTAAGAGTAATTATCATTTTGTATACACAATGTTCTTTAGTTTATATATATAATTGTTTTAATAAGTGTTAGTTTTATTACTTGTTAAATCGTACCTTGATTAGTTCACCTTCAAAGTTTCTTTTTATAGTTATGGCAAGTCGTCATCAGCATACCCGTTGGTCTCCCACGAAGAATAAGATCCTAATTGAATTGTTGTTGGAGAAGACTCTAAATGTTAGTGGTAGAACGTCAAGGAATGGGTGGGAAACTGGGACCTTAATAGAGGTGGCTGCGATTTTGAATCGACGACTGAACTTGTCAATTGGGGTTGACCATGTACGTTATAGGATTAAAACTATGAAGATGGATTACTTAACTGTGAAGGAACTTCTCGATGCTACTGAGTTTGGTTTTGAATACAACCAAGAAACCAAATGTATTGTTGCTGATCGTCAAGCATGGGATGCGTATTTCAGAGTAATTTATTTGACTATCTTGTAACAAATGATTGATATGTTTTATAACCATAACGTGTTTGTAAGAAATTGTTTATTGTTATAGGCACATCCCAAAGCGAGGCACCTAAAAGGGAGGATGTTTCCTCATTTTCCTCAAGCTTGTGTCATTTTTGGCTATGACTATTCAGATCATACTATCAATGTTGGTGAAAACTTTGGCCCAGTTCTTGGTGAGACTTCACAAGCTGAGAGTGTACTTGGTGAAAGCTTCGGTGATACGGAAGTTGAGAGTGGTGAAAGCTTTGGTGGACATAGTGAAAGTTCTAGTGTCGTTGATGATACTACCCCCTCCCCCCCTTTAGTTGAGTATTTATTTCCTTCAGTGGAGTATTCATGGCAGTAGACTTCGTAGTTGTTAAAGTTACTTGTTATTTTGTGAATTTCATATGTGTTTTAGATATTTTATAATGAGATGCAATTCGTTAGTGGTGGTTGGTGGGGTTGTTGGGATGTGTGTGGTGCATCGTGTAGGTGTGTGTCGTGTTGGTGAAATGTAGGTTGTACTGTGTTGCTGATGTGTGATGTTGTTGTGTGTGTTATTGGTGTGTGCTGCTAGTGTGTGGACTGCTGTTGTGTCACTATGAGGGTTGACGTGTGCTTATGTGTGTGCTACGGTGTGTTGCTGTGTGTGAAGTATGTGCTACTAGCGTGTGGGCTGCTACTGTGTAACTGTGAGGGTTGACGTGTGCTTATGTGCGTGTTGTGGTGCGTTGCTGCTGTGTGAAGTGTAGGTGAGTGTGTACTACTGCTGTGTGCTACTAGTGTGTGAAGTGTGTAATGAAGTACATGTAATGAAGTTCATAAACTACATATATTTAAGTACATGTAATGAAGTGTGTGGGCTGCTGCTAGTGTGCCGAGTATGGATTCAAGTACATGTAATGAAGTTCTTTAACTCTCACTTATGCTTTGAAGGTTAATATGAGATTACACTCTTTTAATGTTCTTCCTAATCTTTTAGACCAATGGAGGTAATTAATGTTATTCCTAATGCTCTACTCAGTTTTTGTTCACACTTAATCCTGTTATTCCACAGGCTTGAGATATGATATGTTTGTAAATATTCTTTGGAATTGATGGAATGCCTAGTATTTTAAATTTTATGTAGTACTACATGATTCTTGCGAATTTGTTTATGTCTTTGCAGTGCCAAGGAGAGGAGTCCTTGGAGGGTGTATTGATAACGTCTGTGTAAACTTGTATTATTATTCAAGTTCGATATTGTTTGAAACACAAAATGCCAGCTATGAGACATAATATACTGGGTTATTTGGGAAGAATTCGCAGTCGTAAAGTCAAGTAATTATGTTGGGGTTTTGCAGTCGCGTCTGCAAATGACGCTCAATGAGTCAATGCGCTCGCCATGGTTCCACCATTTCGGGAAACCCATGTCAAACATAATACACCTTCATTAGATTTCTCATCACATGTGATTAAGTTGAAGCAATCCAAGAGAAATTTTCAACTGCTATAATTTATTTTAGTAAGAGTTATAACAAGTAAAGTCATATAGAAAGTATCCTTCAAGGCTTCAACACAGTTCAATTCCAATATATGTTCCTTGCGAAATAAAGGGATGATTGTTTATACAACACTGAGTCAGGACAAGTTAAGATATGCTTATTTGATATTTAGTTATGTCTATGAAGATATTTAAACAATGCGGGCAAACAACATAGACATGATCAAGAGCACCAATTATTTCTAATTTTGTGTACACTAAATCTAAAAAAAAAAACTAGACATTCAATTCTCAAATGAACAATGACAAAGGATAAACTTTTATTTTTTTTGCATTTGAACAACTATTGCTCCTATTGCATCCCTCTTATGTGTACATGTAAAAGTCATTAGTTTGTTTACGAAGGTTATGATGTTAACCTTATTAACAAAGTCTACATTTTGCTAGAAACAAAACATAGCTAGAAACAGGAACAGAAGAGATGTTTGTATGAAAAATGTAGTTAATAATCTCGTCCATTTCAGCCACTGTATAACAAAATCTTGCACAAAAAGCGATACTCAAATCTTTTTCCACAAAGTAGATGCTCTTTTGATGATTGGAACGCAACATGGCTAAATTCTTGCTTAATATAGCCTGATCAGCGCGCATTTGCTATTAATGCCTTTCTTATGCACTCTTCCTCAACTTGATCAACACACTGCAGCAAATTTTCAATAGTACCAAATTTTGTGATTAACTTCAGAGCATGTACATCTCCTATACCCTCAACTCCCTGGAATATTATCAGCTTTGTCGCCAGTAAGCGCAATCATATGGACAAACTGAGTAGGTTCCAAGGTTCCATATCTTCCAGCAAAGTCCTCCAATCCAAATGAAACCATATCAAATCCACGTGAAGCAATTCTCACAAGATGTAACGAAGGAGACAAAATTTGAAAGAAATCTTTGTCAGGAGAAACAACTCGGACCTTAAATCCGTCAGCAGCACTACTTGCTTCTGAAAGCTTCTTAAATCTGAATGCTTCAATTCATACTGAGCTAAATCAATCACCTTGTCTTGAAGTATTACCCCCTCAACTTTAGACCATATCCCTGTTGTGCACTGAGAAGTCGCACAGAGAACTTACCTACAAAACTGATGCAAACCATTCGAATACGACACAAATAACAAGACTAGTCTAGCATCACACACACACACACACACACAAACGCACACGCACACGCACACGCACATGCACACGCACCACACACACACACACACACACACACACACACACACACACACACACACACACACACACACACACACACACACGCACATACACACTAGCAGCACACACACACCACCTGAACACACACACACACACCACCTGAACACACACTAAGCACTCACCTACACTCACACAACCTGCACACACACAGAGACCACCACAGACACTCACACAGCCTGCACACACACACACAAAAGACACGAGTGAAAATAACCAACGTTAATCTATACCAAGTTCTACTATATAAAAGACATGCATTCATACATATAGTGAATTCTAATTCAAAATATCATTCTAATATCCAAAAGACACAAGTTCAAGTCCTACATTCTACTACTTGATCTAGTTCCCTTACTGCTGAAACTTTCTCATAAGCCATGCATACTGAAACTGAGGATTACTAATCCCCAAAAAGACCTTCAGCAACTTCAGCTCATTCTCCCCCTCAACAAATCAAAGGCCCTCAACATGATATCAGGTTCCATGTTAGGAAGTGCTTCTAAAGCATCAAGTAACAAGGTGGTAGGCTCAACAGGATTGAAGGCACTAGTTAGTTGACGCACTGCCTCCGTCAACTCCTTGAAATCTGGGGGTGGAGGCATGGCCTCAAGACCAAGACGAGACCTCTTGCACTTCACTAAAGGAGGGGTAGTAATGCGACGACTCCCAACTTGTGAGGTACAACCAGCTACAAAGCTTTCACCACCTTGTGAACTATCAACATCATTTGCATTAGGATGTGGACTTGGAGGCTGACTTGACTCTTCTTCTATATTATCTGACCGCTTCATCTCCAACTTCTTCATCTAGAATCACTACTTCCTCATTGTAAAGTCCAAAGATTGCCCCCCTTCCCCAGTTGCCATATCACTCCCAAATATGACACAAGCTTCCTCAAAATGAGGAAACATCTTCTTTCGTAGGGGCCTTGCTGTAGGATGGGCATATAACAATAAGCAATTGCTTACAAGATATAATAATAATACGTAGTAATTTAGAGTTACAAGATAGTAAAATATATTACCTTGCAATACTCTTCCCATGCCACAGGATCAGCATCTATACCTTTGGTTTGTTGGTTGTACGAAAAACCAAAACCACTAGCCTCGACAACCGCCTTGGCAGTGAGGTAATCTTTCTTCATTGTTTTCAGCCAAGAACATACATTCTCACTCTCGATTGACATATTCAATCGTTGATTCACAGCCTCAGCAACCTCTTTTAAAGTCTTGGGCTTCTACCCATTGTCCGACTTCTTACCTAAACCATTTAGAGTCTTTTCTAACAATACCTCAATTAAGATCTCATCCATCAAGGGATACCAGTGGACTTGCTTCTGCCTCGCAACAGGTGGTTTGGTCACCTTACACTCAGTCACCACACGTTTACCCTTGAATGAGTTATGACCTTGCCTATCCATAACTGTTGGAATTATCATTAAAATACAAACAAATAAATTAAAAAAAAAAGTAATATCATATTCATTAATAACTAACAACCTCTAATAAATATTCATTAAACAAAATCATAGATAACCATTCAATTTTATCTAGTACAAACCATAATTAATAAAAGCACCAATTCACTAATAAAAATTCACATTAAAAAGACAACGTGAACCATTATAAAATATAATTAAAACACTATCACATATTTAATGTGGTCCCATGGTGTCTTACCACATCATTAAAGCCAGAGCATCTCTCCAATTTGTCCAACCGTGGGCAGGTACCATATCAATTTGAACTCGTTGGTCTTCATTACCATTAGTGTCATCTTCATTAATGCCCGCATCCCCATTTTCCTCATCCGAGCTTGATTCTTCATCGATTAACGTACTATATGGGTTTTCCTCCCTCAAGAAGTTATGGATAGCACAACATGCAAGGATTACTTTCATGTGTACACTCGTATCATAATTAGGAGCATGCCTAAGACATGCAAAGCGTTTCTTCAACAATCCGATTGTTCTCTCAACAACCATACGCAATGACGAATGCCTAAAATTATACAACTCTTTGTAATCTTGAGCATCCTCTGTGCCTATTTCACGGAGATGATATCATGTGCCACGAAAGGGTGTGAGGAATCCCGGGACTAATGCGAAACCAGTATCCACATGATAGTACTTCAATCCTAGGACGGTGTCATGTTAAGTTTAGTATATGACATTTTCAGGTGCTAAGATAGATTATAATTATAAACCTTGACATACCAGTGGGTAGAGTAAGTTTGTGCCTGTCGTGAGATTTTTAACACTTGTCATACCTCGAATTTCGGCAATTGAAAAACATTATTTGTCCCGACTCTTTCGATCTCAGGGTGTGGCCTCTCCACTTCCAAAACCCATAAACGGTTTAAAATATGCGGATAATTAAAACCAATAAAAATTTCAACTTAAACAAAAGTCTTCTTCATGACAAAAATTCCCAATTAAGATTAGGTTACAAATCTCTTTTCAATAACTCTTTAATTAAAATATACAAATGAGAATACAAAAACATTGGCTAGATCGAAAAGCTATATCACCTCATGGAAAAACAAAGCGTATCCGATGATGTAATGCAAACCCATTGCAAGTGACCCGGAATTCATCATTTAACTAAACTGTCAAGACTTATCAACCGTGGTTCATTGAATGAACACAGTTGATAAGTCTTGGACAGTTTTAGCGATGAAGAAGATTGGTCTTCGCTTGGGCTCATAAGCAAGATTGCATCTCGGGGTTGTCAGGTTTTGTTTTCCTTGAGGTGATATAGATTTTCGCTAAGATAATATTATTGCATTTTCATTTGTAAATTGTTTTATAATGAAGAGGACTTTGTTTAAGTTAAAATTTTTATTGGTTTTAATTATCCCGCATATTTTAAACCGTTTATGGGCTTTTGGAAGTGGAGAAACGTCGGCCACACCCTGAGATCGTAAGAGTCGGGAACAAATATTTTTTTCCCAATCCGAATGAATTCAAACGATTTAATATCGAGCATTTGGTTAGCTTAGACTAGGGTGAGTCTAGGTGATTCTTGGATCGTGGTTTATGGGTAGTGTTTAAGAAGTAATATTTTCAAAACTATTTCCGCTAGTTGATTTATTTTTACAAATAAAATGAAAGAGATATAGAAACAAAGAGAGTCAATATTTTTTTCTGATTTGTTTGTACGTGTAATGTGTATATTTATATTAGTTACTCTTGTGGAGTGCATATGAAATGCTTTTATTTTTCCTTATCATATGAGGAGTGGTTATATGTGTAATATGTTAATTATTAATGGATTTGATCAAGATGATGTGTGCTGTTACAATGTTGTTTTATTGTTTGTGTTCATTTTCACATGGATTATGGATTAAGTGCGATAACATGTCTGTGAACGTTGTATTTGAGTGTTATGTTATTATTCAATAAATAATGAGATATTTTGATCTATATTGAATGAGTTGTATTATCTGATGGTTTTGTGACGTACTGAGTAAGGAACTAATTGCCTCAGTGTTGGAGGAACTATCTCGCCTCACTCGTACACTTTAATGGATGAATAGTATTTTAAAGTATAAGAGATTAATCTGTTAGAGGTGATTAGTTAGAAATAGATTGAATATAATAATAAAATATCGTGTTATTCTTTTTTGAGATGTGTATACCTGTGTATACACGTGTATTCTTTTGAGGCGTGTATACTTGCGATATACGTGTATTCTTTTGAGATGTGTATACGGTATACGTGTGTTCTTTTTGAGAAGTGTATACTTGCGTATACACGTGTATTCTTTTTGAGAGGTGTATACTTGCGTATACACATTTTTATATTATTGTATATAGGTGAACTATTACCGTGCGTATATGATTGATTAATATCGTTAAATTAGTTCCACATGATTTTTGCATATTCGAGTATTTATTCTGAATTGTTTTGCTTCAGTCTATATGATTTCGATAGAGGAATATGAAAAAAAAAATTATTTTTTTGAATACGTGCTATATTTGATCCAGTTGCAAGCATAAATTAGGATTCAAGGGTGGTTTTAAAATTTAATTTTTCTGAGAGCATGACTAAAGTAAATATAAAGTTTTATTGTAGTATCAATGACATGAGTGATTTTTGTTTTAAGTGTATTAGGACACTAATTTTCTTTTATGCATGATATGAAAGACTCCATAATGTTTTATGCATGGATGAACTTATCCTGTATTATTGATTAGTTACGTAGGATATTATTTTTTCGTAGAGTTTGCTACGTGTCAAGAAATTGCATGCTTATGAGTAATGATATATTTATCTTGTATTTAAGGGACAGATAATAATTTGTTTTAATATAGGCAGATTAAAACCAATAATAGGTTTTGTAATGGCATGAGGATATATATTGAATTATTATTTAAAATAATTAATATCAATGTTATCTTGCTTAAGTTTAATCAATGTGCATTCTTGTATAGGTTCTAAGTTAAGAACCAACGTTTTTGTTCAGATAGCTTTACTTCGAATCTCTGACGCGAGATTCTTTTGAGATGTATATAGGCTATAACGTACATTTTTTTAAATCGTGTTTTTTATCTATTTAATTAATTAATTTAATTATTTATTTTCAAAATTAATCCGGATTGGACTCGGGACATGTGGGCCTGATTTTTTGGGCCGAGTTTTGTTAGGCTTGGGTTTGACCAAGTATATAAACACTTTTTTCTAGAAAATAGGGTTCCTGGAGAATAGAATAATTAAAAATGGAGGCAGAGAGAGAAGCTGGTTTGCTGGAGCGTTGGAGCGCGACGAATCGGGCTAGGAGGATTCGTCGAGCTGTTCATACAAGTGAGTAGCTATATTTTGCTATATCACCGGATTTATCGTTTTCGATTATCGGTATACTGTCTAAGGTTTCTGTTTTTGTACTGTTCATTATATTGTTTTTATTCGACGTCGTGTTTCGTCGAGTTGTTAAAACTCTAGTTAAACTGTTAAACTGTCGAACTTTGTTAAAATTGGGGTAAACTGTCGAAGCTTCGACAGAGCTTCAATGGCGTCACATGGGCTGTTTTTCTATTGAACTCGTTGTGGGTTATAGTGTTGGGTTTTGTTGGGGATGAAAACCCAACTGTTTAGGAGTGGTGGTCGATGCTGCCAAAGCTTGGTTTGAGGTGTTAATGGCGGTGGACGAACCGGTGGTTGGGCTGTTTTTGGTTTGATTGGTTGTTGTGTTTTGTGGTGATGTGTTGTGAGGTTGGTTAGTGGTGTTTGAGTGTGTGTGAGGGCTGAAAATGGTGTCGATTAGAGCTTGGTGGAAACCATTAATGGTGGCCGAAATTCTTAGATCTAGTTTGAAGAAGAGGGTTAAATCACTGATATTAGAGTAATTGTATTTATTAAAGTTATAGGGTTTTTGATTTGGTGTAAAACCGATTTGATGGAAGAGGAGAATGGTGGCCGGCGATTTGGTGGTTCTTTGGAGTCGAGGAAGATGACGGTGAGGGGATCCAAAGTCTTCCACTCTCACATAGCCTAACTCTAATTAATGGGCTTGGGCCTCGACCAATTTGGATTTGTTCCTCCGGGCGAAATATTTAAGTTGTTGGGCCATATTCATTTCTATTTTTAGATAGGCGAAATTTCATTAGCTAGGCGAATTTTTGATGGTAGTTGGGCGAAATTTCAGTTTAATTTTAGGACCACATTAGTTCTTGGGGCGGTTCCCTTTGTTTCTTTGGGCGGACCAAATTAAAGTGTTGGGCGGTTCAAATTAATTTGTGGACCGGTTTATATTAAAGTTTTGGGCGAATCCACTTAACCGGGCGGGTTCGGTTATAAGTTTTGGGCCGTTTTATATTATTGAGGCGGCGGTCCTTGGGATTTAATATAGATCCCAATTGGGTCAGGTAGAATAAATAAGTTGGTTTTAGACTTTCGGGTTTTAAGGTTTGGGCTTGGCCAGTTGGGTCCGAACCATGACCTTAGCCATGAGCCCATGAACCATGCACTTTTGACTTTAGCCATGAACCATGGCTACGACTCTGAACCTGTCGAACACGGAAACGACAGTTTGACTTTGACAATGATGAATTGACTTTGACCAGGACAGTTTGACTTTGACCATGACATGTTGACTTTGACTTTGACCATGATGTGTTGACTTTGGCTTTGACCATGATGTGTTGACTTTGACCATGATGGGTTGACTTTGATTTTGACCATGATGTGTTGACTTTGACCATGATGTGTTGACTTTGACTTTGACCATGATGTGTTGACTTTGGCTTTGACCGTCGACCGTTGACTTTGACAATTGACCGTTTGACTTTGACCGTTGACTGTGAATGTTGACTTTTCTAGTTTTTCACATATTGGACTATATGGATAAATATAGAAATAAAATGTTGTCGATATTACATAACTTGGTTTGTCATTATCTAATTTAGATTTGGCGTGAGTAGTGTGTAAAAGCATATATATATATTGGGCTTTGATTGTGGACGGACCGTTTATTTGTGATACGTTTTTTTGTGTATATTATATGGACACATATAATAATAAAATCTTTGTGGAAGCTAGTATATATATATGTGGTTGTCAATATCTAAGAAAGATTTGACCTTGATGTTATGTATTTTTGACACGCGGACGATATTGAGATGTTAGGAGATATTATATTCCTAATACGTTATAATAAAAATGTATGCGATACGTTGAAGCATTGTGACATAATATAATATGTTGAGATAGTTATATTACTGCAATATCATGGAAAAATGTATATACACTCCATTATTTTTATATGTGAGATGCTAATATAGTATTGGTGAATATTTGGTTTCCGGGGAGTGTGGTGTAGTCTGATAATATATTGTACGTGAAAGAATGAAAATGGTTATGAGGTAACTGAGATATTTCTATGTATTGTGGCTTAGTGCAATAAGGTAATTGACACCTTGCGTGGTATAGTAGAAATGCTTATGAGTCATAAACGTATGACACCTGAATAAATTACGTAACGAAAATCCTAGAACCTGACTACCACAACTCATGAGATTTGCCTTGTGTGGGCTTATGTGATATGATTGACCCATGTGTTGGGTGTATATATAAGATGTGATTGACCCGTGTGTTGGGCAATCGTAGCGAATAGTGGCTTGATTATTCCGTTAAGCAAAATAGAGCGATGATCGCCTAATATTTTATGCTTTGATAGTGGCGGTGCTTACATAGATTTGGCTTCGGTGTGAGGATTTACGGTGTGTGGCATCCCGGCGGGGAGTGGTTCATGCGAGTGGCTCATTATGTAAGGGAGGCATGTGGATGTACATGTTCGGTGTTGGGTTGCGATTGTGGTAGCCAGGGAAACTAGGTAAGACATAGATACGACGTGATTTTAGGGACACGCAAAGAAAGCTTTAAATAATCTAATTATGGTAATATGTTTGGTTGGTTATTTGTTTAGTTATAATCTAAGGCGCCTCGATGGAGGAACTACATGCCTTATTTATTATTGTGTATAGTTTGTTGTGTGGTTAGTGGGAAGTTAAGGCGCCTCAGTGGAGGAACTACCTGCCTTAATTATTGTGCTTAAGGATAATATATTAGTCGTTGAAAGTTAAGGCGCCTCGGTGGAGGAACTAACTGCCTTGTGGATTGTGTATATATACGTATTATTATATGTTGTTTTTAGGGCTACTCACACCAGCATTGTTTATAATCTTGACCCGATTGCATGTTTGCTTATCGGGGTGTGTTCATTAAATGAACATAGTTGATAAGTCTTGACAGTTTAGTGATGAAGAAGATTGGTTCTTTGCTTGTGGTTTTGCGTTAGCATTCATCTCGAGTTGTGTTTTGTTTTCCTTGAGGTGATATAGATTTTCGATTAAGATAATATTATTTGCATTTTCATTTGTAAATTGTTTTATAATGAAGAGGACTTTGTTTAAGTTAAAATTTTTATTGGTTTTAATTATCCATATTTTAAAAGCTGTTTATGGGCTTTTGGAAGTGGAGAGTCGTCACACCCGGAGATCGAAGAGTCGGGGAACAAATAATGTTTTCAGTTACAGCCGAAATTGAGGTGTGACAACACTCCTCAAGACTCGACCATCATGGGCAGAACCCTCCCATCCAGCAAGTACATAAGTAAACTTCATGTCAAACTATGTGGACCCTCATAAATGGTCCACATGGCTTTACCTGATCCTCCTCATTTGTGGCCTCGTTGGATCGACTTGTGTAGTGAGACATCGGCTTCGATGGAATGCTTAGCGACCTGATGCCTCTATGGACCAGCTAGGCATGATCTCTGGACATGACACCCATCTTGGACCGCTTCATATCTGCGGCCTAGCCACGGTTCATAGCCAGTCACAACATGGCATGTGGGCGAAAAACCACTATAAGCCCGTGTCGGTACCAAAACTAGGGATAGATTTTGACTCTATCCAATGCAACTGAAAACTAGGGATAGATTTTGGCTCTATCCAATGTAACTGAAAACAAGGGATAAGGATCCATATCCAGATATTCCCTAGTTTTTTGGATGGTTACATATTGAAAAGTTTTGGGCAACAGAACTACATTGGAAAAACTCCACACTCTGGAGATTTTCAGAGACTTGATCTCTCAGGGGTATGTAGGCAGCCACTGAACTAAAAAGTGGTTCAGTCTCAACACCTAAAACATATTCTTTTATGCAACAAGTTCAACAAGGTGCGCAAGTTCTAAAATTATTTTGTAGTAGCAGTACTACTCTCGTAGGTGGTGATATTCAGAAGGTCAGTTTCTCAAGAGTGTTTTGGTAGATCTGTAGCTTACAGTTTTTGCCCCGACATCTTTTGGCGTCGTCTGTGGGGACAACCCACGACCATATTCTTCTCTTTTATTATATTGAATATCACGATCAATGGCTACTGGTAGACCCAAAAGAAATCAAAAGGTGGCTGACACTAGTCAGGCTCCAGAAATTGCAAAAAATGTTCCTCCTAATCTGAAACAGCACAGCATACAGTTGCTGACGAGGTTCATGCTCAACATTAGTATACGCGTCAGATTCCCCCACAGAATCTGGACACCCAGCATGAAGAAGAAGATTTGGTGGAAAACCTGCGAATTACTATTCCAGCAGGGGAACAAGATGCAACTAGGGATACTAGAGTCGTCACACACAGAGAAGGAGTTGCATCTTCTGGGGCAAGACCATCGATCTGCGTCAGCGTCTGCAGCTGCAACGCCTTGGGCCTAGGTCGGGTGCTATTTCCACCCAATCTGGACCATCCACATTGCCTAGGCGTTTGCAAGGCCGCCTTAGGCCTGGATCGGGCCCTCAGGATCTAAGCCACAATGTTCACCCATCTGATGAATAAACTTTAATGTCCATGTTGCTTAGGTTGACCAGAGAAAACAATCAACTTAGGAGAAATGACGACAAAATGCCTAGGGAAGAAAACTCTCAGCAGGAATCTTCCGTACCAAGGGAGAGCAGGTCTCAAAATAGGAGGCATCATCCAAGGAGCCATGTCTCCAGCCACACCCAAAACCCCAGAACTCCAATTGTGGAGCGTTTAGGTGGTGCTGACGCTGTAGTAGGACGGGTTCATAGCCCACAGCGTCACCGAAGCAGATAAGTGTCAAGACGTTCCCAGTACTCAAAGGAACGATCAATGTCAGTTTCCGGATATTCCTCTTCGGACCAAATCGATCTAGAGCGCGACATGCAATGCTCTCGTAGTCCGGTACTACAAAGAAGACAATACATACCAGCTCGAGGTAACAGAAGATTTGATCGTAGTCCTAGAGGTTCAGATTCCTCAAAATCCGGATACAATGGTTAGAAACACTCATCGGAGGACTAATGGAGGTTATCAGAGAGTTGGAGATAGAAGAGGTAGCCAACAGTGGGCTAGAAGCCACAGAACTGGAGGCCTCCACAATTCTGTGGGTGGTTACGCTCGAACCAGAGAGCTAAACCCACGCAAGGCTGAAGCAAATTTCAGGCAACATAGGCAAGACTCTGTTGAGCCAGGCTGGAACCCTGAAAGGAGAAACTATACCCACAGAGTCGGCACGAACAATGTCGCTTTGTAGGAAACTAGTGACAACTTGAATGAGCAGCGAGTCCAAGAACTCATTAGAACTGCCATGGATTCCAAAGCTACTCGAGAAGATAAACGACATAAACTGGCAATCAAAGGACTTGAAGAATCTCCTTTTAAAGATGAAATTAGAGATTACATTTCCCCTGGTTCTTTCAAACAACCTTCAGTCCCAACCTACGATGATGTAGATGGTTGTCTAGATGAGCACTTAATGAAGTACAGATCGTCTATGGCTCTTTTTAATAACAATGATGGGTTGATGTGCATAATGTTCCAAGCTACCCTTAGCGGAGAAGATTTAACATGGTTTAACGAGCTCCGTCCTCGTTCAATCCATACATTTCTGCAACTCGTCGACAAGTTTTCAAAACATTATTGCTACAACAGGAAGACCATAAAAGGTTCTGGAACTCTTTTCTACCTCCACATGGAGAAAAGAGAAAGCATTTGAGACCTTGTTAGAAAACTCAGGGTGCTGCTCAAGGAGGTCAACAATGTCCCAGATGATGTTGTTGTGCAAGCTTTCAAAAATGCTATTCCTTTTGATAAGTTTGGCCTGTACAACTCACTAACTCTGAAGCCTCCAGAAACAGTTCAGGATTTGTTGGTGCGAGCAGAAAGGTATGCTACTGTTCAGGAAGATTCAAAGTACAAGCAGCAAAATGATTTTTCAAGTGATAGAGGAAAGCAGGAACAACAACAGCGTGACAAAGACAGAAAGAAACATAACAAAGATGCCAAAACTAGCGTCTCACAGAGTCAGAAACAAGATGGCTGCTCGAGCAAAGATCTTACTCTTCCAGAGCTCAGCGTCAGTCTCTTAGAATTGTATGACAAACTCAAAGGAAAACTCTCCAAGCCGTTCCTTATGAAACTTGATATTGAGGGAAGGAGAGATAAGTCAAAGAAATGCAAGTATCCACCGATGATTTGACCATACTTTGAATGGATCATTATGCATTCAAGAAGGAGATCTCCATAATGGCAGAGGGGGGACAGCTGAAGGAGTATCTAGAGGGTAGTCAAAAGCTGGCTCATGTAAATTTGATTGAGCCGCGATGTGATAGGCATATATCATGCTTTCGGTGGCTTTGTTTTCATCATCAACCGTGAAAGAAAATGGAGCATGAAGCGCAAGATTCAAAAAATTGGTAGTTGGAATCACATAAACAGTATAAACTTTAAATCTGGGTTCTATGTTGAGACTATGGTAGAATGAGGACTAACTTTTACTGAAGAAGATGAGTGAGGAGTCTACTATCCTCACAATGATGCTGTGGTGATTACAACATGGGTTGGCATCCGCAGAGTCCAAAGAATTCTGATTGACACCGGCAGCTCTGCCTGTATTATATTCTCTGAATGCTATTCTGTCATGAATCTCGACGATGATCTTATTTAGGAAGATAATACTCCAATTATCGGCTTTAATGGTGCTCCAGCTAAAAAGGTTGGTAAAATTAATTTGTCAGTCACAATAGGTCCTAAGGTTGTAGGAGTTGACTTTGTTCTGGTAAACTGCCCATCCACATATAATGTCATTCTATGTAGAGATTGGCTTCATGCAATGCATGCAGTGGTGTCCACTACTCCACTTATCACCAAGTTGTTAAGTTTCCAACAGTAGAGGGAACTTGTAAGATCCGAAATGACCAAATTGCATCTCTGAAATGCCATGAGCATGCGATGGATGATTATAAAAAGTCTGAGGTCAGAGGGCCCCAACGAGGGTAGCCAAAGCACCTCGGGAGGCACCAACTAAAGGACCTCCAACAGTCGATAAATTGAAAGAAGTGCAGATAGGAGAAGAAGGAAATCATACCACCTTCATCTCTGAAGAACTTTCTGAAATAGAGAAAGAGGCTTTGGTGGCCTTATTGAAAAGCAACAGAGTTATCTTTGCTTGGAATCCAACAGATATGCCCGAAATTGACCCCAGCGTCGCTTGTCACAGATTAGACATCGACCCAAAAGTCAAACCGGTAAGGCAGAAACCACGGAGAATGGCCCCAGACAGGAAACTCTTAGTGAACAAGGAGATTGACAAGTTATTGGAGGCTGGATTTATTCGACCAGTTGAATACCCAACTTGGGTTTCCAACATTGTAGCAGTACCAAAGAAGAATGGGAAGCTTAGAATTTGTGTTGACTTCACATATATGAATGAAGCTTGCCCACTGCATCCTTATCCTATACCCAGAATTTCAGATATGGTGGATGCGACATATGGTTTCAATAAACTATCTTTTATGGATGCAAGCTCAGGATATTATTAGATTGTACTGCACTATGATGACCAAGAGTATACATCATTCATCACAGACAGAGGCCTATATTGCTATATTGTTATGCCATTCGGCCTAAGGAATGCTAGGGCCACATACCAAAAGCTTGTTAATACTATCTTTACTGATCTTATTGGGATTATTATGGAGGTTTATATTGACTACATGGTTGTGAAGTCAAGCGAAGAATGCGATCATCTTGCTGACCTGCAGAAAGTATTTGATCGACTAAAGAAATACAAAATGAGGCTTAACCCTGCCAAATGTTCATTTGGCCTATCTTTAGGCAAATTCTTAGGGTTCATGATGACCCACAGGGGAATTGAAGCTAACCCGGAGCAAATTCGAGCTATTCTCGACATGCCACCCTCTACCTGTAGAAATGAAGTACAGAGGCTCTTAGGTTGTCTTGCGGTTCTCGGTCGTTTCATATCTCGATACTCTGATAAATGTAAGTTGTTCTTTCAGATTTTGAAAGGTGCATCAACCTGGAATGAAGATTGTGAAAAGGCTTTCTCTGAAGTCAAAGCCTACCTTACCTTTCCCCCAATTTTGGTTAGTCCAAAGGCTAGAGAACC
Organism: Coptis chinensis; assembly: GCF_015680905.1. Lineage (NCBI taxonomy): Eukaryota > Viridiplantae > Streptophyta > Magnoliopsida > Ranunculales > Ranunculaceae > Coptis > Coptis chinensis. The sequence continues at coordinate 94,054,201 of NC_141459.1, read as the reverse complement.
TGTAGGAATTTATCTTGTTGCAACTAACTCTGCAGCCAGTGCAGTCATTTTTGTTGATGATTTTGAAGAAAAGCCAATTCATTTTGTTAGCAAAACACTAACTGCAGCAGAAAGTCATTACTCCAAAATTGAGAAAGTCACATTGGCCTTAGTACATGCAACTCGACGGTTGAAACCATATTTTCAGGGGAGAACGGTGAGGGTTTATATTGAGTATCCTCTACGAAAGACCCTTAGCAAATAGGAGGAATCAAATAGGCTAATTGAATGGTCAAGTTACCTCAGGGAATATGATATTGTTTATGAGCCAAGGACTGCAGAAAAGGGGCATGCCCTAGCCTCTCTTATAGCAGATTTTCCTGTGGATGACATCCAATTGAGTCCAAAATTAGCATAAGTAGAACAACTTTCTGATCATTATGTTCAATTCCTTGCACAAACTGAGGAATTCTCACCCAGTACATCCGATTCTTGGGGCGAGCGCATTCTTGACAATAATCAAGCTCTCTAGGACCATCTTCACCGACGGTTCAAAAAATGCATCCAGATCTGGTCTAGGTTGTGTACTTATCAGCCCGGAAGGACAGAAAATTGAAAGGTCATTCAGACTAGTCTTTTCGGCCTCTAATAATTAAGCTAAATATGAAGCTTTTATCTATGGTATGAATGCCGCACTTAAGCTTGGAGCAAAGAACATTCAAATGCTAACAGATTCTTGCTTGGTGGCTAATCAATTTGGTGGTACTTTTCAAGCAAAAAAATGAAAGGATGGCAACATATTTGACAGTCATCCACCAATTGGCTATGCAATTTGACAAAATCTCCATCAGTCAAAGGCCAAGGAATGAAATCAGGCACGCTGATGCACTAGCTTACCTCTCTGCAGCTGTCCAGCTAGATGAACCAAGAGAAATCTAGATTGATTTCCAACGAGAGCCGAGCATCAATTTAAAACCAATGAGACTTCATGAGACATATGTTATAGAGTGTGTAACGATACAAGTCGTGTTTGTTAACACTTTCGGCGAAGAAAAAAGAACGGTAGGGATCGTGCATCTTTAGAATCTAAAGATCCAATTGATGCTGAGGATTGCTAGACTTTGGCATCCTTACACAAACAACTCAAAAGAAAGCATCCCACAGTCAATAATTTAGATCAAGGAATGAACCCTGGTAACCTTAGCAGTATTGGAGCCGACCATGAAAATACTGGGGGCGACATCATCCCCACTGAAAACGAAAAGTCTGAATCTGAAGCAGAATCTAAAGAGGAAACTCTTGATGATTTAGAGATAAGGGACTTAGAAATCTTGGCACTAGAAAAATTTGATTGGAGGCTACCCTTCATCGAGTATCTGAACTTAGGGAATCTCCCCACAGAGAAAGCTTTATGTCAGAAGGTTAAGCGAGAGGCATGGAAATTCACAATATTGTTCACTAAAGAAAGAGTCGCTCGACTTTACAAAAGGCCAATGGGGTTCAGGCCCACGTTAAGATGTCTTACCCCAGAGCAAGGTGAAATGATACTTAAAGAAATTCATGCTGGTGTTTGTGGGAATCACTCAGGAGGTCGCAATCTTGCCCACAAGGCTTTAACGCAGGGTTATTGGTGGTCGTACATGCAAAGAGAAGCAAAATGAATCACTCAAATTTGTGTGTCATGCCAGAAACATGCTAAAGTTGGAAAACTACCAACCACAGAATTACACCCAATTCTCGGCCCTTGGCTTTTCTCAAAATAGGGGCTCGACATCGTGGGACCTTTGCCTAGGGCACCTGGGAGAGTTCGTTTTTTGTTAGTGGCTACTGAATACTTTACAAAGTGGGTCGAGGCCACAACTTTGGCTTCAATAACTACTGCAAATGTAAAGCGATTTGTAATGCCCGTATTTAAAATACGTATTTATTTATTTATTCATTTTTATTTATTTATTTTTAAAATTTGTTGGACTGGATTTGGGATATGTGGGCTTGATTTCTGGGCCCGAGTCTGTGTTGGGCTTAGGTTTCAAACCCAAGTATATATTCATATTTTTCTAGAGAATAGGGTTTTTAGATTAAAATAAAATAAAAATGGAGACGGAGATAAAAGCTCGCTTGCTAGAGTGTTGGAGCGCGACGATTCGAACTATGATGAATTCGTGGAGCTTTTAATACAGGTGAGTAGTTAGTTTTTTCTTTTTCACGAAATCCAGAGTTTTACGGCATCTGAGACAAAATTTTACTGTCTAAGGTTTCCGTTCATTTTTCTGTAGTTGTTCTGCTATAATGTCGAAGTGTTAAACGGGTTAAATGTTAGAATAGTGTTTGCTTAATTATTTAACTATCGAAGCTTTGAGAAGCTGTTAATGGCGGCGCAAGCCCCACAGCAAGGTTTCGGCCTGTGTTTCGTTTAAACTCTTTTTGTTTGTGGTTTTGAACTCTTATCTTGTTGTGGTTTTGGTGGAATGATGTTTGGTTGTAGTTGGGGATAGTGGAATGGGTGCTGGCGAAGCTTTGGAAAAGCATTAATGGCGTCGTCAAGCCAAAGGAACAAATCACCCTAATAGATTTGGTTGAACTCTATTTTTTTTATATTGCGATGTTAAATTGTTGGTTGTTGATGTATGATTGAATGCTGGATTGGATGGGAGGGGCTGTCGAAGCTCGTAGAAGCCATTAATGGAGGTCGAAAATTCTAGATCTAGTTTTGATGAAGAATATGAATTGAATGAATTGAGGATTTGGCTTTTATTAAATGTTGTTGGTTTTGGATGGGGATTAATTTCGGTTGGTTTTTGGATTGTGGTGTGTGGAGGTTTGCGGTGGCTGGACGCGAGCTGGTCTGGTGGAGGGGATGACCAAGATTTAGATCCGGTGCTCCCAGTCTTACCTATTCTAACTCTAATTCGGTTGGACCTTGGGCCGAAATCTGTTTGGTTTGGGCGGTTTTAGTTTTTGGGCTTTTGTCCAAAGTCTTTAGTTTTTGTTGGGGCTAGTTCTATTTTTTGTGTACATGGACTGATTTTCTTTTATTTTTGTGGGCTGGGCCATTATTGTTTTAAGTGGATATGTTTCTTTTATATATTTCTAGTTGGGCTAAAAATCTATTGTTAGGCCGATTTCTAGTTTGCCTTTTATGTTGGATCTGGCAAACATTATTTGAATCTTTGGTTGAGTCATAGGCTTGGCTAGTTGGGTCCGAACCATGACCTTAACCATGACTTTAGCCATGAGCCCATGAGCCATGCACTTTTACCTTAGCCATGACATGAACTATGACCTTAGCCATGAACCATGGCTATAACCATGAACTTGTTGAACATGGAAATGACGTGTTGACTTTGACTTTGACCATTGACCATTGACTATTGACCGTTGACTGTGGAATGTTGACTTTTTCTAGATTTTTACATATTTAAGAATATGGATAAATGTAGTAATAAAATATTATCAAAAATGGTATAATTTTGTTTGTCATTATCTAATTAAGATTTGACGTGAGTAGTGTGTAAAAAATATAAATATTGGTACGTAACGAGAGGGAAATTCTTATAAGATTTAGATATATACGTTTTTATGATAATTAAACTACACATGGACTCATATTCATGGACTTTAGTATTGGGCTTTTGACGGTTGATCAGTTTGACTTGACTTGTGATTTGAACTCGAATAATTATGCATGATGTTTGGACTTGAGTTGTTCTTTCTTTTTATAGTCGTTCCATTTTGACATTGGTAGAATGGACATATATTTTGATTATTTATATACTATTTATATTGTGCACAAATAGAAATAATGCATGCCTCTAACGGTGAATTGAGTTCATATAAATATATTGAACGAATACATTATATGATTGATTACTACTATGAGTTACTACTTAAATGAATTGTAGTATTTATGAAGGTTTGATATATTCCATACGGTGTAGTGCAATATATGATTGGCAAGTGAAATAATAAGTTTTGAGATTTGATATAGAGATGCTTGGATATCGTGCAATGAATAGTATTAGCACGTGATAATGTGGATTTTTATTCTAACGAGAAACGTTGAGCTTCAGTACAATTAAGTATACTGACATGAGATAGAACAATAATTATTATTAAGATTTTCCAAATATGATGGTTTAGTGTAATAATTTATTTGGCACGTGATAGAGTGAAATGGTTATAAGATACTAATGTATGACACTTGAATAAATTACGTAACAAAAATTCTAGAACCTAGCTACCACAACTCATGTGATTTGGCCCTTGTGATGGGCGTATGTGATATAATTGGCCCTCCTGGAATTTTAGTGAATCTGAATGGCCCTTCGGGCGTAAGTAATTTGATTGGCCCTTCTAGCGTTTCAATGAACCTGAATTGCCCTTCTGGCGTAGCCGAATAGTGGCTTAATTATTCTGTTCGCAAAATTAGAACGAGACGCGCGATATTTTATGCCGAATAGTGCCAGTACTCACATAATGGTTTCCGTGTGATGGTTACCTAGTATGCGATATCCCCGCTTAGGGTAGCTACGCACGGAGTAGTTCATTATGTGAGGGGAGGCATGTGGATGTACATGTTCGGCGTTGGGTAGCGATTGTGGTAGCTAGGAAAAACTAAGTAAGACATAGATACGACGTGATTTTAGGGACATGCAAAGAAAACCTTAAATAATATAATTATGGTAATATGTTGATTAATGATATATCTTTAAAGATATGATTGTATATGGTTTTGCATAAGGGTGGGTCAAATTAATTACTTGTGTAGAGACGACCCACTCTGCAATTGAGCATGAAATGCGGTAAGTATAGAATATGCTTGGTTGGTTAGTAGTTTAGTTAGAACCTAAAGCGTCTCGGTGGAGGAACTAAATGTCTTTATATTATTGTTGGGAAGCTAAGGTGCCTTAATGGAGGAACTACCTGCCTTAATTATTATACTTAAGGATGTTGTATTATTCGTTGGATGTTAAGGCGCCTCGGTGGAGGAACTAACTGTCTTATTTAGTATGTAAATATATGTATAAGTATATATTGTATTATAGGGCTACTCACATCAGCATTGTTTATAATGTTGACCCGATTTGCATGTTTGCTTATCGGGTGTGTTCATTAAATGAACATAGTTGATAAGTCTTGACAGGTTTAGTGTTGAAGAAGGTTAGTTGTTGGTGGTGGTTTGCGTTAGCTTCGCATTTTAGGATAGGTTTTGTTTTCCCTTGAGGTGAAATAGTTTTCAGTTTAGACAATGTTTTTGTATTTTTATTTGTAATTTTAATTAAAGAGGTTATTGAAAGGAGATTTGTAACCTAATCTTATTTGTGAATTTTTGGTAATGAAGAGGACTTTTGTTATCTTAAATTTTTATTGGTTTTTAATTATCCGCGTATTTAAACTGATTATGGGTTTTTGGGAGTTGAGAGTGCATCACACCTCGAAAATTGAAAAGTTAAGAACAAATATTATTTTTCCGAATTATGTCGAAATTCGGGGTGTGACACAATTTCTATGGCGTGATATTATCTGCAGGTTCGGAGTACCTTCAGAATTAGTATCGGATAATGGTTCCCAGTTTGGTTCCACAGAGATGCAACAATTCTATGGGTCTATGAGCATAAAGCACAACTTTTATGCTCCTTACCATCCTGAAGTAAACGGCCAAGCGGAGGCTACTAATAGGGTAATCTTAGATACCCTTAAGAAAAGGCTTACTGAAGCTAAAGGCAACTGGATTCGTCAGCTACCTGCTGTCCTATGGGCATGTAGGACTACCCCTAAAAGGTCCACAGGTTTTTCACCATACTCTTTAGCATATGGTGCAGAAGCAGTACTCCCAACATAAATCATGGCGCCAATAGCCAGAACTGAAGCAGTAAAATCCGGAGTTGAAAATGAAGTCTTAGCTTATGACAAAGCTCTTATTGATGAACGTCGAGATACAGCTCTTCAACATTTAGTCAAATATCAAGAAAACATGAAGCCTTTCATGACAGAAGCTCGAGAACGTGTCTTCAAACACGGTGATTGGGTCCTCAGAAAAGCTAGGAATTTTGATAACCCGAGCGCGGGTAAGTTTTCTGAAAATTGGGAGGGGCCGTTCATTGTGGATAGGTTGGCATCTAAGGGTTCTTATTACTTAAAATCTTTAACCAGCGTTGTCATGAGTAAAGCATGGAATGCTTCTCATCTTAGGAAGTTTTTTAAATTAATGATGCACTGAAGTTATTTAATAATGCCATGAAAATCTTTAGCCGGCGATGTCACGAATAGCATAACTTATCATCTTAGCAAGCTTTTCTTTATATCATGTACAGAGTCATTGAATAACCACTGAGTCAAATGATCATTTGTTGTCCTTCATTATTTGCCTCATCAGAAGTTATTGTAATACTCTTATTAACATTGCTATGAATTTTGAGCACAACAACACTACAGAAATCCAGGTTCAAGCGCACAGCGCCTGGTCAAGTTCGGACTGGTAGTTAACCCTTCCAACTAGACACTCTGCAGGTTCCAACCTAAGAGAATCAAGCTTGTATAGAAGATTTTGTGATCAAATCTCTACCATCTTTACAAAATCAAGTTCAAATGCTCAGCAAGCCTAGTCAAGTGAAAAAGACTCATTTTTACTTGCAAAAATTTAAAGCTACAACATGTTTGCACTTAGAAGTGCAATAAATATTAAATGCACACTCTGAAGCCCAGCTGAATGGCATCAATGATCTAGCTTGGTACAGACTAGAGTGTCCCTCTTGCCTATTCAAATCCTTATAATTGACTGAGGCCGATGATAAGGCAAGTGCTGCGAGCGCGTCAGGCTTGAAATTAAAATGTCCCATATGACTAAAGTATCGGGTCCAGGTATATGGCTTTGACCCTCTTGCCTGGCTTTAGCATGAAACACAAATCCCCGAAGTTTAAAAAGCCAACATACAGAAGCGCACTGTGCGTTGGTCTGAGTGAATGGGATTGACCCTCTGGCTCGGTCCTATTTGTGAACTGGGTAACTCCAAACTTTTAGGACTTTAAAAACCCAAGTGCTGGATGCAATCTATCCCTTGGAGGTGCCGCCAAGTTTGGATAGAGAACATCGCTTGGTACGGTTGAATGACATTGATCCTCTAAACCGTAGCAAATATGCATAGAATCAGACTCTGCGCATTAACGTCATCTCTGAGCTTCATAGCAAAAGAAGTAGAAGCTCAGCCCAGCTACGCTTTAGGCTAGCTGGGATAATCTTTTTTTGAAACTGTCCGAGATAACACCTTCAAAGGTTCAACTATATGGACTTATTTATATCTGAGCGGTACTACAAAATTGCTCAGTCCGATTACCCTTCAATCGGGTTATTCTACAAAATTGTCATTCTATATGTATTTTGAGTATGCCAACATGCTCAGCCCGGTTGTATTTGTTCAACCGAGTTATTCTACAATGGAATTCTATTAGTGAATCGCCAAACATCAATTCCTTATCAATTCTATTTCTTTTCACATTATGCTGGTGAAAATACCCAATTTTATAGGTATACACAGTAACTTTCTTATTCAACACTACACGTGAATCGTATCCACATGTAGTGTTGGGGGGCGGTAGTATATAACTTTGCTAATATTCAAGCCAATACTTTTCAAGTTCTATTTTATTGCCAAGCCGCTATTGAAGATTTTTCATTTCAGAAAAGTCCATGGCTTCAAAATATCCTTATAGGCCACATCAGGGTAATTCAAGATAACTAAAGTGTAGGAGCTTTCAAAATATCCTTACAAGCCACATCACGGTAATTCAAGATAACTAAAGTGCATAAGCCTTCAAAATATCCGAACTACAAACGGAAGATACATAATAAGAAAAGCAAAATGTCAAGCTAGTTAGTCTGTAACACAATTCTTGAGCAGGCACAACTCCTCAACTAGATGCCAGTTTTCCTGCACCACACGACCTGTATTCTCCTCACTCAGACGACGATCACTTTCCATAGCTCGTACTACATTCTAGGAATCCCTGAGCTTATCAACTAAAGTAATTAGTTCTAAGTCTTTAGATGCAATCATCTCATCACGAGCAAACAGTGTTTCTCTAAGTCGACGACATTCCTCTAACAAAGTGGTAACATCATCTCGTGAACGTTAAGATTCTAGCTCAGCCTCGGCACAAGCCTCACGAAAAAGGGTGGAGGACTTAATCAAGACCTCCTCAACATGTTGAAAAGATAGTAAAAATGGTACCAAACCATAACAATCTTTTCTAACTCTTTTAGCAGAACAATTATCTGCAGAATTGTCTCTCACTCTGTGGTTCCCAGAGTGACTAGAGACATGGATAGAGTAAGCCGACTGTACATCATCTGCAGTATCAGGAATAACATAACGAGTACCCCCTCCATTCACATCGGCACTAACATGGTTACGCTTTCGGCGACACACGAGGGCGTGACCTCAACAACACCCTCAGCATGTGGATGTTCTCTAGAGCCTCGCATAACAACTGGAGAAGGCGGGATAAAAGTAGACTTGGAAATGGCGACTCGGGGAGAATGCAAACCCGAGCTGCAGGATCTCAAACTAGGATCAGGATGCCTTGTGGTAATCGGTGGAGCATCGTCTTCGTCAGAAGAATAATAGATGTAACACCGACGCCGTGCAGGATTCTCTACCCTATCACCTATGTCAGAATTTTGAGCACCATCACCCAATGAGCCAAGGAGGATGATATATGAAGGAGCAATACGAGGAAGCCTCCTTGATGCCATAGGTTTAACACATACTTTATTTCCCTTTTCTGAAGCTCCAACAATGTTGGGAATCATAGACTGAAAAGGATGAACAATGTATGCGGCAGCCCATGCAACGATTGTATCAGGGTAACTCAAGTCCCTAATAATCTCTGGGAGACCAAACAAGGTTTGAAGGTTATGCTGAACCGCATTCTCATCAACTTCACTCACCACAGCCTCAGAAATCCAGGTATCTGTTAAAGAAAGAACTAAATTGAGCTGCAGAACAAAGAAAATTGTAGACGAAGAAAATAATTTCTTAAGGAGCTCACTTGAGAAATTATGTGGAACATCCATTCCACGGCCTGCCCAGCCTTGAACTCTGTAGGCTGGTGTATGTCAGGTTAAGTAATGAGTAGGGGGATGGATGAACTTCCTATCCGAAGAGACAAAGTCGACTGTGAAGAAATTTGGAACTACGGGTATATCAGCATTGGAATGCTTGTTCGGGAAAAACGTTATCGGATTCTCTTTCTCTTCTCTGCCACGTGGCTGCTTCGCATGACAAAGAAGGGGCGATGTGTGGACCCTCATAAATGGTCCACATGGCTTTACCTTATCCTCCTCATTTGTGGCCTCGTTGGATCGACTTGTGTAGTAAGACATCCAACTCGATGGAATGCTCAGCAGCATAATGCCTCTATGGACCAATTGGGCATGATCTCTAGACATGACACCCAGACTGAACCCTTCATATCTACAGGCCTAGCCCTGGTTTGTAGCCAGGTCACAACATGGCATGTGGGACAAGCCTCACTATAAGCCCGTAATTAGCTACAAACTAGGGATATATTTTGACTCTATCCAATGCAACTGAAAACTAGGGATATATTTTGGCTCTATCCAATGTAACTGAAAACAAGGGATAAGGATCCATATCCAGATATTCTCTAGTTTTTTGGATGGTTACATATTGAAAAGTTTTGGGCAACAGAACTACATTGGAAAAACTCCACACTCCGGAGATTTTTAGAGACTTGATCCCTCAGGGGTATGTAGGCAGCCACTGAACTAAAAAGTGGTTCAGTCTCAACACCTCAAACATATTCTCTTATGCAACAAGTTCAACAAGGTGCGCAAGTTCTAAAATTGTTTTGTAGTAGCAGTACTACTCTCGCAAGTGGTGATATTCAGAAGGTCAGTTTCTCAAGAGTGTTTTGGTAGATCTGTAGCTTACAGTTTTTGCCCTGACACAAACGTACAAGCAACCAACACATTTTGGCTGACGACACCCTTCCTATTACGATACCTACCCTGGTCTTCCACATCTACTTTGGTAGCAATGTGAGTACCATCAATAACACCCACAACGTCCTAAAACCAAAAACGTTTGTTAACGACAATTTTATAAGTCAAAAGTTTAATAGGATGGACATCTCTCTAACCTGAAAATACTGATGCCATTCTTTTGTTTCCGAGCACTGCTGAGGAGAGTTTGCAGCGGTAGCATTATTGACCACTTCTCTATATAACCTCAAAACCACTTGCAATACCACATGGAAATAACGATGAACTGTTTCACATGAGCGAAGAATTACAACTCAATATTTTGTTGTCACATGTCATGCCCGATTATGTACAAGAAATACGCGACTTGCTCCTCGATTGACAGATACCGGCTGTCATTAAGACCAAGTCCGCGCAAACGGAGGCAGAAGCGAGGAAACATTTATCTATTCATGCTCAACATGTTATGACAATAGCCGTCACTGTCCATATAAAACCTCCTCAACACAACATTCCGTTACAGATCCATATTTCTACGCGGAGCTCTAGGTATGGGTGTAGGTATAGCTCTAACAACCCTATGCCTAGTCATATATATCCTATACCACCAATCGTAGTATGCTATCACAGTTTGAGCAATAATAACAACCACCAAAGTCGCGACTGCCCTACGCTCGCGTGTAGTTCTCCTCATTCTACACAAACTCATAAAGTGTAATAATAAGTAACAACTAAAATATCCACAAAGTCGAGATACAATTAATATATATATATATATATATATATATATATATATATATATATATATATATATATATATATATATATATGGTTCGTTTACAACACTTTTTATACAATATTTTATACAATACACCCCCACGGACCCTTCAAGATGTTTTAAGGGCTAATTTTTGCTGATAAGATGTTCTCACCATGGATATGACCTCCATAAAAATTGGGTCCTTTGAACATTTTAAGTTTACAAAAAAATGGTTACAAAATTGATATTTCTGGACCGTTGATAAAAATTAAAAGGTTGAGAGCAATTTTTTTCATGGTTAGGAGTTTTCAAATTAGCTGAATTTTTGTGGAGATGATCTCCATGGTGTGAAGATCATATCTACAAAGAATCAAGGCTTAATTTATATTTTCAAGGAATATTGTATAAAACGTTGTATAAAAAGTGTTGTAAACATAACCTACCCCTATATATATATATATTGACTAACAATTCTACATAACAAAAATATGTTCATAATCAATTTTACTTCCATTAATAACACTCTACAGTCCAAAAGAAGTCATAAGTTACCAAAATAACTCTCTACATAAAAGAAACATGTTCAGATTAATTATACTAATATGTTAATTAGTTACCAAAACAGCTATTCATAACAAATTTATTCACAAAATGTACAAATTGATCATACTTCACGATAGACAGACATGAGATATCTTTTTCATCCTTTTTCTTCTTGAAATTAACAAAAATATTTTTTGGGAAAAACTTACATATTTTTAGAGCATGTACATATAAAAGCTTAAAGTGAATATATGCACGCCTAGGTTCATTGCCTCATTGGCAACATGCAACTGATATCAGAACTTAACCACAATTGTTTATGATGTGATGTGAGGACACTGATTATAATTGTAAGACAATATTAAAAAATATTTACAATATATAAGTACATAGCAATTAGACAAGATCAGGCTACTTAAGCTAACATAGGATATAAAATGCAAGCTCAAAGAAGTAGAGTAACCATTAACTCCCATACAAGCAGCATCCACAGTTTTGCACACCCTAACGTCAACCAAATCCTAATGTCATTAAAAACTACACTGGCAATCTGCTCCCCCAACATCGAAAGTGGGTGAATACAAACAAAGTACACTAAACATTTGATAAAGGCCAAACACACCATTCACATCCTAACCCCTTTATCCAAAAAAAATCCAAAAAATTGTAACTTAAATAATAGAATAAGCATGATTTCCTTTTCCAGTACCCTACGCGCTAACAAGCCTGACTTCCACAATTTGCTGATCTTAAATAATATATGCAAGGTTTATTACTATACTGACTTATACATTATGGGTTTGGTGGATGGGTAAAGGTCTGCCTAACTACTAAAACCCTTGGATGCACCTACAAAGGTGAGCTACATGAATGGCACTTTATTCGGAAAGACGACAACTATTTAAAATTACTTCAGATTACTAGGTCAATTAGAACAGTGTCTCAAAATATCCAACCCGGCCTCAATAACTCCAGTCTTGAATTTGGACTCGAACCTCATCACCTCGACTTTACCATTCAACTGCTAGTCTAAAGACCCAATATTTCTAGCTATAAATTTCACCGAGTTAATGACATCATTTTAGACTGAATGTTGTTTCAATAAAGGACTTGATATAGAATATTCCTTCCATCATTAGCGGAAAAAAAAAGATTATTGCTTCCACACATACACTTTTAGATGTTTTCTTGTCTCTCGTTTCTAATAACTGGTTCTAGTCGGGGTTCTAACCGAACTTTGAGGGCAAGATACAAATATGTTAGCCTTTACTAGAGCGAATGCTACAACTACGAACACACTTTTCCCATTTTTTTTTTCAAGAGTGTTGTAAGTGTCTCTATGAGTACTCATTTTATTATTAGCTAGTTTTACATTAAAGACTGGTTTAAGCCTATATTTGATCCCCGAATTCTTGATTAAAGTCTGTATACTGCTTATAGTTTTTGTTCTATAGATTTAAATTCCAAATTCTTATTTTATATGATGCTTTTGCATTGTGATCAACTTACTGCAATTCTCCTAAACTAATAAATCTAACGACACGATGGTTTACCGTTACTTGCATTCATTTTTTTTTTCTGAAACATGGTTTTTTTTTTTTTTTTTTTTGAGAAGGTGTGATTTAAGTACTGGGAGAGTGACCAAACCAATTTTCTGTCCCTAAGTGTTTTATATTGTGCATTTGTGCTGCAAATAAGCCACAATGATTTTGATAGACTACTTTAATTTATCGAAAGTTGCTTTACACAGATGAAAGGAATATATTTCCTTTCTAACAATGTACTACTCCTAAACTTATATGATTGAGCAACCTTTAGGCAATCAGTTATCCTTTTATCTCCTTACTTTTGTTATTCTGTTCGTTCTCGTAGTTTTGAAGTCTACCTCATCTCTAAATGAGTTCAGCACCAGGGCTCAAACCATATCTCGAGGGTAGCTGAAAAAGTGCTTCTCCGAGAGACATGGTTTGAAAGGGTGCATCCTATGTCTTTCTTGGTTGGACAAACCCAACTTGCTATTTCCTACAAGTCTTTCTTCATTTTTGGAGCAAGAAGCAGAACTACAGGGGAATCAAAAATCTAATGGAAGATTTGATTGTTCAATAGATAGTCACAAAAGAATTTTTGTGGTTTTTGGCGTCCTTATGGCTTTTGCCCTTTTTAGAAATAGCTGTTGTGAGCTGTGACTCATGAGTATACCTAATGCCCTAAACACCATTACAATGAAGCAAAGAACATCAATTGTGTGTAGCAACTAGCAGCATGGCATAACGTTGCTAGTGTCATATAATGCAATCCAATAGCCCATTAAATTTCTAATATTCCCATACGATTTGTTGTAATGAATCGATGGCATAATTTATTCGTTTTTTAGTTGTGATAAATTGATGGTGTAATTTCTCTTTTTTTAATGAAGAAGACGAAGTTTAATTGGAAAAAAATTCTTATATTGTGGGACTCTCAAATAGAAAAACAGGCTAAGGAATTTTGAAAAATCTATCTACAGAAGAATTTAACAACGAAGCAAACGACATACTACGCACAAAAATTGCTCAAAAGATCATGTACAAGAAAAATAGAGAATATACAAACCCGATGAGCAGATTTCTCCTCCTTTTGTAGGAACTGTCGGCGCTTGAGAGAGAGAGTGTGTGGTTGAGAGAATGCGATTTTGATTTGCTAAAATTAGGGTCGAAACGAGAAAATTTTGGTCATTTTCCTCCTGCAAAATATATCCAGCTCCCACCTGGATATATTTTTCCCGCATGAAGCGAGAAAATATGGTCACGTGCCTGATTTGTCGGAAAATGTTATTTCTTTTTGCCGGACCCATATTTAGCAACAAGCAGCGGTTTTAAAACGAGAAAATATTGATTTGCCATTGAAAACCAGTTATCAAGCAGGCCCTTAAAGTTTTAAACCTGAAGTACAAAACGCAATCCCCAAGTCCATAACCCGACAATTATAATCTTTGGGCTTGGGTATATGATCCTAGATAAAAGCTTGATCAAGCCCATCCAGGTTGCTACCAAAACCCAACAAAACCCAAGCTCAATAGAACCTCAGGACGGTCATGAGATTTAAGGAGGGCCTAATTACAGGTGGACTTTTAATGAGGGCATATTCAAATTTCAAAGCACCACTAGGAGTAGGAACCATTGAAATTGATGCTGACGCTCTAGTCAATGATCCACAATAGGAACCGTAAAGTTGATTGAATCCTACACCATCACCAAAGCAACAGAATTTGGTAGTAGGGTGTGCTGTGTGGCCGTGTGGGTCTATGGGTTTGATCAGAAGATGTCCCAGTTTAATACTCTTTTGTAGAGTGGACTGGTTCATAACTTCATTTGGGATGGACAGCAAGAAAGGTAATCCCCATTGCTTGGATACTTTTCCATTCGACCCGGACACCCTGGTGTACAATTGTCCACCACAAGCCGCCATCACATAACCAATCACCACAAGCCGCAAAATCCAGCATCATCCTTTAGTCTTCGGACTAAATAATAATTACAAAACCAAAACTTTAAACATCAAAACTTATTAGATTGCTTCAACACATAAACAAATGGGAACCGTTCTTGACTCCCATTTTTTAGCAATCACAGCACTTGTAACAATTGGTTACCAATTCATATTCTTCATAATCACAGCACTTCTCAAGTTTGATAAAATCACTGATTTTGCTGGCAGTACAAACTTTATCATACTGTCTGTATTAACTTTGGCAGTTAAAGGAGATTGGCATTTTAGACAGGTAATAATATCTTCATTTGTTGTTTTATGGGGTCTTAGACTTGCATCATTTTTATTACTGAGAATTTTACAATGGGGGGAAGATCGTCGATTCGATGAAATGCGTACTAAAATAGGAAAACTAGCTGTGTTTTGGTTTTTCCAAGCTGTTTGGGTATGGACAGTTAGTTTACCTGTAACAATAGCGAATGCAAGTGATAGAAATCCATCTGTTAAAGCACAAGATATTATTGGTTGGATTATTTATGGTCTGGGATTTCTTATTGAAGCAATAGCTGATCAAGAAAAACTAGCATTTAAGAATAATCAAGAGAATAGAGGGAAGTGGTGTAATGTTGGATTATGGAAAGTTTCTAGACATCCAAATTATTTTGGTGAGATTTTTCTTTGGTGGGGGATATTTATTGCTTCAACTCCTGTATTGAAAGGTGCAGAATGGCTTGTGATTATTGGACCAGTTTTTCTAACTTTGTTGCTGCTTTTTGTTAGTGGTATTCCATTGCTTGAAGAATCAGCAGATAAAAAGTATGGTGGTAGAGCAGATTATAAGTTGTATAAAAGGACAACTAGTCCTCTAATTCCGTTGCCTACTTTTGTGTATGGGAAATTGCCAGCATGGGCCAAAATGGCGTTTCTGTTTGAGCTTCCTTTGTATAGTCGAAATCTTCCTCAAGACGAAGTTGCATAGTGATGGAACTGAAGATGTTAAGAAGCAGTTTAGGATTTAATTAGAGTTCATAATGTTTTGAGGTTTTGTTTATGCTTTGGGGTGTGTAGCAAACTAGTAAATGAATTCTATTATTTGGAGCATTGCTAGAGGTTTGTATATTTTTATTCTCATTTAAAGTTCCTTCTTTTCCAAATTCATCTTTTCTATGACAAAACAATGAAATAGAATTGCTGTAATCTATCCAGTTCAATTGCCAAGATCATTTCATAATTCATATGTTTGCACAATTCCGGTGCAACTTGTGTTTTGCTGCAAAAAAGAAGTGTAACAGCAGAACTCTGTTGCCAGGATGCAAATAATCGTAATTTGGTTAGCGAAATGGATATGGCCAGTTGGCCAACTCCAGAGGCTCAATTAATACTCGCCTTCAAAGTCCCAAGGACTAACTACCGAATTTGTCAGTGTACTTTACACTTTTCTTCGATTTAGTGAATCTACTTTTTTTGTAATGTGATTTAGACTGTACTTTTTTTTTCCAATTTGGTGACCCTGTTTAACTGTTTAAGTGCTAGTCCAATTATTCTCACAGACGTCAATTAATTGATTATGTGGAATTTATCTTTTATTTTTTTTATTGAAAAAGAAAAGAAATAGCAGTGGTGTAATCTTGTTCGTCTACTTAAACTCCATCCAACGGCTACTGCTACTCTTTGAACCATTAGTTATAAGCAAACTATTTAATTCTCCATAAACAGCCAATTGCCCTTTAGACTTTAGTTACACCCTCCTCAATATTTACACCGTTTAAATGAAACAATGAATCGATTCTTCTTTTAGCTGAGTTGTTTGCGACGGCATTACTGGAAGACGAAGAAAGATATGAGTCTTTACCAGTAGCTGTTACTATACAACCACTTCATTCTTGCTCGCTATTAATGACGTCAACAGCTGCTACAGAATAAATCAATGACAAAACTAGCAGCAAACAGAGATGGGTTTTTGAAGAAATCAATGATAAAATATTTGCAATTGAATAAATCAACTATATGACAAAAAATTTCTAACAAACCGCAAACATTTTATGAGATTTTAACCACCTCTTTAATTATTCTAATCAGGGTTTTTTAAATAATTTATCAAAAACTGATAAAATTTAAAATTTTAAAAACCGTCGGTGGAATAACTGGGTTAGTTTTGATTTAAAATTTTAAAAAAACACCGATACATAGCACAATATTAAAGAAGAGAGGGCCTCATCAAAATTGCCGTTGTTGATTCTTGGTTAAGAGCCTCATTGGTTAAACGAAACCAAACTTTGATAAATTATTGATTTTCCACGAAATAAATTAATCAATTACTTAACGACTGTGATAGTAATTTAGTAATTAGACTAGCCACTTAACAGAATCACCAAATTGAAGGAAAAAAAAAAAGTATTAGATTACAAAAAAAATAGAGTCACCAAAGCGAAAAAATATGTAAAGTACATGACCAAATTAATAGTTAATCCAAGTCCCAAACTCCCAAGGTTTACTATCATTGTTTATGCACGGCCCTTAAAAAATAGCCCACAGGTTTTGGACTCCCATCTGGACTGCACTCCCAGTCTCCCACGTTTACTAGGCCCTCTGGCGGAACCAATATCTTAGGGAGTTAGGGGGCGGGTGGGTGGGCTACTTTTAGATGTAGCATATTTTTCAATCAAATGTCAACTAAACAATCTAAAATTTTCCATCTCTATTTTTCTAGCATTATTGACGAAGGGGACAACCACATTATTCAATTTGAGTCGTATTTGAACCAAAAATATTCCATGAAAAAACGATATCCATAGAATTGGGTTTGGATTCAATACAGACATATATGATGCTAATCACATTGATATATATCCAATGCTTCTGATAGAGGACAGGGATCAAATCGCCTAATCTGAGGGAACAATTACAAGTTGATGTGGATCTTTTGTGATGCTCAAAGCCCTTCTAGTCTTCTCTAGAGTCTAGAGGTTCCTTTTAAAAATGTTCAAAATGATTCTAGAAAGAGACAGTGGTGTTCTTGACGTCAAAACTTTGACAAAAGTGGTATTTTATACTATCTTCTACTCTATGTATTACGGCAAAATGTCGAAATTATGAGAATAAGATAGACAACAAGTATTACACACGTGGAAAATTTTCAGAGAAAAAATTGTTCAAAGGATAGAAATTAATCAACGTAGTTAGCAGAAATTTTTGTTTTTTGTGATACAATAACGGTGTGTTTAATAGTTCATTGGAACTCATGGTCAAACACTGGGGGAGAGAGTGTGATCAGACATCAGAGTACAGAGCCAGGCTTTCTACGTAACGTTCATCTCGTATATTAGGCACAGGAACACCTTCCTTCAGCCCAAACTCGTCAAAGTATGAGGCTTCGAAGATTTTTAGCTTAATGCCATAACTTCGGCTCAAGTGGGCAGGCTTGCAAAATTGCGGCACCATTGCCTAATGTGTGGCCTAAAACTAGGACGGGCTTCAGACCTTCAGTACCACTCTCAAGAAGAGCTAATATAATAATCTGCTCAACAAATAAGATAGCAAAAAACTGATTTTAATATACAAATATACATGTTCAAGGAACTATATGCCCACAATTTTTTAGCATTAGATCTAAATCTTACATCTCATTCAAAAAACAATAACAAAAACAATAAAACTTTATTATTATTTCTGTTTCTGTACCAAAAAACAAATTGAATAGCATCTGATCAGCGCCTTGTTATTATTATTTATATATTTATGTTTCTTATAAGCTACTTGACCAAATTTAGCCTCCTTTACCTAACAAAGTCTCAAATTCACAGTAAAAAAGACGGAAAATATGACGTGTTAATTTAGTCTAGTTAAAAATAGTAAAATATAGTGCAGTGTGCACATCTCAAAATATCTGTCTCACTCCCTGTTCTACTTCACGTTGTGGACCTGTGGCTATGGGATTTAGATAAAGTTCACAGGACATTTCAGCGGTATAATAAGTACTAAACGACGTGGAAATCATTACTCCGCAAAGAGATCTGCCTATCTGAAACTCTTATTATTCAATTGAAAATTGCCCCGAAAATTGGAAAAAGAAATACAAAAAAATATACAAAAAACTAGGTGCTTTATTGATGAAACATGGGGTGATGGGTCGTCAGTCAACAAGTTTTGGATTTGATTCCAAATGTTTGCGCCAACTGGTAACTAGCATGCATCATATATTCCTGTGTAATCTTTGACCATATATACGCTAAAACATAATCCAAGCTGGAAAGTGCTAAAAGCCTAAAACATGTGCACCACACGCTCATCCATACCTTTCCATTTTCCTATATAAAACACCAACCTCCACTTCATTTCACACACTACACTCAAGCAAACTCTCTCTTTCAGATTTCTTCTCCATCCATTTCTCTTCTCATCCTTAATCTGAACTGTAAGTTTATTACATATCCTATAAAGATCTTATACATGGCTGGATCACAGGAAAAAAGACCAAACTCAGGTGATGATGAACAGAAAAAACGGTCAAGCCGGCTACAAAAGCGAGCGCCGGCTTCAATACAAGTACAACCAGCCTCAGGATTCTCATCAGAATGGAAAGTAGCAATACCACTTTTATCACCGTTAATTCTTTCACCAGCATCACCACCACCAAAAGATCATACTCTTGATATTAAACTATCCTCAGCTATGCAAGAATCGAGACAAGATGGACAAATCGATAAGCCGAGTTTCAAGCTATGGCAACATCCAGCGGCTCCTTTTCATTATGAGCCAACTCCTTTCAAGCAATCTTTTGTACCAAGGTGTAGATAGATCCCGATGTTGACTGAAACCTAGCGGTAATTGATGTAGCTAGGTAGTATATGTACTTATGTAGATACATCAGATGGTAATTTATTATTATGCCTCGGGCCCGTGTTTGGTTTTTCACTTTTTTGCATGGGCAATTGTATTGTTTTTGTGTAAAGCAATATAAATCAAGTTTATGTTTCATCTAAATATAAATATTTAATGATTGTTCTCGTTAGTTGTTATTCACTCCTTTCACCAATGGAGAATTACTGAGAAGTGATAAATGGGGTAGTATGAGAATTTTGGATGGTTAAATGCGTTTGTGAAAATACTTGATTGCCATATGGGATAGCTAATCAACTACTTGTAAGAAATATATAGTTCAGTGAACATGTATTTACAGTTTAAGCAAATTTTCCTTGATAATAAGCATTATTACTGTAACATTTTTTTTTCTTCAAAATGAACTTGTATATATCAATATATGTACTGCTTTCAGAGCTCATCTAATTTAACAGTCGTCATCTGATTCAATTTACTTTTCGATCTCATGATTACTCACCCTGGCTAAAGTTCACAAAAGCTCGCACGGCTGCTGTGCGTCGATGAGAAAACTATTTCTTTAATTAATATTTTATTAGGGAGCTTTTAGAGTTTTAGCCTTTTAGATAGGCTTTATTAGAGTATTCCCAAACTTGTCACCCTTAGAGCAAGTCTAAAAGTGCCATATAGGCTATTTACCTTTTGGCTCTTCAAAATAAAAAAACCAATCCAATTTTGTTTTCTGTTTTGAAGGGCTAAATGATACGGACGTCATAGTTTCTGCCGTTCGTCCATTATTTTTTTAGACAAATAACATAGTTTCTGCCGTCTGTCGAAATTTAACACATGAACGGTAGAAACTATGTCGTCCGTCTCCCGAACTTATTATAGCAGCTGTTAGCAAAGGTCTTAACTTTGGCTGGGTTTTTTACTCCTTCCAAATTTAAGACCCTTTTAGCCGCCCCATTGGAATGAGATTTTTGTGGTAGAGTGTTATATTTGCCTTTAACAGCCCATATAGTCCTCCATTGGACTTGCTCTTATGAGTTAAAAAACAATAGCCCAATTCAAGGATGATAATGAGAGTAGTTTTTTACTAAATTACAATGAAAATAGTAAATAAATGATAGTATTTACTATTGAGATAGTTGCCGATTTGTGATCTTCGGATGAAACTTTTTATTATGTGTCGCGTGTTTTTTCAATTTTTTTTTTTTTTTGGACTAGATGTTCATTCCATCCGGCGTGTTTTTTCAATATTTTTTTCATTTTTATATTCAGACGGAATAAACACATTCCGTAAGCAACAACTTGTTACCTCCACATAGGTGCCACATATAACTATTTTCCCTCATAGTTACCTTCAGGGCCGGTTCTGAGGGTTAGGCAGCTAGGCCCCACGAAATAGCCCACTAAAAAGGCCCCCACTTGGTATGACCAATGCAACACTAGGTCCAGTTTTGTGTAAAATGCCTCTACCCGGAGTCGAACTTGGGCTGAAATGAACAAAGTGTAAGGTTATAACAAGTAGATCACTCACATTTTGAAGTTAAGAGAACCTTAAAATTAGTTATTACTTATAAACAATACGCGTATAATTTTTCACTAGATATTTTGAGTTTTATAAAAGTCTGATTTTAAAAACTCGCCTAGGGCCTCTACAATCTCATAGTCGCCCCTGGTTACCTTCTTGGTGAGAAGCTACTAGGGGTTGTCCAATGCAATGTGAAAAATATCGAACAAAAAAAACGTGGGGACGGAATAAAACATTCTGTCTAAAAAAAAAAAACTCGTGAGACGGAATGAAACATCCCGTTTGAAAAAAAAAATTGAAAAAACACACGAGATGGAATAAAATGTTATGTTTGAAGATTACAAATCGACAACTATCTCAGTAGTAAGTGCTACCCTCATTGTAACTTAGTGAAAAACTTCTCTTATTTTCACCATTGCATTGAGTTATTGTTTTGGCTCATAAAAATAACAAGTTGTTATTTCCACTCAAAACTATTTGCATTGGGACTGCTTTTAGTGGTTTATGTTTAATACATTTTGGGGCCATGAGAGTATAATACAAAAGTATGGATATATGATATAACTGTGGTGATATTGGAATTTCATTTGTAAAAGACAAATCTATTTGTTGTGTAGATCGAGTACAAAATGACACCCATGCATTATATGCTTTGTTTGGTTCGATGTAATGGGATGCATTTGTCGTTAGATGGATGGATATGCAACTATGAGAAGATTTGAAGCTGGAAGAGCTTCAAATGTTCTAGCAAGAGAACAAAACATTCTCCAACCAAATGCAATATTTGGGATTGCCAGATTGATTGTTTAACACTTTACCAAAAAAAAATGATTGTTTAATTAACGCAACCAGTGAAGATTTTGCATGGGTAATATTTTGTATTATGTAATTAAACCTTGGAATCCTATATCAAAAGTTGCATTGAAAAAAGGGTTAACCAGTATTACCCCCTTCCCCCTCACTAAATAAGTCAATTAGGATTTCTCGTCAACTAGATAGGAAATTAGGGTCTCCCTTTCCAAATACACAAAAAAAAAAAAAAAAAGGTTAATTATCCATTTGAGTTGACCGTGGTTTTTTTTTGTGTGCATTTGGAGGAAAACCCTAATTTCCTATCTAATTTGGGCGGGGGGAGAGGGGGGATAATATTAATCCTTGAATAAAACGTTGCATTTTTCTTGGTCATTTGCGTGGGTTTTGAAATTTGGAAGTTGTGCTCTGGAAAAGCTTAGTAAGTAGATAATGTACTCGACAATATTGCATTGTGATGTGTCCAAATATGCACTGGTGGCCATTTCTATGTCTCATACACATAGTTCGAAATTTTGACTGAATTCTCATAATTTTGCTGAATATTTTGGTTTTTGAGAAATTTGGAATTTTGGATCAAAAGTCGAAAAAACATAAATTTTAGAGTGTACTCAAAATATAGCAGAATAAAGGCCAGAATTCCTGTGTTTGGATTTTTCGGAATTCCGGAGATTATGAAATCTTGAACTATGCCATACAAGATAAACCAACTAAAAAAGTAGCACCTAGCAAACAACAGAGAATCAAGTGGTATATCTAGGCAAACCCAATTGGATCTCCAAATAAGAATCTCCTTATATCACTTATTATAGGTTTGAAACATGTTAATTAGGAAACATGTTCTAATTAAGCCAACCTGTTGTAACATTTTTTTCATATGAATACAAATTAATTGCTAACAAAAAAAAAAAAAAAAAAAAACAACTCTTCGTTGGTGAGCAAACAACTCTACAACTTCAGCAAAAAAAACAACTCTACAAGGCTACTTATTCTTTTCTTGTAGTAAATAACTAAATACATGATGGCCTAGTCAAGATTTGGACCATATGTTAATTAATATGAGGCATATTTTTTTTGACAGCTACTTTCTATTAAATTAGGTGGCCAGTTTCTAAAGACTTTTACGTTAGGCAAGCTGGCCATGGTTGGAATTGAAGTTTATCATAAGTTTAATCATACAGATCGACCTGATGGCACTTTTGTCTTGGTGTTGAAAAAGCATCTCTTCACGGAGCTTTATAAAAGATCACTACTATATGACTATATTTTACTGACAAATGAGTAATGACTTCTCAATATCTTCAATCTAATAAGGTTCATAGGATTAATATTAGGAGTTTAGGACCACATATCCCTAAATTAAATAATTAAAATCAGTAAATCTTCTTATATAATCTCAACTCCTTTAAAACAGCGTGGGCGAGCTAGCCGGAAAGAGCTGTCTATCCGTTCTAACCAGGGCCGGCTCGACTCAAACAGAGGTCTAAGGCAGAGTCCATACTCGAGGCCTTTTTCTCAAACATTTAGACATTTAGTTTTGTTTGAAAAAAAAATATTATATACGTGTAAGAAAATATCTTTGGCTTATATTTTAGAATTAATTGGTGCCTATTTTTAAGGAATAGTGTGCGTTTTAGAGTCCTAATTTTTAAAATTCCTATATGAGAGAAAGATTTAGGCCTATATTAAGGGGATATTTTGAGCGATTTTCCAATAAAAATGGCAACATAGGAGTAATTAGAGGCCTTTTTCAAAGTGAGGCCTTAGGCAATCTCTTTTTTTGCCTTATGGACGAGCCGACATTGGTTCTAACCATAGTTCAAGATTTCAAAACCTTTGAAATTTTGATAAATAAAAAACTAGAATTCTAGCCCTTATTTCATTATATTTTGAGTACATTCTGAAATTTATATTTTTTCGACTCTAGATTCGGAATTTTGAACTTTTCAAAAAGTGAAATATTAGGTGGAATTTTAAAAATTCCGTCGAAACCAGAACTTGGTTCTAACCACGACTAATTTTCTAGCACGCGTCCATTTTTATTTTATTTTATTTATTTTTTGTTTGCTTTGAAGTTTGAATATCAAAGAAGAGAGATACCGCACCTAGTAGGAACTAGGGGTGGAAATTTGGCCCTAACGACCCTAACCCGGCCCTGACCGACCCGACCCTAAGCTCTATAAAGCCTTCACAACTAAAGCCCTCACAGAGTTTAGGGGTCGGGCCGGCCCTACCTACCTAATGCCTTCTGTAGGCGGCTGGGGGGCTAAGATTCTAAAACATAGGCCCAACCCTAATTCAAATTTCATTAGCCCGACCCTAACCAAGCCCTAACCTACCCCTTTCACACTTTCACTATAAATACACATACCATAATTGTCCATTCTTTTGTTAAATATTTTCAATTAAAATAATATTGTCGCTTTGTAATTTATCACTTACACCCAAGTCTTTCCAATAACTTGTCTTATATAACAAAAACTTGTCAACTTAATGTACCATGAAGAACAATGAAAGACTAAATTTAATAAAAATAAGACTTTATTCCTTTTTGATCATCAAGTCAAAGTCCATAACTTATTATTCTCGATTTCTTTTCTCACTTATTTCTTATAAATTATATTTTTATTCACATCCAAAGCCAAAGTCTAAAACTAAAGATTTCCTTCCACACCATTAAAAAGAAAATCTGAGCGGACATTTGTAACATAGAAACAAAAACAACCTTTGTCGGAAAAATGACATTTGTAATCTCAAACCTTTCTCCATCACTTGTTCAAAAGTCAATATTTTCATTTCCATATACAAAGCTTGAATCACTTTTAAATTAGAAGAAAGGTAATATTATATTTGTTTGAATCTATTATAAAAATAATTTATGATATTACAAATAGTTTAACAACTTCCACGACCCTTAACCAAAACTATTATGTTTTATTCTTTATATCTATTACTTCTTCCTTTAAAATGATAATATAATTATTTGTCTATGTATTTCAATTTAAAATGTAATTTTAGTGAGGTTTGAGTCTGAGGAAGAACAAATTCAACTCTCGATGTCTTGATTCATTAGATTGTGGATGTTTTTAAATTTTGAACTTATACGGGATTATTACTAGATTGGTTGGACTTTGAGTTTGTAGATTATTATACATTTTGTAATATAAATGAGTTTTAAAACCGATGTAGTAAAAAAAAAGAAAATATATAGGCCCGGCTCTAAAGCCCGGCTCTAAAGCCTTTAAAGAGGACTTAGGGTAGGGTAAGGGCTTGAGGTTTAGACTTGTGACCCGATCCAACCCGATCCTATGCTGACTTTAGGGCTGGGCCGACCCGAATCCCATTGCCCACCCCTAATATTTGAAGGGCTTTAAATGTTTAGGGCCGGACTAGCCCGACCCGGCCCATTGCCCACCCCTAGTAGGAACCATAATACAAAATATCAGAATATGGGTATTTATCGATATTCAATTTCTGGATATGTATCGTGGATATATGTCCTTCTTTAGGGATATTTGATATTGTTTCACATGCAAATATCGTGAATATATCTAAAATATCGACAAATATCGTGAGATATTGTAGATATTTCTTGATATATCATGATACATTATTTATATTTATTTGAAATATAATTGTAAATATTAAATAAAATTGTCATATACACAAAATATCACAAAATATCCCTAAATATCACAAATATCGTAAATATTGTCAAAATATTGCCAATATTTGCAGTTGTATATATCTCTGAACATATCGTGATATTTATATATATTTTTCTAAAATATGGATAGATATCTCTAAATATCGCATTATATTGGAATATTTTGTACTATTGTAGGAACCACGTGCTCAAGACTAGTCTGACTTCAATTATCGACAATATGTTTGGTCTAGACCAGATAAGTAAGAGCATGTGCATTCTCCATTTCTCCCGTCCTCTTTTTATTTTTAGTAAACAATGAATAATTCAAGTGGTCCTAAATGGCCTGGAGAGTGGAGAGTTGAGACTCTGAGAGTGTACTTTTCCTACAATTCCCCACCACATATCGATACTATATGTTTTTTTTAATTTCCTTTCATTTTCTATTTTTTCGAAACTAATTTCTCTATTTTTCTAAGCATATATATAAATCTATCAATTGTAAAGCTTTTTAGATTGAATTTTTGTGCACTCAAAATCAAATGTAACAATAGATCATGTGATATAAATATATAAATAACAAATGAAAAGAAATAATAATAATAATAATAATATAATTAAAAAAAAAAATCGGCCATATTAGATGTATGAAGCCAAGAGTATATAGGGCAGTAGGGCTGTCATTTTTTTGCTAAGAGTAATTGTATTAAAAAGAAAATTTTCGAAATACAAATAATAGATATGATTAATAGTCAATCACTATCTCAAAGCTCAGCTTACAAATCTATAGTACGTGGTGTTCATATCTTCAATTCTATGCACGAATGCAGTAGGGCTGTCAACGAATCGGTTTGGGTCGGATTTTGGAAATTCTATTACTGATTTGATAAGATAATAATAAATTTCAAATTGACCCAAACCGATAAGATAATAATGTATCTGAAACTAAACAGAACCCGAAAACTATGAATTTAATCAAATTTTAAATTTTAGATTATATCAATTAATTTCAACCACAAAATTTATAAAACTTATACAAAACTATTATAAAAATAACACTGATGCCATCCATCCTATTGGTTCGATGGTGAATGGCCCGAAACCAAACCAACATCTAATCACCAACATCATATTAAACCCATTACCGAACCGAAACCGAATTACCAATCCCAGAACTGATTTTTATCAGTTTGGTTCTAGTCGGTTATTGGATTATCTGAACCCATTGGCAGCCCTAACCAAAAGTCAATGACCTTTAGGGGAAGTCATTTTAAGAGCATCTCATCTGTGTGGATAAATGGATTTTTCAACAAACTTGTGACCATTTTGTAACAAGGTTGGAAGTAAATAGAGACCCACAAATACTGCAAAAGTTAAAAGTTTGTTAAAGTGTACTCTCTTTGACGGCCCTATCCACGCGACACACACTGTCGCACTACATCTACAAAACTTGGTAACATATTTGTGAGCAATATAATCTAGCTACACTACACCAAAACAAGAAATTAGTAGTGCTCACTTTTTTTAATTAGTAATAGTTTTTTAATGTGAGAGAGTCCCTCACACTTTAATACCATGAGGAATGATGATAAACTGTTACAATAATTTTTTATTAAAATTGAATTAATTTATAACGGTGTTTATTTATTTTCTGACAACATATATGCGTTGCCAGACTGTAAACGATTTAAAAAAAACAAAAAAATTAGAAAGTTGGGAATTTATGAAAGAGAGAAACGAGAAAAAACTCGCGCTCTCACTAATTCACAACTCTCTTAAGAAAAGAAACTCTCTTTCATCGATTCTCTCTCTCAATCTCAAATAAATCTCTCTCAAATCTCCATCACTCGCTCTCAAATCTCTTTATTCTCTTTCAATCTTTCACTGCCGTTTGGTGCCGCTGCTGTAAGTACGCCCTCCTCTTCCACCTCTTTCGTTCATTTACCTAGGGTTTTCTAATTGGTCAGTCGCACTTCTCTCTCGTTATTTTACTCCACTATGATGTAGGGTTTGCTTGGTCTGATTCAGTTGCAAGTTCGGTTCTAGTTGCTGCAAAAGGTACGATTTTTACTTTTAGTTTGTGTGTTTTTCGAGTGAAACGACTGTCTTGTGGTCTGATTGTTCTTGTTTGCATATGTTTTTTTTTTTTATTGATTAATGACTTATAATTGTGTTCACGTTTGAAATTCTCAACATTCTTCTCTGAAAACTCTATTTTTTCGTTAAAAGCTAAAAATAGCTTTTAATTAATTAACTACTAGTATTCATTCATGCCTTAATCCTAAAGTAATTAGCTTTCTATTTGACTGCCTCTCTGAGGTTTGATGGTGCGCTTAATGTGGATGTCATTGAATTCCATACCAATTTGGTCCCTTATCCTAAGATCCATTTCATGCTTTCCTCTTATGCATTTGTTATCTCAGCTGAGAAGGCATACCACGAGAAGCTTTCAGTGGCTGAGATAACTAACAGTGCCTTTGAGCCCTCGTCTATGATGGCTAAATGTGATCCCCACCATGGAAAGTACATGGCATGCTGTCTGATGTATAGAGGCAATGTTGTGTCCAAGGATGTAAATGCTACTGTGGCCACCATCAAGACTAAGTGTACCATTCAGTTTGTTGAATGGTGTTCTACTGGGTTCAAGTGCAGTATCAACTACCAGCCACCAACAGTTGTGCTTGGGGGTGACGACCTTGCGAAAGTTCAGAGAGCTGTCTGCATGATCTCTAACTCCACCAGTGTTGCTGAGGTGTTCTCCCGAATTGACCACAAGTTTGATCTTATGTATGCAAAACATGCATTTGTCCATTGGTATGTTGGTGAGGGAATGGAAGAGGGAGAGTTCTCTAAAGCTAGTGAGGATTTGGCTGCACTGGAGAAGGATTATGAAGAGGTTGGGGCCGAGTCTGCAGAGGGTGAGGATGGTGATGAGTATTGAGTGGACAGTCTAGCTTGGTTTTTGTTCTAGTCTTTTGTGTCCTTGGTATGTGTTCTATGGTTTTTTTCGGATTTCATAATAATTAGGAACAAAATCTGTGCCTTTGACGTTAGAATGTGTCTGGTAATGGTATGTGCTAACCTATGTTGCATGGACACAGACACGGACACTGATGCGGACGCGGATGTAGACATGGCGACTCGGCTATAACTAAAAAAAAAGGACGCACACGCAAACTGGACGCGGGAATTAAATAATATATGTAATTTTATTTTATTTTAATAATTGAATATAACAATTTATAAACTAATTCATATGTATCATAAAATTCATGATTACTCAAAATAAACACCCACAAAATTAAACAAACATATTAATATATTATATTTATCCTTGTTTGATTAGAAATTTAGAACAAAAGGACAATACCGCTATTCATTATTCTAGCTTGTGAATATCGCTAGTCATTATTCTAACCTCACCTTTTTTGAGCAACAATGAATATCGCTAGTCTTCAAGTCTTCAACAAACACAAACAGTAGAGGCGAGGTGAGAATGAGGTCTTAATCCATCAAAATCTCAAAATCTAAAAATATTAATGAGAATGAGGTGAGAATGATACAGGACTTATTCAAAATCTCAAAATCACGCTATTTCCAGTAGAGGCGAGGTGAGAATCAGAGAATGAGAATGAGAATTAGGTTGTGGACTCATGGGGTTTTTTTTTTTTTTTTTGTTTTTAAAATGTTTAGAGGTTGACCCGCGTCTTGACCTTGGTTTGACTACGTCCCAAACGCGTCTTGACTTGCGTCCAATGTCATTGACTGCGTCTTGACCGTGTTGACTACGTCCGTCCCCGCGTTCGCGTCCGACACAGACACAACCCTTTACTATGTGCGTCCGTGCTTTACAGGTGCTAACACTATATTGCTTGCTTGGTAAAAAAAAGTAATGAAAAATTAATTTTTTAAACCAAACAACCCCAACAGTGAAACCAGTTTTAGGTTCCCTTGAATCTTTACGTGCTACAGTTAGTCAGACTTGTTAATCAATGAGATTGGTGCAATAGCCTTTCTCATTTGTCGGAAAATAGCACGTTCTTCTAGGTCCTTTAGACTTTGTTTGTTAATTATAGTTCCAAGTTCCCTATCAGTTGCTTTTGATAAAATTTCTTCTGACTTGGTCTTCATTTTGACAAATTAAATATATGTTCTCATTGTTATGAGTGAACTATAATGTTTGTCTATTTTTTTTTTCATGTGTTTCCTTGTTGTCTGCATCAAATTTTCATAAACAGATAGTGCTAAAATCCTCCACCCCCCCCAGTATGTGGGCAATATCCTTGTAAAAGACATTGACCCTATTACAATTACTTGTTATTTGTGTTTACTTGATGTGTTACTTGCAGAATGTCTCAACCAATTCCAAAAGAATGGATGAATGAAATCAACAGACTTAGGAGTGTGTATAGGAAGGGGGTTTCTGATTTTATTCTATTTGCTAGTGGCAAAGACGAAACGTCAACCATGTGTCCTTGCACATGTAAAAAATGTCGAAATAGGAAAAGGTTTGCATATGATATAGTTAGAAAACATTTGAATTGATTCATTAGGGTATAGAATCAACATATCGTGTATGAGTTTTACATGGTGAGAACCCATATAAGAATCAAATGGTAAACCGAGTTGAAGAAGAAAATAGTGAGGAAGGACTAGGGATAGGGAATTTTGTTGATGTTGTTATGTCAATGGGATTACGAGCTACACTCTCAATTAAACTGAGGTAATTTTGTTATTTACTTTTTTGAGTTTCCAAAACATGGAACTTTTATTTTTCAGTTTATATTAACAAGTTTGTGATTTTTGATTTAATAAGTTGAATCTCGTTGGAATTTATCTTCAAATGTTGAATCTTCCACTGCTTCTCCAAGGCAAGTTGAAGGTTTATATGCAGACATTGTAGCTTGGGAACAATAATGAAATCTTATCTCCAGGTGTTTGAATATCCTTCGAAGTAATACATGCCTATAGGCGCACTTCTATTCAGATGTAGGCAGGTTTCAAGACTAGGTCTGACCTTGTTTCTTCGTGTATCAGGAATGTGCTGCTGTGAGACAGATTAAAATGCGTTGATGTGAGACTAGGTCTGACCTTGTTTTACTGTTATTATTTTTATGACATTATTAGGTTGTCTCACTTTGAAATGGACTTAAACTATGTCAGGATGTAGGAGTCAGTTGGTGATAAAGATCTCACACCATTGATCGACCCTTGATACGACTGAGCAGTAATTTAAACACTAGTCCAAGACTCCAAGTTCGCGTTTCTTTTCAAGTAATATCTCTTTTGTGTGAATTGACATTCTATTTACTTATTTGAAATAAGGTAATAAAATATACGATGTTTGTCCTGAATGGACTCTATTCTACAGGTAATGTGATAATTTCTCACGAGCCCATTATACTGGCTATGACCTCTGAGCCTCTGACCACTCTTAGGCTATGGGCAAGAGATAAAAAATGTATGGTTTGATGAAAAGCTTTAGAGGAAGTTTCCTGTGAGGAGAAGCGGAGTAAGCTGTCTTGCAATAACTTGCCTTCAGCAGAGGTGAATACATACATCCATTTGTAATCAAGTTTATAGTTTACATCTATTTTTGTTATTTTCCCTACCTTTTAGACTTTTTAGAAGCTTGTGTAGCATTTTACTAGTAGTATAATAGCCTCAATGTGGGGTGCTTGTAACATGCAGGTCACAACTTGTAGTCAATTGGCTTATTTGGCAGCACTTTCAGATAAAGGTAAATATTATTCTTATTGCTTTTACATGGTTGTTCAAGCTCATCCATATCATTTGGTTGGCTTCTTTTTATTTGGTGGTGCTTAACAAGATTGGATGGGTTGTGATGGTAGATTTAATGAGTTATCTTCTTCTTCTCAACAACTATAACAATATATAGAAATATAGAAATGTTTACGTTCTAGCAGAGACATAATCAGTTTTTAGGACAAGTAGGTTGTTGATCCTACAAATAGTGATAGTTACAGATATAGTGATGTTCTTTCAATGGGGTTTTCTCAATCTTTATTAGCAAATTAGCATTGTGTTTTTGAGTTTTGTACTTGAATTTTCTTGATCTAGCTGTTGAAATATCTGTTAGGGATAAATTCTGACAAGCCTTTAGCCCCTCGTGCAAAATTTCTTTTCATTTTCGAGTACAGAAGGCTTGTATCTGGTAATATTATATAATGTTTGTTTTTGTATCTTTTTCTTTTATTCACTTTGCTCCAAGAATAGATCTATTCAAGGGCCTCATTGTATATTTGAAGTGATACATCTCTGTTTGGTGATGTATTGGAACGTAGATGGAGAGCAGCAATAGGAGACCTAGCAGTTAATGAAAGGTAAGGTCCTCGTGTGGTTTTCTTTCGTTTCGTATGTCACAAGTGTATACGGATGTTGGAATATTCATGAATTTTGTTTTGGAAGATGGGTTCTTACATATGAGTAGTGTGAATGTATGGTGTATATATATTCGAAGTGTGGTATCTCTGGTTGGAACTAATAGAGGTGTATAACACTGATATAAATGGAAATGATGTATATGTTGTTTTCATTTTAATTTTGGTATATAATTTATATTGTTCTTTTGATTCGAGGATTGGTTATTTGACTTAACTGGCATTGGTCAAGATGATTAAGTAGCTGGTTCTACGAATCAATATATATTTGAGTAGTTGGGTTTACGACTAAGGTCTGAGGTTTTAATATATGTTATGAAAGTATATTATTTGATTTTCAGGTTATGACAGAATTTATGTCTATGAAATTAAATGTTGAAAATACAGAGGAGATTCTGCCGAAATTTTTATGTTTTTCGTCAAGGTGTCTGACAAGGTTATAGGGTTTTGGGGCGGTACATAAACTTTCATGTCTATTTTCTACTGCTTGACTCCCTTTTATTTATTTCTATTGGTGTATACGATGAAAGAGACTTTTCTAATGATACCATCCCAAAGTCATCCCCTTATGCTTGCAACTATTGAAAGTGGGAGTTCTGTACAAATGACGTGAGAGCTTGAGTTTAAGGACAAGTCCCATTGATTTGGTAAACAATGTGTATTTCATTCGTGGCAAGTCCTATTTATGAAAATACGTTTTGGTGATGTTATTTTAATAAAAGATTATGTGATGGGATGTACTTGTGAGATTTCTTGTTTATGTTATGGATGATTGTAGAATATCCAATAAATGGGGGCATCTTTATGCAGGTTCAGTAGTCTCCCAAAAAGGGTGGTTTTGGGGGAAATTATTTTTTTTACATATGAAATAGTTTTTTAACGGTGGAAAACCGTAATTAAGCTTTGTAATAAGTAATACTTACGAAGCAACAAAACCGTTACCAAAACATTGCAAATTCTATAAATCAGTAACACAAAAAAGCATTACTAACTTTATAAAACCGTTACTGTTATTAGAAAAGAGTAACACAAAAAAGCGTTACTAATTCTATAAAATCATTACTGTTATTAGAAAAGAGTAACGGTCAAAAAGCGTTACTAATTCTATAAAACCGTTACTATTGTTAAAAAAGAGTAATACAATTAAGCAAAGAAAATCGTTAACAAATATTTTCAGTTATGGAAAAAACCGTTACAATAAATAATTATGTAACAATTTTAAACTGATACGAATATTAATAACGAATTAGAAACGCCAAAATTATGACGCAAAAAACCCATTACAAATATTTTTAGTAACGGTTTCTGACCGTTAGGAATGTCCTGTTTGCATAGGAAATTATCATATTTTATTAAATATTTGCCTTATATCATGCTTGAGTATTGCTCTGTGTAAGATATTTAAGATGTCAAAGAGTATATTTGTATCAACTAAATTCTTTTCTTTTAATCGTCATAAGATTTGAACGAATATTGACACAAGGTGTGCGTGACGTCAAAATTTATGCGTAAATATATATATAGTTGCATAAAATGGCAATTAAGGAAAAGTCCACCGTATTTCTTGACTAGGGGAATGTGGGGTTTGGAATTGATGGAATGACCACAATTACCATACCATATGTATAGTCAGGAGCGTAGATGTTATTTTCTTACAAAGTATAATTAATAAGACGACATGAATAAGCTTTAATCACATACCAATGAGGTGACACGCTAGTATTGTGAGCTTACAGTTAAATCGTTGTAAATATATTAGATTGTATTTTGTGTGTACTTTTGACACATATGTGAGTGTCGTAGTATTCTTTGACTAGATTTGGATGATAATTCTTGTTAGAGATTACTTGCTGGGCGCGTTGATTTACTCTCCTATTTATCATTTTTACAGATGAGCAAGGTTTAGCCCATGGAGCGCATCCTTAGAGTTTCGGCAAGATCTGGGTCTCGAGTTATTTAGTTTAGTTTGAAAGATTTATTTTGGTGTCTAGTGTTATTCAAGACTTATTAGATTTCATTATTTGTTAATGGGACCATGGATGTAATAAATTTCTTTAAAACAAGTTTTCAACTTAGAGGTTTTAATGTTGGTTTATTTCTTGATTTATTTCTCTTTTGGAATGTTTTTGATTTTATCATTGAGACTCTGGATATTTCTAGAAATTAGACCGGCCGGCTAATGAACATATATTTTTGGGGTATCACAATTGGTATCAAAGCACCAGGTTCAAGGTCTTTTAGGGAGTCTATTGGTTAAGGTTGTCCACCTACTTGTTATTAGTTATTGTCTTTTGTACGTGTTTTTGGTTAAGAGTCCAGATCATGACATAAGGTTAACGTTTTATTAAGTACACGTGAGAATGAGTAAGATAGTGTTTTTGTTGTAATTCAAGATAAGAATTACTTGGTAAAATGTGGTTGGGGTTAATAGTGTTATGACTGATGTTCTCTTTTATTAAAATGTAACAGAACATTATGGTGATGAATAGAGGTACCTGAACATGACAAGATAGAGGCGCCGATGCACCTGGCGTAGGTAGGGGCACCAATGCACCTGGCATTGGTAGAGGCGGTGCAGTACCAGAACCTAATGCTGAGCAGCCACCACAGTGGGCATAAAATTTGATTAGGTTAGTTGCTCAGTTGACTCAGAAGGTTGTTGGTTTTGAGAGAGCTAGTGTTCCACCTGTTGGTGTGGCACCTATTGGCGAGCATAGGGCTGAGGTAGTGGCTCCAGGAGGTTAGGGGCCCGATGATGAAGCATGGTAGAAAATGGTTGAGAGGTTTATAAAACTTAAGCCTGAGAAATTTTCCGGTACTAGTGATCCGAGAGATGCTGATAATTGGAGAGAAGATATGAAAAAGATCTTTAACGTACTTAATTGCAATGAAGTACAGACACATAAGCTAGCTATTTATAGTCTATCTGGAGATGCATCCAAGTGGTGGGAATCTGTCTCAGCGGGAGAAGACCATAATACTATTACTTGGACTGAATTCTGCATAAGGTTTGATGCACAGTATTTTCCAGAGAGTATTAGGTCAGCGAAAGTGGCAGAGTTCATGACATTAGAACAGGGTAGTATGACAGTGACTGAATATGACATAAAATTCAGACAACTCCTTCGATTCACGTCGGATATGCATATTTCAGATGAAAGGAGGGCTAGGAAGTTCGAGGATGGTCTTGTTCGTCAACTTAGAAAGGTAGTCAAGGGTCGACAGTTTAGGACTTATAATGATGTTGTTGAGTGTGCTCGCACTATGGAACTGGATCACATACTTCATGACAGACCAAAGGATGTTAGTAAGACAGATTCGAAGAAGGAAAATAAGGACAAGTATGATAACTATAATAAAGGATTTAAGGCTCAAAACCAGCAAGGTCAGAATTCTCAGCCATGGAAGAAACAGAGAATATGGTGGTAAAATCATGGACAGACACGATAAGGAGACAAATTTATTCCTCATGAAGAGTGGCGTTGTTATAAATGTGGAGATCAAGGGCACATTGCTTATGATTGTAAGAATCCTATGAGAGAATTTCAAAACCGTAACCGTGAGACAAAACCAGGGGCCATGAAGGGGCGGGGGTGGTAGACATGATCGCCAGCCACACCATTTCGTGCCTCGGGGTCACATGAATGCTCTTGTTCAAGCCGAAACTGAACTTCGTGGTTCAATGGCCAATGTGCCATTACGACACGCCGCACCACAACCAAATGGTAGATTTTATGTTGTAGTACCTCATGATGGGGGTGCTAATTGAGCAATGGTAGAAGGTATTTTTCGAGTACATTCTCAGTCTGCTAGAATACTTTTCGATTCTGGTGCTAGTCATTCATTTATTGCCGCTTCTTTTATGTCGAAATTGGATCTTACTTATGATATTTTGACACCAACTTTAGAGATAGTGACACCATTGGGTTAATCTACGGTTCTAGATAGGGTGTGTCGTCTTGTGACTATTTCTCTTGATGACATTCGATTGTCAGCAGACCTAATTGTGTTTGATATGTATGGGTATGATATTTTTCTGGGAATGGATTGGTTAGTATCATACCATGTTTCTTTGGATTGTTTTTCCAAGACTGTGACCTTTCAAGTTGAGGGACAAGACTCTATGGTCATAGTTGCTGATAAGCACCCAAAAGTGTAGTTTAAACCTTTTAATAGTACTTTACTTAGGCCAATTATGTTTATAATAAATGAGAGTTAATATTGTTTACGTGTTTTTGTGTATTTCAGGACTTGAAGTTGATTAGGTGACTAAAAGCACCACTTTTGCATGGAAAATGAGTCAAGATGACTGCCAAGGAAGTTCTACGTTTAAAGCCCAAGAATCATGGAGAAAAGCCTTTTTCAAGCCCAGTCAAAGCTGGGAAGTCAAAGTCAATCCGGGTAGAAATAGGACAGAAAAGTCAATATAACTTCAACAGGTCGTATCTTTGGACTCGGGCCTCGGAATTGGGCCTACTTTATGTCAAAATAACCGGCTCAGAATAATCTTTCCAATGGACCCAATATTACCAAAGCTGTAAATGTGGACAAAAAGAGTACAAAAGTAATTTTCAGCTGCTGAGGCCTCTTTAGGGCCTGTTTGTTATGGAGGAAATGCTAGGGAAAGGAAAGGAAAAGAGGTGTGGTCCACCTTTTTCATATTTTTTTTGTTGTTTGTTTGCCCATGGAAAGGAAAGGCTACTTTCCGTGCGGAAACAAAACTAGGGAAATGGAAATGGTTTTGAGTCCATAGTCCATACCTAAACATTTTAGGGAAACGAAAGGAAAAAAAAAAAACAAGCACAATTTACTTTCCTTTCCACAGTTTACCAAACAGACACAATTTTAAAACTGTTTCCATTCCATTCCATTCCATTCCTTTCCATAGTGGACCACTTATTTCCTTTCCTTTCCATTAGTTAAAATTTAACAAACAGGCCCTTAGACTTGACCTAATGGACTTTGGGCTCACTTTAGAGGCCCAAAGTCCCCCTTTTTGGCCTATGCACGAAAATGTAACCCTAACCTTCTCCTATATAAAGAGGGTTAAGGCTAAACACTTTCACTCCTATTCTAGCAAACCCTTAGTTTAGTTAGGTTTATGTTTATTTAGTTTATAATTAGGTTTAGCAATTGTAGCAACCGTTAGAACCAATTCAAATAAAAGCTTGTTTCATTCTCAATTCAATTTCTATAGTATTATGTCTTTATTATACTGTTTTGATATTGTTCAACCAATGAATCACGACTAAACATCAATTAGAGGGGGTTTATGAAGACATGTGAGAATGAGTAACTAGTAGTTTGTATTGTGTTGCATAAAAGAACTTCAAGTTCTTCGTTATGAGTAAATATAGATACAACTCATAACGGAGAGCTGTATCTATATTTACTCATAAAGAGATTTGTGGTGGAGCTACACTCTCATGTTAGTGGAATCTCGATCCGAGCGGACTTGATCTTCACTAGGGATTAATAAAGCGATTCGATACTAACTATTAGTTAATCGAATCGTGTGGCGGATTAAACCCCTTCTAATACCTTTATTCATCATTTAAATTCACTATTTTTACTTCATATCTATTGTTTTTACTCTTATTAGTGAAGCATACTTCTAATCTAAACTCTCACCCAAGTAGTGTACAGCTAGAGTTTGGTGAACACGACTACTCTCCCCTATCTCACATGATTTAGAGAGTATTTATCTACTGTTCCTCTTTTCTCATTACTGTTTTAATAGCATAAAGAAATAGTAAATTATTATCAATGGCGCCGCTTCCCCTCTAGCTAGTTCGTTCACATTACGCGTATTTAGTTTAGAAATCATTGTTTTCACTATTCACAAAACACACACTAAAACACTGTTTGTACTTTTTTCGAATTTTTCTTCTACTGTTCGAGAGCATATGAGTTGCTCAACCAACTCCCTGCCCTCCCGTGACCTGACCCTAAAAATTTGAAACCCTAGTTTTAATACACGAGCGCGCGCATCATATTTGCCTTAACTCAATAAGCGCGACCCGCCTTCTACATATTAAGCGCGACCTGCGCCCAAATTACCTTGTTGCTAAGTACGCACACGCCATAGGTTAAATACAGTAACTCAATATTTTAATATTATTTCCAAAATTATCTCAAGAGTACAGTACAATACTCGTATGCTAAAAACTACAAAATTTTAAAAATTATTTTTCTTCATTCTAAACAGTGTCTAGAAAACTGAGAGAATTTGGGGTTATCTAATTAAGGAATGTGCATGCACGAACAACCTCCCTCAAATTCCTAAGTGACCTGGCCGTTGGTTTTATAGGAAAATACCAAAAAAAATAAAATAAAATAATTAATCGTAGTTAAATTAGTAAACCCACCCACTACCAAGCTCGTTTCACAAGCCTGACATCCAGGCCCAACACGATGCCCATAATAAAAAGTCGTTTCCTCATTCTTAAAAATTTAAAAACTAATAAGGTTAATCTTTTTACAGGACTTCACAATCCAACCGTGTACCCAGACCAGTACTCGTATAATTGTTCAAGTAACGTAGACGTGCTTCAAGGCTGTTGAAGACACCATTTATATGCGTAGCATATTATATTTCTAATAATATATTATATTTATTCTATTTCTAGTAATAATTAGGCTATTTTTGCATGCTTGTTAAGACTTGCATATTATACTTAAAACTTGTATGAGATTAATATCTGGTACGCATAAACTTGCCATATTAATTTATCATAGACGCAGAAATAATCGCCTATCTAGAAATTCACCAATCACCACACACACACCATCTATACTACATTTGTAGCAATGGGTGAAGAAATAGCAGAGAGGCCTCTCTCTGATTTCTATAAGGCTTTAAACGATGGGCCTGAGTCTTATATAATTCTTGCAGATACTACGAGAGATTTTAGAATCCCCCCCCCCAAATATATTTAATCTGCTACCTGTTTTCCATGGCTTAGACCATGAGAAGCCTTATCAACACTTACATAGGATACAACAAGTTCTTACTACATTTTATCATCCTAACGTAAGGCCTGAACAAATAAAGCTCAGGGTGTTTCCTTTCACCCTAGCTGACAAAGTGGCTACTTGGCTAACAGCACAAAAGCCGAACTCTGTCGACACATGAGAAAAACTAGTAGAATTATTTATGGAACAATTTTACCCGCCACAGAAGACTGATGAGATGCTACAAAATATTCATAATTTTCTGAGGCTTGGAATCGTTTCACTGATTTTCTAGTAGAATGTCCACATCATAATTTGGGTAAAGACACACTAGTTCGTGCCTTCTTCAAAGGCTTATCCCAACATCATAAAGAGACTTTAGATATCATGAATGGAGGTAATTTCCTAGGTAAAGGAGCCACAGATGTTTATAACTTTCTAGATAATCAATCAAAGAAAAGTAACAACTGGGGAGGTAACGATTACTCCCGCTCCATTCCTTCTTTTACAGTTAAGGCAGCCAGTATGTTTGAGATTAAACAAGATCCTAAACTTAAAACTTTAATTTAATCCCTCACTCATAAGGTAGATGCCCTTTCTGTTAAAAAACAAGAAGAGAAACCAACCCCCGTCATGAATATAATATAAACTCTTTTCGCTATAATTTATGTTATAGTCTTGAGTATTCTGATCATTATTATCCTCTTACTTATGAACAACCACAATCACAGCCAGAAGATGTCTGTGCTTTTAATTATATACTTAACACACCTTGGAGACAAAATCCTAATTTTAGTTGGCGTAATAATCACTAACAAGCAGCACCTCCAGGTTTTAATAATCAAAACGTTAGGTCCACCAACAACTACAATCAATATCAACCAAAGCAAGGATAAGGGCAAGGTAATAATAATAATAATAATAATAGAAGTTTAGTCCCGGTTAATAACAACTATCAAAATTCACCCATTAATAATCAACGTGAGATAGTTCCTATTACACAACCCGTAGCAACTCAACCTTCCCAAACTGATAGATTTGATGCATACATGCAAGCTCAACAACAAATATTACTAGCCATCCAACAGTTATCCCAAGAAAAACCACAATAAAAAGGCGTGTTTCCAGGTCAACCCGTACCTAATCTAAAATCAACAAACACAACCTTTGAATTAAATGGTAGTTCTAGTAATGAAAATATAATACAAGGAGAACTAAAGGCCGTAACTATTCTACGTTTAGGGAAATTGGTTGACAACAAAGTCATAATGCCTAAGAATTCCCCACAACAAGATAAAGAAACTTACTAGATATCATAGTTGAAATCAAGATCCTACCACGGGTAGAAGTACTAGTTAAACCTCAACCTAAGGGGAAACTAACAAAAGTTAAAGAAAAGGGCTTATACTTATATTGACCCTTATGCTAAATATAGAGAAAAAACACCGTTTCCCCAGAGACTAGCTATACTAAAGAAGGACGATAATTTTGATGAGATTAGAGAAGTTTTTAAAAATTCAACTATAAACCTACCTTTCCTCGAAGCTATAAAACATCTTCCAACACACGCTAAGTTTCTTAAAGATTTGTGCACCACAAAGAGGAAAACAAACATACCTAAAGAAGCCTTCTTAACAGAACAGTTTTCCTCTTTATTTGAGTACAACGGAATTGTTAAGTACAAGGACCCAGGTCGTCTCACTGTACAATGCACCTTAGGTGATACTTTCACAACAACTGCTTTTCTAGATCTAGGGGCGAGTGTTAACTTACTCCCGTTTTACCTTTATAAACAACTAGGTATACACGATCTAAAATCGACTAAAATGACTTTGCAATTAGCCAATCGTTCGATTAAGTATCCTAACGGCGTAGTTGAAAATATTATTGTTAAAGTACAAGACTTCTATTATCCAGCCGATTTTGTCATTCTAGACACAGAAGTTGCCCATGACTCTGTTCCTATCATCTTAGGGCGTCCTTTCTTGACAACTGCTAATGCCCTCATTAACTGCCACGATGGTTCGATGTCCATTTCCTTTGGAAATTTTGTTGTTGAGATAACTGTTTTTAAAATGATGCAACAGACACCAGACATGACTATAGATGGCGAAATTAGCATGATAGAGAGTCTCGCTCAAGATTATTTTAACAAAACTTTTCCCGATAATCAGATGCACTAATTTCTTTCCTTTGACAGTACTGAGGATTCTTACATCCAAGAAGTACATGACCTCTTAGAATCTACTCCTATCCACGATCTAGCTCCTGACTTTAAAGAACTCATTCCTGAACAAATCTACATTTTAAAGGAGGAACAACCTCCTGATTCTCTCATTCCCACTCCTCCTACCCCTGAGCTTAAACCTCTTCCCGCTGAGTTAAAGTACATTCATCTTGATCCGAATGGCACTCATCTGATTATTATATCATCTCAGTTATCTGCTACTGAAGAGACAAATTTGATTAGGGTTATTCGTGAACATCGTTCTGCGATTGGTTGGTCTTTAGATGATATTATGGGTATTGACCCTAGTGTATACAAACATCCCATACATTTAGAGGATAATGCGAAAACCTCCTGTGAGCCACAACGTCGTTTGAACCCTGTTGTCGCACCCCAAATTTCTAGAAAATTAAAATAGAGAATTATCCAAGATATAATTATCTCAATCGTCACCCTATTCCATCTTACTCAAAACCCGGATGAAACGAAACCCTAATAACCCATTACCAAACATGATATAGAAAAAAAAGATCAAATTAAAACCGAAATAACAACTCTTCATTCACAAATAAAAATTAACTAACTAACTCTATTACATCTATTTCAAATCAAAACTTTCCACTTCATAAAACTTAAACTAGTAAGGCTCCAAAAGTGAATCCAAATCAAACGTCATCATCCATTGCATTCAACCATCTATGTTTCTAAGACCACACCCACGTTCCAAAAGAAAGCAAACATGAGTTAGCAAATTGAATTTGCTGGTATGAGTAAGACTAAATATAAAAATAATATGTTCAATATTTCAAATAAAGGAATATACTATTACAATCATTTCAACTTGGAAGATAAGTTAGTTTTGTTTTCTCAAAACGGCATGTAGTTTCTTTCCAAGTAAGATTTCACCCCCAATATACAATTCCAATAATCTTATATAATAGTACTCATCATTCCCACTTTCCAAAATAACTCACAACATAAATACCACTTACATTCCACTTATTAAATGCACATATGTTAACCTAATTAAATATGAGTTTGATACACCTTACCTTTAAGCCAACACGTCGTCTTAGGGTAGGATATTTACGTCCCTGCATAAAAGATTAATATATCCTACCCTCCTGCAAAATAGAGTTAGATATTACAATAAAATGATTTATCTCAGCCAGTCAAATTTCCATTCATAATCAAACCTCATTTAAGACATTTAAGTCTAAATAATACAATCTGGTTCATCCCGCATATTCGGGGAATACCACTTATCATAATACCTATATCAAAGGTAGTCATTTACATGACATCATTACGTCATAAAGTTTCTGCTTGCATAACCATAGATCTCATACTATCACAGGTCATTAATATTTTTGTAATAAAATATCAAGTTATAGTCATTTCGCAATCACATAAAAGATCACAAGCATACACTAATATTATTCACAGTCACACTTCACATCCATAACATCACACAAATTTACATACTTTTAGTTCATTCAATTCCACAATGTATCTTGTTTATTACCCACTTATTTACTGACTTCACATTTAGTTTCTACTCTACGATTTGTACTTCACACATTTGCCAAATCACACATACCCATGTACCTCTTTCACATCAAGTACCACTACAAGACATATGTCCCAAGCAGGGATATCGCCTCCAGAAACATATTTACATCTTGCAAACTCATAACTTGTGAGTCATATCCATCTATGGGCTTTCCATGTGCATAATCACATCCTCTTAAGGGCATTCAATATCTCAGGTCATTCATGGTACATTCACTGAATACCTTGGGTCATTCCTGCCACATTCAAGGAATACCCACCGTACACTAACAGGTCATTCATGGCACATTCAATGAATACCTTGGGTCATTCTCGTCATATTCAAGGAATACGCATTATAACACTAACATGTCATTCATGGCACATTCAATGAATACCTTGGGTCATTCCCGGTACATTCAAGGAATACCCATCACAACACTAATAAGTCATTCATGACACATTCAATGAATACATTCCTATCACATGACATCTCAAGTCATAATATATCATTACCAAATCCTAAGGTGTGGAGAGTTCTAAAGGTGTGGTCGACTCATTGAAAATATTATTTTCAGCTAACTTATCATTGAACTAGCAT
Source organism: Coptis chinensis (assembly GCF_015680905.1). Lineage (NCBI taxonomy): Eukaryota > Viridiplantae > Streptophyta > Magnoliopsida > Ranunculales > Ranunculaceae > Coptis > Coptis chinensis. Next base: position 94,010,906 of record NC_141459.1, on the reverse strand, counting down.
TAATCATGCATAACAATTGATCACACGTGCAGAAAGTTATTTTTACGCATCAATGCAAATCAATCACGCATTTAAAAATCATTGAACGCAACACGAATGGTCATCAATTAAATACAATTCAAACAGCCACAATCACGTACACAATTAAATACTAACATTATACACATATAGCTATCACAAAAACTAATATATAATATATCATATAGTGGCTGCACCTGTACATAAGGCTGCCTACGTATCCAATCTTTCAAGATTAGAATCAAACCTTACGTAACTCTTAACCAATAAATATTAACATCCTTGTATGTACCTTTAAGGAAAGCAACAATTTATTCTATATAAAATCACATACGATAAGTTTCAAATACTCCCACAATTATATACGTAAAGTTTCAAACCCAGAGATACACTATGAACATTTAAATCCAAAAACTCACAAATGGATATTTCTCTAATTTTGATTCTAAAAAAAAAATGATCTTATAAACCATGTCGGTTCCAAATAAAACCAAAGTATAAAAGTAGGCTACAAAAATTATATAAAATACCCAAGAAGATTTTAAGAAACTCTTAGTTCATTACTAGACACATTTCCCAAAATAGGTTCATGCACATAAAAGATAACATGGTAGGTTTTCTAGCCAACTTGTCAATCCTATAGTTTTTCCTACATTCATCCAAATGATACACCACTTGATTATTTGACAACTAGGATATGTATACTTAAATTTTCATGTAGAACTCAAAGTCCCAACCTCAGCCCATCTAGAAGAAAACTTAGGTCGAAAACGGTAAAAATCCTAATTTTCAACAAACTAGATTTCTGACGGACTATATTCCAAATGGCACAACTCTTTCCACAGGTATCCAAATTCATTGAGGTTTTTTGCGTTGAAAACCTAACACACATAACTTACTTTATTATGTTTTACAAAAATACTCAATCTCATTCTAAATGTGCGAAAATTAGGCTCGAACACAGTGCACAGAAAACTGATTTCTGGCACAATATTTTCTGCCACTCAAACTTTCAGACATTATAATTAATTCAACGTAACTCGGAATGTGACGAGGACAATTGAGTTAGAAAGAAGACTCATAAAACTCACATTTTCATGTTTTACAAAAACTCGAACTCTCCCCCTAGCTTTATGCAATTTGTGATCAAACCCTATGCAAAAAACTATTTTATGACTAATAGAATTTCTGACGCATAGAATTCCCTGAGATTTATAGCAAGACAAAGGTAGCATATCAAAGCATCCAAAAATATCTGGTCCAAAAGCTCCAAAATTATTCTTTCTTAATATGGGGCTACCACATGGTTTTCACACCCTACATTTTACATTTCAGGCTTTAGAGATGGATCATAACACACACAAATGAACCCTGTTTAGTCTAATACATCCAATTGACCATGTCAACAAATAACTATAATAACTTATTTTGTTTAGGGAATAAGAAGGATTATTATAACTAGAAAATAAGTTCCTCATATTCAACAATGAAATCAGTCCAATAACATACTTCAATTAAATGGAATTCTTGTAATTGAACTGAAACTACCCATGATAAAGAATTAAATTCTAATACAAGTTCCTAAAATACCTAATATGCATAGTAACAGACCCCAATTTAAGATTTAATCATACACCTCACCATATCAAAGGAATAATTAGCTAGTAACAAACTTGTAAACTAAACAAATACCAAATAGTAGTCACCCTTCACGGTCATGAAGAAAAACAATTCCCATGCACATATAATAACTAGCTAAAGAGGAGGTCTAGTATAAGACAAGAAATATACCAAATCATTATAATTAAGAAAGACAACAAAATGAATAGGAAGAGATGATTACTACCCACATCTCTGTTTTCCTCCCTTTTACACTTTGTTATTCTAACTTCCTGTTTATAATGAGATGATTAAATTCATTTAATGAAAGCATACTTACCTGAATTCGCCCCTCCGTTTTCCAACTAGCAGGAGGTGATGATTCCATAAAATAATAGCTATCCCTTGATGACGTACCAACACACCAAAGGTATTATTTCTAATGCTATGTTATCCAATATAAGAGAATGATAATTGCTGACTTGTATGCTTTGAGAAGGAGATGCCACTTTCGGTGGTGCTATTCCCTGGTTCATTCCCGAACCTTAAAGTAAGTTCTCTCTCTTTTTTGTACTCTCCCCCCTTTTTTCACACCCGTCTCGATTTTCTTTAAACAAACGCTCCCCTTTATTTTTTGTTAATATTTTATTTTTAAACACTAATAAATAGGAAGGAAAAATATGGATGTTATACCTGCCATGAAAGAGGTAGTTATAGCAGAAGTTTTGAGATTACTCGATGCTGGCATTATATACCCCATCTCAGATAGTGAATGGGTGAGCCCAATTCATGCAGCCCCCTACGAAAATCGATTATTCTGATTCATTAAGTAATGTCGATTGAGAGTTAGTTTCCACTAGAATTCCTATAACGTGTCAGATTTGTATTGATTATAGGAATCTTAATGCTATGACATGTAAGGATCACTTTTCTTTACCATTTGTCGACCAAATACTTGAACGTCTAGCCATCCATGCTTACTATTGTTTTTTAGATGGCTACTCTGGCTATTTCCAGATTATTATTGACCCTGATGATCAAGAGAAGACTACATTCATATGTCCCTTTGGTACGTATGCATATAAAAGAATGCCTTTTGGCCTATGTAATGTACACGGTACTTTTTCAAATGTATGATGCATATTTTAGTGACATGGTGGATAAATTCATAGAAGTGTTTGTTAGGAATATACAACTTAATTGTATTTATTATTTACTAATTACCAAACTATACAAACCTTTGGTCTTATAAGTGTTTTGTACTTCTTAGTTAAATCCGAGCCTAGTGTAGATACACTATGTCCTTAAGACAAATTTTTTCCCTTACAATGCTTGAAGGTTGATGGGAAACTATCTCCCAAGATAGAATGAATTTTCTTCTATAGAAAGCTAGCACTTCAATTTTATAGAATCAGCGAACACAACATAGTATTTGACTAAGAACAGAGAGAGAAGATAAAGATCAGAACTCTGTGTGATCTGGTATGTCTTTCTCTCCAAATTCATCCACTATTTATAGGTGGGAAGTGCATTTTTGAAACAACACAGTAACTCTTTGAAAAAGTTAGGCACCTCTTTGAAAAGTAACATATTTCGAAAGTACATACCATTTATGCATAAAGCATTGTTTCGAACTAGGGGTGTAAAATGGGCCGGGCCGGGCCAGACTGGCCCAGCCCCCTTATGCTATGAGGTCGGGCCTGTGAGAGCCAACACTTGAATTATACAGCCCTTGCCCTCACCTCAGCCCCCTTTAGAAAACTGTGGGCCTGGCCTGAGGGCCGGGCTGTACAACTTGTCAATTATTCAAAACTCTTGAATACAACTTGTTTAGACTTCATTAACATATTTGGTTTTTATCAGATTTCATTAACTGATTAACATATTCATTACAAAAATTCTTGAAAACCTATCAAACTTCATTAACATATACAATAGAATATATGAATATATTCTATAGGATAGAGATATATCCATATAATACAGCTGTATCATATAGAATATATTCACATATTCTAACAATATATTCATTACAAGAGAGAGAACCTCCATCAAGGACATTATACGTACAACTAAGGGTATTATACGTAATTTTGTTTAGAAAATCTAAATATCAATGAGGGCCTTAATATGGGCTTTGTGAGGGGCTTTAGAGGGTCGGCTGAGGGGTCACCCTCATGTTTCCATATCTAGGCCCTTACTCTCCCCTCAAAACATGAGGGTCGGGTCGGCCCTGCCCTCAAATTGCATGCGGGCTTAAATTTGAGGGCTTTTTTTTGTCTATGGGTCGGGTCGGGTCGGGCGGGCCAAGGGCTTGAGGGCCGTTTTTACACCCCTATTTCGAACCAGTGCCTATTTTGAAAGGTCGCACCATTTTGGCATAAAGCACTGTTTCAAACCAGTGCCTATTCCGAAAGGTCGCACCTTTTCGGCATAATGTACTGTTTCGAACTAGTGTACCCTTTCGAAAAGATTTTTCTCTCTTTACGTACTGTTTCAAGTGAAACCCATTTCATCTCTTGGGATAACTTGGGAGACAAATTATTCATTCATATCTTAATGGATTTGTACAAATATATTTTTTCTAACAATCCCCCACATGAATGAAGATTTGGCTTCTTCTATTATAAACATCGGATTTCTATTCATTTACAAATGAAACGATACCGCATCAGGTCAAGTAGCATGGGAGGCCTTGAACTTGCCTTAGTGAAAAACGATCAGATTTAATTAGACAATCAATAGACTTTAATTAATATCCTTGAACTGTCAGCCATTTGTATAAACTTAGACAATCATCTTCACGCAGTACCTTCACGAATACTGTTGGTTATCACATTTGTGTTCATTTTAGCCTTGAACACTTCTTGGTTTCAGATAGTGCTTTTGAGACATTTGCCTTTAAAAATTCTCATAGAAGAGGCCCCACTTCGTACTAACATAGGTGATTTCTATAAAGAGTATCCTGCAATATTCCACTTGGATAACATAAATTTCCAAGATATAGTAAATCATTAAAAGCTTGACTTATCCTGGGTCTTGCGGCAACACTGTCTTATATAGGAATGGATTAGAGTATATTATTACTCTCTAGTGCTTACTGAGTCACAGACATAATTCAGCTGGCCTATTAAACCTAGATCTTGGGATATCCAGTCAACTAGGTTGGTTTTTCCATTATGAGGACTCTTAGTTGATTATCTCAAAGGCTTTAGGCCCATTCCCTTTGATAATCTTTCCACTTGCTCTTTTGTTAAATCTTTTGTAAGCGGATCCACAATGTTATCTTTTGACCTTACATAGTCGATTCAGATAACTCCTTTTGAGAGCAATTGTCTAACGGTATTATGTCTAAGACGGATGTGTCGAGACTTTCCGTTATACATGCTACTCTGTGCTCTACCAATAGCAGATTGGCTGTCACAGTGTATACACACTGTTGGCACAGGTTTAGCCAAGTTTGGAATATCCTCTAAGAAATTTCAAAGCCACTCTGCTTCTTCTCTAGCCTTGTCCAATGCTATGAATTCTGATTCCATAGTGGGCCTCGCTATGCACGTTTATTTTGAGGATTTCCAAGAAATAGTTGCACCTCTAAGTGTAAAGACATATCCACTTGTGGACTTTGAGTCTTTAGTGTCAAATATCCATTAGCATTCTTGGTTCCATACGGGCGGCTTGGATATCTTGTATAGTGTAGCCCAAAATTTTGAGTATACTTTAAGTATCCCAAAACTCTCTCGGATGGCGATCTAATGATCTCTGCCAGGATTACTTGTATATTGACTTAGCTTGCTCACAGAGTATGTTATGTCATACCTTGTACAGTTCATGACATACATTAAACTGCCAAGTATACAAGAGTACTCTAGTTGAGATATGTTATCTCCAGTACTTTTGGCTAAATGAAGATTTACGTCAATTGGTGACCTTTTTGGTGTGATGTTATAGTTCTTGAAATTTTCAAGAATTGTCTCAATGTAATGAGATTGTGATAAAACAAGTCCATCATCCATCCTAAAGATCTTAATTCCTAGGATAACATCAGCGACATCTAAATCTTTCATGTCAAACTTACTAGACAATATTTGTTTGGTAGATTTTATGACATCCATATTACTACCCAAAATTAGCATATTGTCTACATAGAGACAAACAATGACACATCACTTTTGAGTGCTTTTGAAATAGACACATTTGTCACACTCGTTTATTTTAAAACCGTTTGACAACATTGCATTGTCAAATTTCTTATGACATTGCTTAGGTGCTTGCTTTAATCCATATAAGGATTTAACAAGCTTTCAAACTTTCCTTTCTTGTCCAGGAGCAATAAACCCTTCGGGTTGTTCCATATATATTTCTTCACTACACCAGATTTGTTGAAATAGGATGACCTATTGAGACGAGTATTGCTTGTCTTAAATTTAGGACGGGCTTTTGAGTCCCAAACATGAAAAAAAACCGTCGCGAGGCTTTAGCTTGAATAATAGACGACTTATTCTTTTGTCCTAAATCTAGGACGAACAAAAGTATCTCTAATCTTCTTTCATGCCGTCGCCATTCAATTGAACCCTATTTGCCTTGAAACTAACATTTTTCCTTCTTCAATTTGTCCATCTCTAGAAACCCTTGTCTTGCTAAGAGATTTTTCTGAAACTTTTAAAACAATCTCTTTGGTGATTATGGGGAAACAAAACGGATCCACTCAAGAAGGGCAAGAGTAATCCAATCCTGGTATGTGCTTCTTCTTCCTCGAACTCACTCCACTTTTTCTTTTATTCTCTTCACTTCCTACTATTATATACTGATTTGTTTCCTTCTTGTTTGCACGGCTTCATTAAGGCATCTTTCACGTACTTTGGATTAAAGAGATTGAAGGTCGTCGGGGTTTCCCTCCATCCCCTCTTTTCTCTTTGCTTAAGTATGCCTTTTATGTTAATTCAATTTCATTTTTGGTTTAATTGAAGTGGGGTTTTCAATTTTCTAGGTTTTAAAATTGGGGTTTCAACATCACGGATTGTAAGCTAGTTATTTTATTGGGAAACCACTGGTTTGATTAGATGTTAATCCTTGATATTGAAACAAGGGAAGGTAGGGCTGATGTTGTAAAGCTTTAAGAAATTTGGATATTTGATTTATGTGTGAACTTGTAGTGGGTAAGTGATAAACTGTGAAAATGTGATTCTCGCAGGGATGGTGTCACACATGATCTTTTCGCAGCCCAACTGCCCAATTGATTCCATCTTATTCATACTTCATCATGATCCTTCAAATTCTAATGAGGGTTCTCTGACATCTGTAGATATTGCAGAGTATAGAGTTGATGACAATGATGCCGAGTTTTTCAATTCACGTATGCCCTCTAGGGGGAGCTCTGGTCATAGCAGGTTGGTAGTGTTTTGATGGTTAAATATATACTTATTTTCTCATCGCGTTCATGTAGTTAATATATTTCGTGTCTTTGTTTGCTTATGGCAGTAGTCGGAGGCGTCGTTCCCGCTTCTACGACCATTAGGTATGTAGTACCATATGTATTTAGTTATCTTTCATGAAGCTTGTTTAAATGTGCCTTAATGTCTGTTCTGGTCTTATGTTCAAATTCTTGAATTGCAGTTCTCATTTTATCCGACGATACATTTGCATTGGTACTTTAAGTTTCAATATAGACTATAAAGTACCAATTTTTGTTCTTTTTGATCGATGCTACGTTTTTTATCTTGATAGGCCTCATAATAATCATTGTTGGAGTTGTTGCCTACCTTAGATTTGATAATTCATAATATCTTATAAATATTTGATTGCCTTGCTAGAGGCATGAACACCTGTATACCAATCTATCAATTGTAACATTCGGGTATGTCTTCCTTAAAACTTTATTGCCTTGCCAAGGAACACAATTTAACTTTAGTGCATCTCCAATCACGGTTCTTACTATTCAAACCAAGTTAATGTCGGAGGAAAGCTAAAGAAAGTCTCTAATCCTATCCTTAATTCCTCCTTTCTTCTCAAATTTAGGGAAGCCCGACTCCCGTGTGTGTGTGAGAGTCTAGTGTGAGGCATGCAGAAACTTGATCTTGCATCTATTGTTTTCATTCAAACGACTCTTTACCCGTAAGGGACAGGGAATAGTAGGGAGCACCTCCACCATGCCAAATTTTGGACATTATTAAGCAATTCAATTGCATTGCTTTCGTGAATGATGCTTTTGATTGCTTGGATGCTCGACATCATATTGAACTGGTTCTTAGGAGCATAAGGGAATCGGGTCTAGATCAAATAGATGGTGAAGAGCTTGCTAGGAGTGAGTGTCAAGGAAACAATATTATTGGGTTGCTACCTTTCAGATTCTCTAAATAAGGATGTTGACCCTTTCTCTAGAGTACGTGCATGGTGAAGGATTCAATGTCTAAGAACAAGGTATAATTATGAATTTCTACATTCTAATTTACTATGTTCCTATTTTTGTGAATGGATGAGAAAATTGTTGCTGCAATTCCTTACGTTCTAATTTACATGCAATTCCTTACGTTCGTTGTTTGAATTGAAATTTGTTTGGTTGGGTGGAGCCAAGGAGGTTTGAATGGTGATGGGGGTTTTTATTTTTGTGAAATAGTCTATGTAATTAATACTAAGAGACATACTAAGGCTGATGGGGGTTTCTTCATACGTCTAGTTGGATTTCTATTGCCACCTTGTCTTGAAGTATTACCAATCGATGTCAAGGTACCTTTACATAATTTGTGAGTTGAACTCTCCAAAAGAATGTAAAGCTATATGACTAGCGAAGTTGCTAAAGGTCTTATCCCTTGGCTCATAAACTGTTTTGTTCATTTGTGTGTGTGTGCGTGCGTGTTATTTTTATTGTATGCTTAGAAAGTTTGCATGTTGGGAGCTATATGCTTGTTTTGTATTTAGGCTTCTGATCTGATCCATTCTTGTGGTTTAAGTTGATATAGGAATTTCATTTATTTAAAGCTTTAGATTCGTTAATAAATTGATTAAGATATTAAAGTTTCAATGGTTTACTAGCTGCTTGATCATTTCTTTTATTTTCTTTTCAAGTTAAGTTTGAATGAGTTGGATGGATTATCAAATTTGATCACGTCTTGTCTTTCTTTTTTCATATACACTTAGTTTTGGCTTCTGATCCATTTTTGTAGTGTATGTTGACGTGGGAAAGTTATTTAAGTTTTAGACGCGTTAGTGAATTATTGAAATGTGTCATAATTAATGGTACATGATAAGAGCCCAAAACTGTAGTTTTAACCCTGTTACATACTTTTAGACCAATTATGTGAGTAATAATTAAGAGTTAACACTGATTACGTGTTTTTATGCATTTCAGGCTTCAAAGTCCATTATGTGCAGAAATGTACCACTTTAGCGAGATGAAGAAGCAGAGGTCGGTCACTAAGGAGTTCCGTGATTAAAGGCCAAGTTTCAAGAAGACAAAACCTTTCTAAAAGCCCGGTCAAAAGCTGAAAAGTCGACGCGGGCAGAAACAGCACACAAAGTCAGCAGAACTTCCGAAGGCCATATCTTTGGACTCAGACCTCAGAATGGGGCCTACCTTATGTCAAAACGACCGGCTCGGAAAGAGCTTTCCAATGGTCTAAGCCTTGATCCAATCAGAGGAGTAGAAGTGGACGAAAAGTCTGTTGAAGACAACTGCAGCTGAAGAGGCCTTTTTGGACTGAAAGAATTGGGTTTTGGGCCTGATTCTCTGGCCCAAAACATGGCTCCAAGCCCATGCACGATTTTTGGATCTGAATGTATAAAAACAAAAGCTTAGTAGTTAGTTAATGGTAGCTAGTTAGACCTAAAATAATATAGATAATTCTAGATCTGTTTTCATTAATTAAATTAAGTTTTAGTTCCATTTTCAATTCTTGTTTTAGATTAAGTCTTTGAATCATTGTTCTTGATTGATTAGATAAATAAAATAGTTATTTTATCAATTTCGAATTGTGTTATTTCAATCTATTAGATCTAGTTTTAATTGTTGATTGGTTACCATCTCTTAGTTGTTAATCAGAATTTAATCATTGTTTAGTTTAAATTAGTAAATTTCGAATCTTGATAATATGTGTAGTTTAGATTCATATGGGAATGATTGCAGAATGATTCAAGGCTAAAACCTCCATTAGAGGGGTTTATGAAGCCTTGATGAAAACTTGGTGGTATAGTGTAGAAGCATTGTAGAATCTATTCCAATCTAGAAGGTCGTGACTCGCCATGAGAATGGGAGGACGACCTCACATGCTAGTTAGTACTCGGTAGAAATGCCATGAACACTAGGGATTATGACTCGAATTTCTTGTCATAAGAACGTAAGAATCGAGATACAAGAATCTATGCTAGGCTATTAAGTTGGATTCAAGGTGGATTCAATTCCCCTCTAATCCTTTATCTAGATTCAAAACAATCATATTTCCATAGCATTCGTAGTTTAAATTCAAGTAATCAAATTCAGTAAGTATCATAGTATTCACCTTCGTAAAGCTCTCATTAACTTAAGACTGATTAATTAGATTAGAAAACAATTACATGCTAGAGCACTAGGAGTGGAACGAATTCGTTACTCCACTCTATTTCGATAGACTTGAGAGTAGGAAACTTTGATAAACGAATAGCATCTTAAATAGTTTAGTTTTACTTACGTTTTGAGTTCATCGTTCATTTCGTAGGTAAGACTATTCATTTTTTTCTATTATCAAATGGCACCGCTGCCGGGGATCGAACCCGGGTCACCCGCGTGACAGGTGGCAACACTCATAACTCACATAATGGAAGAAGTTTCCAAATGGCGCCGCTGCCATCTTAGTTGCACTTTAGCATTGTTTTCATAGTAGAATTAGTCATTTTTAAGTCCCATTAAACCCACCCACCCTTGTTTGATTCATACTGTGGTTATTCATTTTCAGTTGAAAAACATTAGGAAAAATTACACCTGTGTGATCGCCTATAAGGGGCGTGCACTGCATACTATAGCTGGACGAATCGACCATACCCTCTTCTGGCCCGACCACCCCTCACGTCTTGGACTTCGAAATGATAAGCACCCAAAGTGTATTATGAAACCCGTTTGAGACATATAAATTTGGTTCATTATGTGTTTAATAATCATGAAATAAATATGTTTTCATACTTTTGCGGTATTTGCGATAAAACATGGAAATATTTGTTAAACCTGCAATAAAGCGAGGAACGGCGTATATATGAATTCTCTCAAATCCACGTTGAAGTATCAAACTTCCAAAGCTCCTACCTCTCGAACCGGGGACTCGAATCACGACAAGAGAGTACTCTCGGACAATCGAGGCGATGAACTCTACGCGTAGGCGGGGAAGTTGTAAAAGCCCAAAATACCGGATCGCCATCGATCGCATACTGCACATGGACCCACTATCTTGGGGCCACAAGATTGGATGAGTCATCAATCATGGAGCATGTCAAGACAAAGATAACAAATTATTGGTGCAAAGTTGACACCTTGCATGTAATAAATTAGATTAGGTGTTAATAGTGAAAAAAAAAGGCAAGGTGTCACTTTGTTTTAATGTGGTAGATAAAAATGAATCAATGTGGTTTGATAATTCACGTGGGAGGAAATGAGATTTCTCTCAAATGGAGAAGAAATTAGACAAATGTGGGGACACTCCAATTACTCCCTTGACTTATTTTCCTCACATGACATTATTTTAGTTCCTTAGTGAAAATGAGAAGTTAGTTTTTGATTTTATTGAAAAAAGCTTGTAATAGTTTTAATGGAGGAACACTTGTTCTTCTAAGAAATAATAGAAGTGAGTTGGTTGTGGATTTTCTTCTCTCTCTCTCTCTTTCTCTTTTGAGTTTTTATTAGTTCATAAGTCCTTGTCCCAAGGATCATGAGCTAACTTCCCTTTGGGGAGTTAATCCAACTCATGTGAGGGGAAAAACATTGGTTGTGAGTTTGGTAGGTTTTAGGATGAACAACTAACACTACATCCTATCCCAAAATGATAGTTGGTGTAGTGTCTAGTTAGGAATCAAACAATGAGCTTAGAGATAAGTCATTGTTTGGTTTCACTTTTAGCTAGCATGTATGAGCTCTTAAGTGAGCCATGCATGCTAGGGATCAATTCTATTTTTCCATTAGGGACTTGTCTATGAGTCTAGGAAGAATCAAAACCTTTTTCAAATAAACAACTAATGATAGTTTCACATGAGGAGGATTAACTCTCCACCTTTCTTTTTAGTAAATTGTATTTTGTTTAAGTGCATGATTTCAAACTTAAATGTTTTGCTTTAATGTTTGTTAGGAAGAAACCTAGTATTATAACCTTACTCCTTAGTTCCTTTATTGTAACATCCAATTTGTAGTTATTCTATACTTTAGGTAGTTCGAATCCTTATTCTAACTCTACTCAACGAAGATCGTGAGTAAGGTACTTTGAGTGCTTTTACATCAAACTTAGAGAGTTCAAATCTCTAAGTAGTGTTCTCCAAGCATTTATCAAATGGCGCCGCTGCTGTTCTAAAGCCATAGAACTTGTGCTAAAGATCGGAAGTTGCATCAAGGGGGAACCCCCATTCTCTTTCTTCCTTTACGTTTCATTTGTTTTTACGTTTTTTTTGTTTTTTTTCGTATTTTTTGCCTCGTAAACAACCTGTTCGCTAAAAAAAATTTCGTTCCACTGCCAGGTTCCAAAAGTTAGGACTGGGAAACATCATTGCAGCAAATTATAAGACTTCTGTGAAAATTCGAAGTCATTCTGAAAAAAAAGACCCGCGTGCGCCTGGGTGGAGTCGCGTGCGCGAGTGGGACCCGCGTCCTCGGGTGAATTTCTTTTGTTATTGCTCATTTTCAGCCACCAACATCTCCTGATCCACCTTGATCCTTTTCCAGGCCTAAATATTTGGTCCAGTACCGGAAAAATTCGATAATCCTTTGGGATTAATCGCGTCGACGGATCGAAACGTCTGTTTCATATCTTTGGCCAGCAGCGGGAAGCTTCTGAGTTCCAATTTTCCAGTATTATTGTAATTTATTTATATTATTATTATTATGTTTTTCTGCATGTATGCCATGTATATAGTATTAGGAAAAAATTTATGGATTATTATTTAAGCTTTAGCCTCGAATTATGCATGAATCAAATTCAGTATACCGGTAAATATTTATATCACGATTACCACGGACATGAATTGCATATGAATGTATATTTACATATTAATGGTATTGTATTGCATGGGTATATGTCTTTCTACGATAAATGTTGCTTGTTAAATGTTTGATATTTCTCTACGATTATCGTCTGCGGTATTGTCTAATATGTCGATTTTGTCAAGAAGAGGAGAACATTCCAACGAGGGTTAAAATCTTAGTTGGGTAAGTTGTTTCTAAACCCTACCGGGTAAAACTGCTCTCTCTATAGGACATTACAAATCTCAATGAGTATTGTCGAAATCGATTTATTATGCAATACAAAAGTCGTATTTTAGTTTAGGTATAAAACTTTGCATGTTTAGTTTTGTCATCTATTACTGCATTATGTATATCTTTGTATTAGGTATGCTAATGTATTTAGATACGTATGAGTGATTCAAATTAAACATTCTTGTTGATATACATTTACGTAATATCGATTTACAAATTAAGCGTACATATATCGTGATTATTCTTGATGTATATTTGCACATGCATTATGGAAATATTTATCGATGACACAAGTTTGCCTATTAAAGTATAGCTATCATTATGAGTAGAAGTACCTTCACATGCTACTGCACCTAGTATTGTATGAGTAGATCGTATTTGTATGTTTGTATTTTAAACCTTGCATAAATCTTTAAAAAAAAAAAAAAAAAAAAAAAAAAAATTAAATTAAATTAAATTAAATTAAATTAAATTAAAATTAATTTAATACCACCTTTGCATAAATTTTAATTCCATAAATCTTAATCATATTCCAATGGTGTCTAGGAAACTTGAAAGATTGAGGTTACTTAATTAGAACCGCGTGCTTGCGGAAATCCTCCCTCATATCTATATTGTGACTGGACACATTGGTTTATGCACCGCGTATTCCTAGCTTCATCGCTCGTTAGCGGCAGCTTAGGCATATGTTGTTCAACCCTAATGCTTAAGATAATAATAAAATTCTAGTCCTCATAATTCCTTCGTAAAGTTAGATCTAATTTTATGCTTGCATGAGATTAAAGATGCAGTTCCACTAACGAAATTGAACAAACCTATCGTCGAAAAAATCACGATAAGCAATTCGTAAGTTCTCACATAAAATTGTTCTTCTTCTGCTAATTACCTTCATCATAATCCTTAGCCGCCATCAACTTACGTCATTATGGCCGGCGATCCTCCACTCCCAGAGAAGCCCTCTCGGACTTCTATCTTTGCATTCGGAAGGACCTTCTTCCCGCATTAAACTTGAGGACATTGTCGGTGATTTTCGTATCCCACCAAACGCGTCTTGAGTTTGTTACCAATATATCATGGTTTGGAGCACGAAAAACCGTACAATCATCTTCGTAGACTTCAACAAGTGGCAACAACATTTCATCATCCAGCAGTCTCTAAGGAACAACTCTTGCTTCGGCTGTTTCCATTCACTTTAGCGGAAAAAGCATCAATCGGCTAGCGGGGACAACAATCACAATCCATAGACACATGGAATAAACTAGTTCAAGCTTTTTATGCTTCGGTTTACACTCGAGAAAACAACTGAAATGCTTCAGAAAATTCAATTCTTCCGTCAAAATCCTCATGAATCCTTTACGGAAGCATGGAGTCGTTTTACTGATCTTCTGTTAGAATGTCCTCACCACCAACTAGAAAAAGCTGTCCTTGTTCGTTCATTCTTTAATGGTTCTTGTCGATCATCAAAAAGAAACTCTTGATATAATGAGCGGAGGTTGCTTCATGGACAAAGGAGCTTTGAAGCTTATACTTTTCTTGAAAAACAAGCGAAAAAAGGTACACACTGGGGTAACACTGAGCCGTCTAGATCATCAAAGGATACTGTTACAAAAGCCACATCTATTTTTGAGGTAAAACCCGATCCTGAAATAAAAATTTGATAGAATCCCTAACTAAAAAGTAGATGCCCTTGCGGTTCAAGTAAGCGATCAACTACCAAAACCAAATCATGAGCGTTGACACCACTCCTTGTGTCCTTTGTCTTAGTCCCGATCATCCCGATGCATATTGTCCTTTGTTATATGTTTCCCCTACTCAACAAGCGGAGGAGGCATGTGCATTCAACATTCCCGAATGCACCGTGGAGACAACATCCGAATTTAAACTTGGCGTCAAAATAACCAACAAATGGGGGCTCCTCCCGGTTTAAGCTAATCAACACGTTCGACCTACCAATAATTTTATTCCATACCACCAAGGAAATAATCAACAATACCAACAAGGTCAATTTCAAAATAATTCTAATGCTAATTATCGGACCAACCGCTGACCTTGTTCCAAATTAATCCAAATCCCAACTATAATCAACAACTTCTAAGCAATAATCGAGAACTACTACCTGTTGCCTGACTTTTGTACTAACCATTCTGGATAGGACAAATGAGACTTTCTGGCTTACATGAACCAACGGTCTCAAATTTTAACGTCTATCCAACAATCACTTCAAAGATTTGGCGCAAGAAAAGAGTCGAAGCGTGTTTCTGCCTGGCAAGGTTCCAAACCCTAAACCCGACAAAACCGCGACCTTTGAACTCACCAATGCCCTGGTACAAGCACCACCAACCAAGGTGAGGTGCATGCAATCACTACTCTACGATCTGGAAAACTCCGACAATCGGATCGTATGCGGATAATCAACCAAAAGAAAGGAGGGTTCCAAGGAATCTATTTCTAATAATGAACCTACGGGAAGATTCCCCGGATCTGACAAAGTCAACACCTTGAATGTAGGAAACAAGCAAGTAGACCCTTTGCCAAATTCGCCCTAAAGGCACCGTTTCCGGCCGGCTTTAGCAAAGAATAAACCCGATGACAATTTTGCTTGAAATTCGAGAGACTTTTCAAAATTTAACAATAAACTTACCTTTTTCTCGATGCCTTAAAATTATTACCAAAACATGCAAAATTTCTGAAAAGATATGTGCACCACAAAAAGAAGAACTAATGTTCCTCGACAAAGCGTTCCTCATTTGAGCGGTTTCCTCCATTACCGAACACAATGGTATAGTAAAATACAAAGACCACGGTAGACCAATCCGGTTCCATGCACCTTAGGTGACAAATACAAATACTCTTTGCTCTACTAGACCTAGGAGCTAGTGTGAACTTACTTCCATATTATTTATTTAAACAACTAGGTCTTCATGAACTTAAACCTACCACCATGACTCTACGGTTAGCGGATCGTTCCATAAAGTATCCAAAAGGAATTGTGGAAAAACGTCCTTGTAAAAGTCCAAGATTTCTTCTATCCCGTAGACTTTGTTATTTTGGATCTGAGGGTGCATGTGATTCCATTCCTATCATCTTAGGGCGTCCGTTCCTTGCCAATTGCTAATGCTCTTATTAATTGTCGAGATGGTTCCATGACCATGTCGCTTCGAAATCTTTGGTCGAGGTGAATGTGTTCAAGTTGATGAAACAACTTCGAGCGACATTGATGGTGAGGTTAACGGGGTTGACAACATTCCGCAAAGAGTATTTTACAAACTCTTTTCACGAAGATGAAGTGTACCGATTTCTTTCCTTTAGCGACTCGAGTTTGAGGGCGATGATTATACACAAGAAGTAAATGAGTTATTAGAGTCGGTACCATTATTTGACCCTACAACGGTGATGTCAAAATAACTTGGATGATCATCAATCTGTTTACTACATGGATGATGATCTTCCTCAAGAATCTTTAATACCCATCCGCCCCTGAATTAAAACCACTTCGCCGAGATTAAAATAAATGCTGACTTGATCTTTGATGGTGTCACCCAGTTATTATTTCTTCACAATTAAGCGGACGATCGGGAAGCTTGTTTAATTAATGTCATTCAACAACATCGTTCGCTATTGGATGGTCCCTAGATGACATTAAAGGCATTGAACCTAATGTGTGCACCCATCGCGTACACGGAAGAAAATGCAAAGGCGTCAGCGTGAACCACGTCGCTAAACCCTACCATGAAAGATGTGGTCCGAGAGGAAGTGTTAAAATTCTAGATCGCGGGTATTATTTACCTATCTCGATAGTGTTTGGGTGAGTCTGTACCGCGTAGTTCCAAAGAAATCGGCATTCATTGTGCGAAATGATAAAGATGAATGCATTTCCTTTCAGTATCCCATAAAATGGCGAATATCATTGACTATCGCAAACTTAATGCCGTCACTTAATAAAGATCACTTTCCACTTCCATTCATCGATCAAATGCTTTCGAGCGTTTAGCGGTCATGCCTATTATTGCTTTCTTGATGGTTATTCGGTTATTTTCGGATAGTCATAGACCTGGCCGATCAAAAAACAACGTTCACCGTCCATTTGGTACATTTGCATATAGACGAATGCCTTTTGGCCTTTGCAATGCACAGTACTTTCAATGCATGCTTCATATTTTCGGTGATATGGTTGAGCGGTTTATGGAGGTATTCATGGGCGACTTCTCAATTTATGGAGATTCTTTTCGATGGTTTGTTTATCAAATCTTGAAAAAGTATTTACCGCGTTGTGAAGAGAAAACCTTGTTCTTAATTGGGAAAAATGTCATTTCATGGTTACTAAAGGAATAGTTTTAGGACATATCGTTTCAAAGGGCCGGAATCGAAGTCGACAAAGCTAAGATAGAAAAATTGCTTCACTTCCTATACCAAAAACAGATTCGAGACATTAAAACGTTCTTAGGACCGCCTTGAGTTTCTATAGGAGATTTATTCAAGATTTCTCAAAGGTTGCTAGACCTTTAACCAATCTCCTGCTTAAAGATGCCGCTTTTGATTTCGGTTCGAGTTGCAAACAAGCCTTTGAGGTATTAAAACCGCATTAACTACGCCTCCCATAATTCAACCACGATTGGTCTAAACCTTTTGAATTAATGTGTGGCCGAAATATGATGCTATTGGCTATCTTAGGGCAACGCCGGAAGATAAGCCGGTTGTCATTTACTATCGCGAGTAAAACCATAATGAAGCTCAACGAAACTATACCACCCACCAGAAAGAGTTTCACTCACGTTGTATATCGTTAGATAAGTTTAGATCCTTACCTAGTGGGTTCTCCAACTATTGTCTACACCGGCGACCATGCGGCGCCGTTATCTATTAGTGAAAAAAGATGCAAAACAAAGGTTGATCCGATGGATTCTCCTTTTGCAAGAGTTTACTCTCGAAATTAGAGATAAAAAGGTAAGCGAAAATGTGGTTTGCAGACCATTTATCAAGACTTGTCGATGATGTTGATCGCGATCTTGAACCTATCGTGATTCCTTTCGGATGAACACTTGTACTCTATTTTTTTCGTCCCTTGCGGTGACATAGTAAATTACTTAGTTACCGAGGAAGTTCCTTTATCTTGGTCTCGTAATGGCCAGGAAAAAGTTTTTATCCAACTGTGAAATTCTATTTACGGGATGATCCCTACCTCTTCAAGTATTGTTCGGACCAACTAATCCATACGTTGCATTCCGGGGGAACCTGCAACGATGTGTTATCCTTACTGCCATGAACAATCTTGTGGTGGTCATTTTAGTGGTAAGAAAACTGCGGCCAAGGTTCTACAATGTGGTTTTATTGGCCAACTTGTTTAGAGATGCACATGAGCATTGCAAAAGCATGCTGTCGCTGCCGACAATTAGGTCGCATTACTTTCAACGTAATATGATGCCCTTAAATCAATTCTAATTGTGGAAATCTTTGATGTATGGGGCATCGACTTCATGGGTCCATTTCAAATTCTCATGGCTTCCTATACATACTTGTAGCGATTGACTATGTGTCAAAAATGGATTGAGGCATTGGCATGTCGTCTTAACGATCATAAAGCGGTGGTTTTGTTTGTAAAAGAAAATATTTTCTCGATTTGGTGTTCCAAAGCTATAATTAGTGGCGGGGAAAACATTTCTGCAATAAAATTTTGAATCATTAGTAAAGAAATATGGAGTCCGCGCACAAAGTGGCAACTCCATATCATCCTCAAACCGATTAGTCAAGTAGAAGTCTCTAATCGAGAAATAAAATCCATTTTGGAAAAAGCATCAATCCTTCTAGGAAAGACTGGTCTCTACGATTATCGATGCCTTGTGGGCATCTGAGCGACTTTTAAGACACTATAGGGATGTCTCCGTATAAGCCTCGTTTTTTGGAAAACCTTGTCATCTGCGGTTGAACTTGAGCACCGTGCTTTCATGGGCCATCAAAAGCCTCGATTATAACACTAACATGGCGGTGAAAAAAGAAAATTGCATTAAATGAGCTTGAGGAAATTGGAGGTGATGCCTATGATCTCTCGAAATCTATAAAGCCAACATGAAAAGAGTGCATGACAAGCACATATTGCGAAAAAGAGTTCAAAGTCGGTCAAAAGTTTTGATGTACAACTCAAGATTACACATTTTTCCAGAAAATTAAAAAGCTTCGATGGTCGGTCCTTTCACTTTATCTCTGCTGTCACCCATATGGGGCTATCTCTGTGAACAACGAAAATGATGGTAGCGAATTCCAAGTAAATGGCGGCGCGCTAAAACATTATCATGAGTTCGCTCTCCGGATGTCGAAGAGACTCTTCTCGATGATCCGATCTACCGCAGGACTAATAGATTATTTGGTGTACTTCTTTCCATGTATTTAAACGGGAAAAGTATGCCATTAGGGTAGCTGGGCCCTCTTCTATTTTCTTTTCTAAAATTCCTTAGGGTGTGTGTGGTTGCAAGCCAGGAACCTTAGTCGCGAAAACTCTACTTGAGCCGAGTATAAATGTCTTACGATAATCAAAGCGTGCCTCGGGAAAACAATGGGTACCAAAATTTCAACTCCTTTCTCCTCCTCTTTTTCTATTCTCTTCTCGCAAACTCCAACTCATCATTTGGTCCAAATCTCACCCATCTCCCGATTGGTAATGGTGCGTAGTACTTTTGCTTTCGGCGGCGGCCGAAAAGGATGGGGTGGTGTATGAACTGTCAAACTCCTTTCGTCGGGTCTTGATCTTTTTATCGAGATGAGCGGTTATAAGGTATATTATTATGCGACACCCATTTCAGCAGGATAAACTTAAATCGTCGTCGTCAGTTGCTCCCCATGGGTTGGGATTCGTCTTGAGGATCGGCGTTAAAGACTCACATTAAATCTTGAGGATCGGCGTTAAAAGACTCACATTTGTCTTGAGGATCGGCGTTAAAGACTCACATTAAAATCTTGAGGATCGGCGTTAAAAGACTCAACATGTATATACACGTTTTTGTTTTATTAGCACCCGACATGGTGCCCAAAGAGAATTGATGATATGCACCATCGGATATTTCATAGTTAAATGCGGGCAATGGATTCCCCAGGCCAACCCCATTCAGTTTTCTATGTGACTATTTGGGCGGTTTGAGGCTATACCATATGTACTAAAGGGTAATATTATTATTAGACCATTACCGCGTTGGTCGAGGATGGTCACCGATCCTAAACCCTAGGCCCCAAAACATAAAGGATAAGCCACGGTCTGGCTGGATTGGGTTCACCCGGCCGACATGAAAGTTGCCTGAGTTAAGCTTTGTTTGTGATGTGTTGTTTTATTTGGATTTCGGTGTTGTTGACCGCGTTCTTCTCGACTTGTACATTTGTATATAAAGGATAAATAAATAAAACCAAAGATTGTTAAAAAAAAAAAAAAAAAAAAAAAAATTGATGTTTGAATGTGATTTTTCATATTCTAGTGGATGACATTTTATCTTGATCGTTTAGATATCTCGTCAGTTAAATTAGGGGTTGAAACGAATCAATTTCCGCGTTTGAAATTCGAACTTTTGGCGGGACATAAGAGGAATTTCTGTAATTCATTTTGTACTTGGGCCAAAATTTTGGCCCGACCCAAAAACCAAGATCGGGTACAAAGCCCACGTAGCGAGGCACCCAGCGTCCACCCCCCTAAACTTCTTCCAAAAGCGGATCTTGGTCCCCTCGGCTATCCATCAGCTTTCATACCCGCGAAGAGAATTCGACCCGGCGCCGCGTGCCAAACCTCCACCAACCTCAACCCCCTTCCTCCGCACCACCTCCTCCACCTCCTCTTGATATTTGCACCATCAAAATCTAAATTATACGCTATGGCAGCCGCGAGGCAATTACGGTCGAGAAATTTCCACAAATCTCTCATAATTAGGGATGTTTCACCCATTTTTGATGAGGAAATTGAAAGTAGAAATGGAATATCTATTACATCGAATCCGGCTCAATATTCCGAAGAATTGGTGTTGAAATTTTATAATAATGGAGGTTTCGAGGTGTGAATTTTGGATACGGCGGATGGGATGGAGCGTGAACTCAGCGGAGTTGATTTTGAATCTGCGCCGGTTCGATTAACTCGATGGCGAACCCTGTTATTGTCATTATCAGACCATGAGGGATTTGATGTTTGACCGCGACTTCACCGGTTACAACAACGCTTCGAGCTGCGTGTACCCGGCGAAACTCGGGCGTAACCAATTAGCCGTCACTTTCGATGGTTGGCGCCTGGCGTCATTGGAACTTCAAAGGCGTCGGCGTGAACAAGACTTTCTTGCACTCTTGTGGATCCTATGGGAGAGGAAGCACACTTAAATGGTTGAGAGGTTTATAAAACTTAAGTCTGAGAAATTTTCCGGTACTAGTGATCCGGAGAGATGCCGGATAATTGGAGAAAGATATGAAAGATCTTTAACCACTTTAATTGCAATGAAGTACATAACACGGGTTAGCTATTTATAGTCTATCCGGAGATGGTATCCAAGTGGGGAATCTTGTCTCAGGGGAGAAGACCATAATAATTACATTTGGACTGAATTCTGCATAAGGTTTTGATGCGGTACAGTATTTTCCAGAGAGTATTAGGTCAAAGGAAAGTGGCAGAGTTCATGCACATTAGAACAGGGTAGGGCGACAGCTGATCAATACGACATAAAACCCGCATAACCTTCCGACCACGCGGATACGCATCTTTCGATGAAAGTGAGTATTAGGAAGTTCGAGGATTGGTCTTGTTCGGCCCACTTAGAAAAGGTAGTCAAGGGTCGGTCTACGCTAGACTTATAATGATGTTGAAAGTGTGCTCGCACTATGGAATGGGATCACATAACTTCACACGCACGTAAAGCGATGTTAGTAAGACGATTCAAGAAGGAAAATAGTGACAAAGATGATAACTATAATAAAAGGATTTAAGGCTCAAACCAACAAGGTCAATTCTACCATGGAAGAAACAAGAGAATACGGCGGTAAAAATCACGACGATTACTCCATAAGGAGACAAAATTTATTCCTCATGAAGAGGAAGTTTGTTATCAAATCGCGGAGATCAAGGGCACATTGCTTATGATCAGAAGAATCCTAAGAGAGAATTTCAAAACCGCAACTTCGTAGACAAAACCGTGGCCAATGTATAGTGGTGGTAGACATGATCAAGAAAGCGCACACCATTTCGTGCTCTGGTCACATGAATGCCTTTGTTCAAGCCGTTTGGGAACTGTGGTTCCAAAGAAATGGGTGGGTTAATACGATTATCGCCTGCACCACAACCAAATGGTAGATTTATGTTGTAGTACCTCATGATGGGGTGCTAATTGAGCAATGGTAGAAGGTATTTTTCGAAAGTACATTCTCCCAAGAGAATACTTTTCGACTCGGGTGCTAGTCATTCATTTATCGGGCCGCTTTTTATGTCGAATTGGATCTTTACTTATGATATTTTGACACACCAACTTTTTAGAGATAGTGACACTATCAGTTAATTCCACGGTTCTAGATAGGGTGTGTCGCCTTGCGGACTATTTCTCTTGATGACATTCGATGTACAACAGACCCAATTGTGTTTGATATGTATGGGTATGATATTTTTCCTGGGAATGGATTCGTTAGTATCATACCATGTTTCTTTTGGATTGTTTTTCCAAGATCTGGACCTTTCAAAATACTGGTGGACAAGACTCTATGGTCATAGTTACCGACATAAGCACCCAAAAGTGTAGTTTAAACCTTTAATAGTTCCTTTACTTAGGCCAATTATGCTTTCTTATAATAAAATGAGAAGTTAATATTGTTTTACTTGTTTTTGTGTATTTCAGACTCAAGTCGATAGTGGAAAAGCACCACTTTTGCATGGAAAAATGAGTCAAGATGACTCGCCAAGGAAGTTCCACGCTTAAAGCCCAAGAATCATGGAGAAAAAGCCTTTTTCAAGCCCAGTCAAAAGCTAAGTCAAAAGTCAATCCGGCAGTAAATAGATGTAAAAGTCAATATAACTTCAATGTGTCGATCTTTCGACGGGCCTCGAATCAGCCTACTTTATGTCAAAAATAACCGCTCAGAATAATCTTTCCAATGGACCCAATATTACCAAAGCTGTAAAATGTGGACAAAAAAGAGTACAAAAGTAATTTTCACTGCCGGAGCCCTTTAGGTCCGCTTGTTACGGAGGAAATGTTGTGGAAAGGAAAGGAAAGAGGCTGTGGTCCACCTTTTTCATATTTTTTGTTGTTTGTTTGCCCATGGAAAGGAAAGGCTACTTTCCGTAAGGGAAACAAAACTAGGAAATGGAAATGGTTTTGAGTCCATAGTCCATACCTAAACATTTTAAAGGGAAACGAAAAGTGAAAAAAACAAGCACAATTTACTTTCCTTTCCACAGCTTTACCAAATGTGACACAATTTTAAACCTGTTTCCATTCCATTCCATTCCATTCCTTTCCATAGTGGATCACTTATTTCCTTTCCTTTCCATTAGTTAAAATTTAACAAACAGTGTCCTGACTTTTGACCTAATGGACTTGGGTTTTCCTTAGGGAGAGGCCCAAAGTCCCCCCTTTTTCGTCTAATGATCTAAAAATGTAACCCTAACCTTCTCCTATATAAAGAGTGTTGGTGCTAAACACTTTCACTCCTATTCTAGCAAACCCTTAGTTTAGTTAGGTTTATAAGTTTATTTAGTTTATAATTAGGTTTAAAGCAATTGTAGCAACCGCTAGAACCAATTCAAATAAAAAGCTTGTTTCCATTCTCAATTCAATTTCTATAAGATTATGTCTTTATTATACTGTTTTTGATATTGTTCAACCAATGAATCACTACTAAACATCAATTAGAGGGGGTTTATGAAGACATGTGAGAATGAGTAACTAGTAGTTTGTATTATGTCGCATAAAAAGAACGCCAAGTTGTTACATGATACAATCATAATAGATAAATCTATATAGATAAAGAGTTTCATGATTTACTCATAAAGAGATTTGTGGTGGAGCTAACTCTCATGTTAGTGGAATCTGATCCGAAATGATTTGATCTTCAATTAGATAATTGCCGCATTCGATACTAACTATTAGTTAATCTAATCGTGTATGGATTAACCCCCTTCTAATACTTTTATTCATCATTTAAATTCATATTTTACTTCATATCTATTGTTTTACTCTTATTAGTGAAGTATAATTTTAATCTAAACTCTCACCCAAGTAGTGTACAGCTAGAGTTTGGTGAACACTAATTCCTCCTATCTCACATGATTTGTAGAGTATTTATCAAATGCTCTCTTTTTCTCATTATGCTTTAATAAGATAAAGAAATAGTAAATTATTATCAATGGCTCCTAGCTAGGCCGTTTCACATTACTGCAGATTTAGTTTAGAAATCATTGTTTTCATTATTCACAAAACACACACTAAAACACTGTTTGTACTTTTTCAATTTTTTTCTATCTGCTCGAGAGCATACGAAGCGCTCAACCAACTCCCCGCCTCCCCAGTGACTCTAACCCTAAAAATTTGAAACCCTAGTTTTAATACACGAGCTGCCACAAGATCATATTTGCCTTAACTCACTAAGCTGACCTGCTTTCTACATATTAAGCGACCTGGCCCTAAATTACTTTTGTTCTTGGCACGCACCATAGGTTAAAAGAATCTCAATATTTTAATATTATTTCCAAAATTATCTCAAGAGTACGATTACAATACTCCGCATGCTAAAAACTACAAAATTTTAAAAAATTATTTTTCTTCATTCTAAACAGGTGTCTAAGAACTGAGAGAATTTGGGGTTATCTAATAAGGAATGTGCATGCACGAACAACAACCTCCCTCAAATTCTAAGTGACACGGCCGTTGGTTTTATAGGAAAATACCAAAAAAAATAAAATAAAATAATTAATCGTAGTTAAATTAGTAAACCCACCCACTACCAAGCTCGTTTCACAAGCCCGACATCCGTGCCCAACACGAAGCCCATAATAAAAGTCGTTTCCTCATTCTTAAAAATTTAAAAACTAATAAGGTTAATCTTTTTACGGACTTCACAATCCAACCGTGCACCCGGACCAATTTTCGTATAATTGTTCAAAACGCGGAAGAGCGCTTCAAGGCTGTTGAAGACACCATTTATATCGTGAAAGCATATTATATTTCTAATAATATATTATATTTATTCTATTTCTAGTAATAATTAGGCTATTTTTGCATGCTTGTTAAGACTTGCATATTATACTTAAAACTTGTATGAGATTAATATCTGGCACGCGATAAACTTGCCATATTAATTTATCATAGGACTTAGAAATAATCCTTTTATCTAGAAATTCACCAATCACCCACACACACCATCTATACTACATTTGTAGCAATGGGTGAAGAAATAGCAGCAGAGAGGCCTCTCTCGATTTCTATAAGGCTTTAAACGATGGGCCCCGAAGTCTTATATAATTCTTGGCAGATACTACGAGAGATTTTAGAATCCCCTCGCCCCCCAAATATATTTAATCTGCACTGTTTTCCATGGCTTAGACCATGAGAAGCCTTATCAACACTTTACATAGGATACAACAAGTTCTTACTACATTTTATCATCCTAACGTAGTGCCTGAACAAATAAAGCTCGTGGTGTTTCCTTTCACCCTAGTCGACAAAGTGGCTACTTGGCTAACAAAGACAAAAGTCGAACTCGTCGACACACGAGAAAAACTAGTAGAATTATTTATGGAACAATTTTACCCGCCACAGAAGACTGATGAGATGCTACAAAATATTCATAATTTTCTGAGGCTTGGAATCGTTTCACTGATTTTCTAGTAGAATGTCCACATCATAATTTGGGTAAAGACACACTAGTTCGTGCCTTCTTCAAAGGCTTATCCCAACATCATAAAGAGACTTTAGATATCATGAATGGAGGTAATTTCCTAGGTAAAGGAGCCACAGATGTTTATAACTTTTTAGATAATCAATCAAAGAAAAGTAACAACTGGGGAGGTAACGATTACTCCCGCTCCATTCCTTCTTTTACAGTTAAGGCAGCCAGTATGTTTGAGATTAAACAAGATCCTAAACTTAAAACTTTAATTTAATCCCTCACTCATAAGGTAGATGCCCTTTTGTTAAAAACAAGAAGAGAAACCAACCCCGTCATGAATATAATATAAACTCTTTTTTCGCTATAATTTATGTTATAGTCTTGAGTATTCGATCATTATTATCCTCTTACTTATGAACAACCACAATCACAGCCCCGGAAGATGTCTTGCTTTTTAATTATATACTTAACACACCTTGGAGACAAAATCCTAATTTTAGTCATGCGTAATAATCACTAACAAGCGCGGCACCTCCGGGTTTTAATAATCAAAACGTTAGGTCCACCAACAACTACAATCAATATCAACCAAAGCAAGGACAAGGACAAGGGCAAGGTAATAATAATAATAATAATAATAGAAGTTTAGTCCCGGTTAATAACAACTATCAAAATCCACCCATTAATAATCAACGTGAGATAGTTCCTATTACACAACCCGTAGCAACTCAACCTTCCCAAACTGATAGATTTGATGCATACATGTAAGCTCAACAACAAATATTACTAGCCATCCAACAGTTATCCCAAGAAAAACCACAATAAAAAGGCGTGTTTCCAGGTCAACCCGTACCTAATCTAAAATCAACAAACACAGCCTTTGAATTAAATGGTAGTTCTAGTAATGAAAATATAATACAAGGAGAACTAAAGGCCGTAACTATTCTACGTTTAGGGAAATTGGTTGACAACAAAGTCATAATGCCTAAGAATTCCCCACAACAAGATAAAGAAACTTACTAGATATCATAGTTGAAACTGAAGATCCTACCACGGTAGAAGTACTAGTTAAACCTCAACCTAAGGGGAAACTAACAAAAGTTAAAGAAAAGGGCGATACTTATATTGACCCTTATGCTAAATATAGAGAAAAAACACCGTTTCCCCAGAGACTAGCTATACTAAAGAAGGACGATAATTTTGATGAGATTAGAGAAGTTTTTAAAAATTCAACTATAAACCTACCTTTCCTCGAAGCTATAAAACATCTTCCAACACACGCTAAGTTTCTTAAAGATTTGTGCACCACAAAGAGGAAAACAAACATACCTAAAGAAGCCTTCTTAACAGAACAGTTTTCCTCTTTATTTGAGTACAACGGAATTGTTAAGTACAAGGACCCAGGTCGTCCCACTGTACAATGCACCTTAGGTGATACTTTCACAACAACTGCTTTTCTAGATTTAGGGGCGAGTGTTAACTTACTCCCGTTTTACCTTTATAAACAACTAGGTATACACGATCTAAAACCGACTAAAATGACTTTGCAATTAGCCAATCGTTCGATTAAGTATCCTAACGGCGTAGTTGAAAATATTATTGTTAAAGTACAAGACTTCTATTATCTAGCCGATTTTGTCATTCTAGACACAGAAGTTGCCCATGACTCTGTTCCTATCATCTTAGGGGCCCTTTCTTGACAAATGCTAATGCCCTCATTAAGCGCCCACGATGGTTCGATGTCCATTTCCTTTGGAAATTTTGTTGTTGAGATAACTGTTTTTAAAATGATCAAAACAGACACCGGACATGACTATAGATGGCTAAATTAGCATGATAGAGAGTCTCGGCCAAGATTATTTTAACAAAACTTTTCTCGATAATCGGATGCACTAATTTCTTTCCTTTGACAAGATCGAGGATTCTTACATCCAAGAAGTACATGACCTCTTAGAATCTACTCCTATCCACGATCTAGCTCCTGAGTTTAAAGAACTCATTCCTGAACAAATCTACATTTTAAAGGAGGAACAACCTCGATTCTCTCATTCCCACTCCTCCTACCCCGAGCTTAAACCTTCTTCTGAAGTTAAAGTACATTCATCTTGATCGAATGGCACTCATCCGATTATTATATCATCTCGGTTATTCAAGCATGAAGAGACAAATTTGATTAGGGTTATTCGTGAACATCGTTCTGCGATTGGTTGGTCTTTAGACGATATTATGGGTATTGACCCTAGTGTATACAAACATCCCATACATTTAGAGGATAATGCGAAAACCTCCTGTGAGCCACAACGTCGTTTGAACCCTGTTGTCGCACCCCAAATTTCTAGAAAATTGAAATAGAGAATTATCCAAGATATAATTATCTCAATCGTCACCCTATTCCATCTTCTGAAAACCCAGGATGAAACGAAACCCTAATAACCCATTACCAAACATGATATAGAAAAAAAAGATCAAATTAAAACCGAAATAACAACTCTTCATTCACAAATAAAAATTAACTAACTAACTCTATTACATCTATTTCAAATCAAAACTTTCCACTTCATGAAAACTTAAACTAGTAAGGCTCCAAAAGTGAATCCAAATCAAACGTCATCATCCATTGCATTCAACCATCTATGTTTCTAAGACCACACCCACGTTCCAAAAGAAAGCAAAACATGAGTTAGCAAATTGAATTTCTTTGGTATGAGTAAGACTAAATATAAAAACAATATGTTCAATATTTCAAATAAAGGAATATACTATTATAATCATTTCAACTTGAAGATAAGTTAGTTTTGTTTTCTCAAAGCGGCATGTAGTTTCTTTCCAAGTAAGATTTCACCCCCAATATACAATTCCAATAATCTTATATAATAGTACTCATCATTCCCACTTTCCAAAATAACTCACAACATAAATACCACTTACATTCCACTTATTAAATGCACATATGTTAACCTAATTAAATATGAGTTTGATACACCTTACCTTTAAGCCAACACGTCGCCTTAGGGTAGGATATTTACGCCCCTCGCATAAAAGATTAATATATCCTACCCTCCCAAAAAATAGAGTTAGATATTACAATAAAATGATTTATCGGCCCATCAAATTTCCATTCATAATCAAACCTCATTTAAGACATTTAAGTCTAAATAATACAATCTGGTTCATCCCGCATATTCGGGGAATACCACTTATCATAATACCTATATCAAAGGTAGTCATTTACATGACATCATTACGCCATAAAGTTTACGCTTTGCATAACCATAGATCTCGGACTATCACAAAGTCATTAATATTTTTGTAATAAAATATCAAGTTATAGTCATTTCTCAATCACATAAAAGATCACAAGCATACACTAATATTATTCACAGTCACACTTCACATCCATAACATCACACAAATTTACATACTTTTAGTTCATTCAATTCCACAATGTATCTTGTTTATTACCCACTTATTTACTGACTTCACATTTAGTTTCTACTCTACGATTTGTACTTCACACATTTGCCAAATCACACATACCCATGTACCTCTTTCACATCAAGTACCACTACAAGACATATGTCCCAAGCAGGGATATCGCCTCCAGAAACATATTTACATCTTGCAAACTCATAACTTGTGAGTCATATCCATCTATGGGCTTTCCATGTGCATAATCACATCCTCTTAAGGGCATTCAATATCTCAGGTCATTCATGGTACATTCACTGAATACCTTGGGTCATTCCTGCCACATTCAAGGAATACCCACCGTACACTAACAGGTCATTCATGGCACATTCAATGAATACCTTGGGTCATTCTCGTCATATTCAAGGAATACGCATTATAACACTAACATGTCATTCATGGCACATTCAATGAATACCTTGGGTCATTCCCGCCACATTCAAGGAATACCCATCACAACACTAATAAGTCATTCATGACACATTCAATGAATACATTCCTATCACATGACATCTCAAGTCATAATATATCATTACCAAATCCTAAGGTGTGGAGAGTTCTAAAGGTGTGGTCGACTCGTTGAAAATATTATTTTCAGCTAACTTATCATTGAACTAGCATTAATCATGCACAACAATTGATCACGATGCGAGAAAGTTATTTTTACGATCAATGCAAATCAATCACGATTTAAAAATCATTGAAGCAAAATACCTAATGGTCATCAATTAAATACAATTCAAACAGCCACAATCACGTACACAATTAAATACTAACATTATACACATATAGCTATCACAAAAACTAATATATAATATATCATATAGTGGCTGCACCTGTACATAAGGCTGCCTACGTATCCAATCTTTCAAGATTAGAATCAAACCTTACGTAGCTCTTAACCAATAAATATTAACATCCTTGTATGTACCTTTAAGGAAAACAACAATTTATTCTATATAAAATCACATACGATAAGTTTCAAATACTCCCACAATTATATACGTAAAGTTTCAAACCCAGAGATACACTATGAACATTTAAATCCAAAACTCACAAATGGATATTTCTCTAATTTTGATTCTAAAAAAATGATCTTATAAACCATGTCGGTTCCAAATAAAACCAAAGTATAAAAAGTAGGCTACAAAAATTATATAAAATACCCAAGAAGATTTTAAGAAACTCTTAGTTCATTACTAGACACATTTCCCAAAATAGGTTCATGCACATAAAAGATAACATGGTAGGTTTTCTAGCCAACTTGTCAATCCTATAGTTTTTCCTACATTCATCCAAATGATACACCACTTGATTATTTGACAACTAGGATATGTATACTTAAATTTTCATGTAGAACTCAAAGTCCCAACCTCAGCCCATCTAGAAGAAAACTTAGGTCGAAAACGGTAAAAATCCTAATTTTCAACAAACTAGATTTCTGACGGACTATATTCCAAATGGCACAACTCTTTCCACAGGTATCCAAATTCATTGAGATTTTTTGCGTTGAAAACCTAACACACATAACTTACTTTATTATGTTTTACAAAAATACTCAATCTCATTCTAAATGTGCGAAAATTAGGCTCGAACACAGTGCACAGAAACTGATTTCTGGCGCAATATTTTCTGCCAGTCAAACTTTCAGACATTATAATTAATTCAACGTAACTCGGAATGTGACGAGGACAATTGAGTTAGAAAGAAGACTCATAAAAATCACATTTTCATGTTTTACAAAAACTCGAACTCTCCCCCTAACTTTATGCAATTTGTGATCAAACCCTATGCAAAAAACTATTTTATGACTAATAGAATTTCTGACGCATAGAATTCCCTGAGATTTATAGCAAGACAAAGATAGCATATCAAAGCATCCAAAAATATCTGGTCCAAAAGCTCCAAAATTATTCTTTCTTAATATGGGGCTACCACATGGTTTTCACACCATACATTTTACATTTCAGGCTTTAGAGATGGATCATAACACACACAGCGAACCTGTTTAGTCTAATACATCCAATTGACCACGTCAACAGTAACTATAATAACTTATTTTGTTTAGGGAATAAGAAGGATTATTATAACTAGAAAATAAGTTCCTCATATTCAACAATGAAATCAGTCCAATAACATACTTCAATTAAATGGAATTCTTGTAATTGAACTGAAACTACCCATGATAAAGAATTAAATTCTAATACAAGTTCCTAAAATACCTAATATGCATAGTAACAGACCCCAATTTAAGATTTAATCATACACCTCACCATATCAAAGGAATAATTAGCTAGTAACAAACTTGTAAACTAAACAAATACCAAATAGTAGTCACCCTTCACGGTCATGAAGAAAAACAATTCCCATGCACATATAATAACTAGCTAAAGAGGAGGTCTAGTATAAGACAAGAAATATACCAAATCATTATAATTAAGAAAGACAACAAAATGAATAGGAAGAGATGATTACTACCCACATCTCTGTTTTCCTCCCTTTTACACTTTGTTATTCTAACTTCTCCGTTTATAATGAGATGATTAAATTCATTTAATGAAAGCATACTTACCTGAATTAAGCCCCCGTTTTCCAACTAGCAAGGGAGGTGATGATTCCATAAAATAATAGCTATCCCTTGATGACGTACCAACACACCAAAGGTATTATTTCTAATGCTATGTTATCCAATATAAGAGAATGATAATTTGTCGACTTGTATGCTTTGAGAAGGAGATGCCACTTCGGTGGTGCTATCCCCGGTTCATTCGAACCTTAAAGTAAGTTCTCTCTTTTTTTTGTACTCTCCCTTTTTTTTCACACCGCCTCGATTTTCTTTAAACAAACGCTCCCCCTTTATTTTTTGTTAATATTTTATTTTTAAACACTAATAAATAGGAAGGAAAAATATGGATGTTATACCTGCCATGAAAGAGGTAGTTATAGCAGAAGTTTTGAGATTACTCGATGCTGGCATTATATACCCCATCTCAGATAGTGAATGGGTGAGCCCAATTCATGCAGCCCCCCTACGAAATCCGGTGTTACAGTCATTCGTAATGTCGATTGAGAGTTAGTTTCCACTAGAATTCCTATAACGTGTCAGATTTGTATTGATTATAGGAATCTTAATGCTATGACATGTAAGGATCACTTTTCTTTACCATTTGTCGACCAAATACTTGAACGTCTAGCCATCCATGCTTACTATTGTTTTTTAGATGGCTACTCTGGCTATTTCCAGATTATTATTGACCCTGATGATCAAGAGAAGACTACATTCATATGTCCCTTTGGTACGTATGCATATAAAAGAATGCCTTTTGGCCTATGTAATGTACCTGGTACTTTTCAGCGTTGTATGATGCATATTTTAGTGACATGGTGGATAAATTCATAGAAGTGTTTGTTAGGAATATACAACTTAATTGTATTTATTATTTACTAATTACCAAACTATACAAACCTTTGGTCTTATAAGTGTTTTGTACTTCTTAGTTAAATCCGAGCCTAGTGTAGATACACTATGTCCTTAAGACAAATTTTTTCCCTCACAATGCTTGAAGGTTGATGGGAAACTGTCTCCCAAGATAGAACGAATTTTCTTCTATAGAAAGCTAGCACTTCAATTTTATAGAATCAGCGAACACAACATAGTATTTGACTAAGAACAGAGAGAGAAGATAAAGATCAGAACTCGTGT
Source organism: Coptis chinensis (assembly GCF_015680905.1). NCBI lineage: Eukaryota > Viridiplantae > Streptophyta > Magnoliopsida > Ranunculales > Ranunculaceae > Coptis > Coptis chinensis. The sequence continues at coordinate 93,977,865 of NC_141459.1, read as the reverse complement.
GATCCGGTATGTCTTTCTCTCCAAATTCATCCACTATTTATAGGTGGGAAGTGCATTTTGAAACAACACGGTAACTCTTTGAAAAAAGTTAGGCACCTCTTTGAAAAGTAACATATTTAAAAGTACATACCATTTATCATAAAACAATTGTTTTGAACTAGGGGTGTAAAATGGGTCGGGCGGGCGGGACCGCCCACTTTTTTATCTTATGAGGTCGGCCTGTGGAGGGCTAACACTTGAATTATACAGCCCCTTTGCCCTCACCTCAGCCCCCTTTAGAAAATCTGTGGCCCCGGCCCGAGGTCGGGTCCACGGGGGCTGCATAACTTGTCAATTATTCAAAACTCTTGAATACAACTTGTTTAGACTTCATTAACATATTTGGTTTTATCGATTTCATTAACTCGATTAACATATTCATTACAAAAAATTTTGAAAACCTATCAAACTTCATTAACATATACAATAGAATATATGAATATATTCTATGGGATAGAGATATATCCATATAATACAAATTGTATCCTATAGAATATATTCACATATTCTAACAATATATTCATTACAAGAGAGAGAACCTCCATCAAGGACATTATAATTGCACAACTAAGGGTATTATCGTAATTTTGTTTAGAAAATCTAAATATCAATGAGGGCCTTAATACGGGCTTTTGTGAGGGCTTTAGAGGGTCGGTGAGGGCAGCCCTCTCATGTTTCCATATCTAGGCCCTTACCTCCCCTCAAAACATGAGGGGTGGAGTCAGGCCCGCCTCAAATTGCATGCGGGCTTAAATTTGAGGGTTTTTTTGTCTATGGGTGGGTCGGGTTGGGCGGGCCAAGGGCTTGAGGGCCATTTTTACAACCAGTGCCTATTTTGAAAGGTCGCACCATTTTGGCATAAAGCACTGTTTCAAACCAGTGCCTATTCCGAAAGGTCGCACCTTTTCGGCATAATGTACTGTTTCGAACTAGTGTACCCTTTCGAAAAGATTTTTCTCTCTTTACGTACTGTTTCAAGTGAAACCCATTTCATCTCTTGGGATAACTTGGGAGACAAATTATTCATTCATATCTTAATGGATTTGTACAAATCTATTTTTTCTAACAATCCCCCACATGAATGAAGATTTGGCTTCTTCTATTATAAACATCGGATTTCTATTCATTTACAAATGACACGATACCGCATCAGGTCAAGTAGCATGGGAGGCCTTGAACTTGCCTTAGTGAAAAACGATCAGATTTAATTAGACAATCAATAGACTTTAATTAATATCCTTGAACTGTCAGCCATTTGTATAAACTTAGACAATCATCTTCACGCAGTACCTTCACGAATACTGTTGGTTATCACATTTGTGTTCATTTTAGCCTTGAACACTTCTTGGTTTCAGATAGTGCTTTTGAGACATTTGCCTTTAAAAATTCTCATAGAAGAGGCCCCACTTCGTACTAACATAGGTGATTTCTATAAAGAGTATCCTGCAATATTCCACTTGGATAACATAACTTTCCAAGATATAGTAAATCATTAAAAGCTTGACTTATCCTGGGTTTTGCGGCAACACTGTCTTATATAGGAATGGATTAGAGTATATTATTACTCTCTAGTGCTTACTGAGTCACAGACATAATTCAGCTGGCCTATTAAACCTAGATCTTGGGATATCCAGTCAACTAGGTTGGTTTTTCCATTATGAGGACTCTTAGTTGATTATCTCAAAGGCTTTAGGCCCATTCCCTTTGATAATCTTTCCACTTGTTCTTTTGTTAAATCTTTTGTAAGCGGATCCACAATGTTATCTTTTGACCTTACATAGTCGATTCAGATAACTCCTTTTGAGAGCAATTGTCTAACGGTATTATGTCTAAGACGGATGTGTCGAGACTTTTCGTTATACATGCTACTCTGTGCTCTACCAATAGCAGATTGGCTGTCACAGTGTATACACACTGTTGGCACAGGTTTAGCCAAGTTTGGAATATCATCTAAGAAATTTCAAAGCCACTCTGCTTCTTCTCTAGCCTTGTCCAATGCTATGAATTCTGATTCCATAGTGGGCCTCGCTATGCACGTTTATTTTGAGGATTTCCAAGAAATAGTTGCACCTCTAAGTGTAAAGACATATCCACTTGTGGACTTTGAGTCTTTAGTGTCAAATATCCAATTAGCATTGCAGTACCCTTCTGGAACGGCTGGATATCTTGTATAGTGTAGCCCAAAATTTTGAGTATACTTTAAGTATCCCAAAACTCTCAGTATGGCAGTCTAATGATCTCTGCCAGGATTACTTGTATATTGACTTAGCTTGCTCACAGAGTATGTTATGTCATACCTTGTACAGTTCATGACATATATTAAACTGCCAAGTATACAAGAGTACTCTAGTTGAGATATGTTATCTCCAGTACTTTTGGCTAAATGAAGATTTACGTCAATTGGTGACCTTTTTGGTGTGATGTTATAGTTCTTGAAATTTTCAAGAATTGTCTCAATATAATGAGATTGTGATAAAACAAGTCCATCATCCATCCTAAAGATCTTAATTCCTAGGATAACATCAGCGACATCTAAATCTTTCATGTCAAACTTACTAGACAATATTTGTTTGGTAGATTTTATGACATCCATATTACTACCCAAAATTAGCATATTGTCTACATAGAGACAAACAATGACACCTCTTTTTTGAGTGCTTTTGAAATAGACACATTTGTCACACTTTCGTTTATTTTAAAACCGTTTGACAACATTGCATTGTCAAATTTCTTATGACATTGCTTAGGTGCTTGCTTTAATCCATATAAGGATTTAACAAGCTTTCAAACTTTCCTTTCTTGTCCAGAGCAATAAACCCTTCGGGTTGTTCCATATATATTTCTTCACTACACCAGTGATTTGTTGAAATAGGATGACTGTTGAGGCGAAAGTATTGCTCGTCTTAAATTTAGGGCCGGGCTTTTTGAGTCCCAAACATGAAAAAACCCGTCATGAGGCTTTTAGCTTGAATAATAGGCGACTTATTCTTTTGTCCTAAATCTAGGACGAACAAAAGTATCTCTAATCTTCTTTCATGCCGTCGCCATTCAATTGAACCCTATTTGCCTTCAAAACTAACATTTTTCCTTCTTCAATTTGTCCATCTCTAGAAACCCTTGTCTTGCTAAGAGATTTTTCTGAAACTTTTAAAACAATCTCTTTGGTGATTATGGGGAAACAAAACGGATCCACTCAAGAGGGGCAAGAGTAATCCAATCCTGGTATGTGCTTCTTCTTCCTCGAACTCACTCCACTTTTTCTTTTATTCTCTTCACTTCCTACTATTATATACTGATTTGTTTCCTTCTTGTTTGCACGACTTCATTAAGGCATCTTTCACGTACTTTGGATTAAAGAGATTGAAGGTCGTCAGGTTTCCCTCCATCCCCCTCTTTTCTCTTTGCTTAAGCATGCCTTTTTATGTTAATTCAATTTCATTTTTTGATTTAATTGAAGTGGGGGTTTTCAATTTTCTAGGTTTTTAAAATTGGGGGTTTCAACATCACGGATTGTAAGCTAGTTATTTTATTGGGAAACCACTGGTTTGATTAGATGTTAATCCTTGATATTGAAACAAGGGAAGGTAGGGCTGATGTTGTAAAGCTTTAAGAAATTTGGATATTTGATTTATGTGTGAACTTGTAGTGGGTAAGTGATAAACTGTGAAAATGTGATTCTCGCAGGGATGGTGTCACACATGATCTTTTCGCAGCCCAACTGCCCAATTGATTCCATCTTATTCATACTTCATCATGATCCTTCAAATTCTAATGAGGGTTCTCTGACATCTGTAGATATTGCAGAGTATAGAGTTGATGACAATGATGCCGAGTTTTTCAATTCACGTATGCCCTCTAGGGGGAGCTCTGGTCATAGCAGGTTGGTAGTGTTTTGATGGTTAAATATATACTTATTTTCTCATCGCGTTCATGTAGTTAATATATTTCGTGTCTTTGTTTGCTTATGGCGCAGTGGGAGGGTCGTTCCTTCTACGACCATTAGGTATGTAGTACCATATGTATTTAGTTATCTTTCATGAAGCTTGTTTAAATGTGCCTTAATGTCTGTTCTGGTCTTATGTTCAAATTCTTGAATTGCAGTTCTCATTTTATCCGACGATACATTTGCATTGGTACTTTAAGTTTCAATATAAACTATAAAGTACCAATTTTTGTTCTTTTTGATCGATGCTACGTTTTTTATCTTGATAGGCCTCATAATAATCATTGTTGGAGTTGTTGCCTACCTTAGATTTGATAATTCATAATAGCTTATAAATATTTGATTGCCTTGCTAGAGGCATGAACACCTGTATACCAATCTATCAATTGTAACATTCGGGTATGTCTTCCTTAAAACTTTATTGCCTTGCCAAGGAACACAATTTAACTTTAGTGCATCTCCAATGCGGTTCTTACTATTCAAACCAAGTTAATGTCAGGAGTGAAAGCTCCTTTCTTCTCAAATTTAGGGGAAGCCGACTCCCCGTGTGTGTGTGAGAGTCTAGTGTGAGGCATGCAGAAACTTGATCTTGCATCTATTGTTTTCATTCAAACGGCTCTTTACCCCGTAAGGACAGGAATAGTAGGGAGCACCTCCACCATGCCAAATTTTGGACATTATTAAGCAATTCAATTGCATTGCTCGTGAATGATGCTTTTGATTGCTTGGATGCTCTGACATCATATTGAACTGGTTCTTAGGAGCATAAGGGAATCGGGTCTAGATCAAATAGATGGTGAAGAGCTTGCTAGGAGTGAGTGTCAAGGAAACAATATTATTGGGTTGCTACCTTTTAGATTCTCTAAATAAGGATGTTGACCCTTTCTCTAGAGTACGTGCATGGTGAAGGATTCAATGTCTAAGAACAAGGTATAATTATGAATTTCTACATTCTAATTTACTATGTTCCTATTTTTGTGAATGGATGAGAAAATTGTTGCTGCAATTCCTTACGTTCTAATTTTACATGCAATTCCTTCGTTAAGTTGTTTGAATTGAAATTTGTTTGGTTGGGTGGAGCCAAGGAGGTTTGAATGGTGATGTGGGTTTTTATTTTTGTGAAATAGTCAATGTAATTAATACTAAGAGACATACTAAGGCTGATGGGGGTTTCTTCATACGTCTAGTTGGATTTCTATTGCCACCTTGTCTTGAAGTATTACCAATCGATGTCAAGGTACCTTTACATAATTTGTGAGTTGAACTCTCCAAAAGAATGTAAAGCTATATGACTAGCGAAGTTGCTAAAGGTCTTATCCCTTGGCTCATAAACTGTTTTGTTCATTTGTGTGTGTGTGCGTGCGTGTTATTTTTATTGTATGCTTAGAAAGTTTGCATGTTGGGAGCTATATGCTTGTTTTGTATTTAGGCTTCTGATCTGATCCATTCTTGTGGTTTAAGTTGATATAGGAATTTCATTTATTTAAAGCTTTAGATTCGTTAATAAATTGATTAAGATGTTAAAGTTTCAATGGTTTACTAGCTGCTTGATCATTTCTTTTGTTTTCTTTTCAAGTTAAGTTTGAATGAGTTGGATGGATTATCAAATTTGATCACGTCTTGTCTTTCTTTTTTCATATACGTTTAGTTTTGGCTTCCGATCCATTTTTTGTAGTGTATGTTGACGTGGGAAAGTTATTTAAGTTTTAGACGCGTTAGTGAATTATTGAAATGTGTCATAATTAATGGTACATGATAAGAGCCCAAAACTGTAGTTTTAACCCCGAATGAGAGATACTTTTAGACCAATTATGTGAGTAATAATTAAGAGTTAACGATTCGTGTTTTATGCATTCGGGCTTCAAAGTCCATTATGTGCAGAAATGTGCCACTTTTAGCGAGATGAAGAAGCGGAGGTCGGTCACTAAGGAGTTCCGTGATTAAAGGCCAAGTTTCAAGAAGACAAAGCCTTTCTAAAAAAGCCGGTCAAATTTGAAAAGTCGCCGTAAAACAAAGACACAAAGTCGTGAGAACTTCCGAAGGCCATATCTTTGGGCTCAGACCTCGGAATGGGGCCTACCTTATGTCAAAACGACCGGCTCGGAAAGAGATTTCCAATGATCTAAGCCTTGATCCAATCAGAGGAGTAGAAGTGGATGAAAAGTCTGTTGAAGCCAACTGCAGCTGAAGAGGCCTTTTTGGACTGAAAGAATTGGGTTTTGGGCCTGATTCTTTGGCCCAAAACATGGCTCCAAGCCCATGCACGATTTTTGGATCTGAATGTATAAAAACAAAAGCTTAGTAGTTAGTTAATGGTAGCTAGTTAGACCTAAAATAATATAGATAATTCTAGATCTGTTTTCATTAATTAAATTAAGTTTTAGTTCCATTTTCAATTCTTGTTTTAGATTAAGTCTTTGAATCATTGTTCTTGATTGATTAGATAAATAAAATAGTTATTTTATCAATTTAAATTGTGTTATTTCAATCTATTAGATCTAGTTTTAATTGTTGATTGGTTACCATCTCTTAGTTGTTAATCAAGATTTTAATCATTGTTTAGTTTAAATTAGTAAATTTGAATCTTGATAATATGTGTAGTTTAGATTCATATGGGAATGATTGCCAGAATGATTCAAGGCTAAAACCTCCATTAGAGGGGTTTATGAAGCCTTGATGAAAACTTGGTGGTATAGTGTAGAAGCATTGTAGAATCTATTCCAATCTAGAAGGTCGTGACTCGCCATGAGAATGGGAGGACGACCTCACATGCTAGTTAGTACTCGGTAGAAATGCCATGAACACTAGGGATTATGACTCGAATTTCTTGCCATAAGAACGTAAGAATCGAGATACAAGAATCTATGCTAGGCTATTAAGTTGGATTCAAGGTGGATTCAATTCCCCTCTAATCCTTTATCTAGATTCAAAACAATCATATTTCCATATCATTCGTAGTTTAAATTCAAGTAATCAAATTCAGTAAGTATCATAGTATTCACCCAGAAAGCTCTCATTAACTTAAGACCTGATTAATTAGATTAGAAAACAGTTACATGCTAGAGCACTAGGAGTGGAACGAATTCGTTACTCCACTCTATTTCGATAGACTTGAGAGTAGGAAACTTTGATAAACGAATAGCATCTTAAATAGTTTAGTTTTACTTACGTTTTGAGTTCATCGTTCATTTCGTAGGTAAGACTATTCATTTTTTTCTATTATCAAATGGGCCGCGGATCGAACGGGTCACCAGCGTGGACAGCGGCAACACTCATAACTCACATAATGGAAGAAGTTTCCAAATGGCGCCGCTGCCATCTTAGTTGCACTTTAGCATTGTTTTCATAGTAGAATTAGTCATTTTTAAGTCCCATTAAACCCACCCACCCTTGTTTGATTCATACTGTGGTTATTCATTTCAGCGTTGAAAAACATTCCGGGAAAAATTACACGGAGCGATGGCGCTTATAAGGAGCCGCGCCTATACTGGACCGAAGCGACCGCCCTCTTCCCAATGCGCGACCAGCTCGCTTGTTGAACTAAGAACTAAGGCGCGACCTTCTCCGGCGATATTCGGCTGCTGCTAGGCAAAAATTTTGCGGATTTCTACAGGTTTGTTTCGAACTTCGAATTTTTAAAGTTTTTCAGTGTTCTAACTTGTTAATTACACTGAACACGCGTAAACAAGACGCTATTCATAAGCGAAGCAAGGACGCTTTCAGGTATTCCTTTCTTCCATACCTGATCTCCGGTTAGAGGTTCATACTAGTATATCAAGATTGTTTGGGTTGTTTTCGTGTTTAAACTTAGACTTGCATGAGATTAAGGTGCGGTGGGAGAAAACATCGAGCGTAATTAACCGTCAACAAACAAACATATCGAGTATACCAATCACAACACCTCTAACTACTATTCCACCAACCATACCGACATAATGGGTGAAGAAAGAGACTCTTCTCTCCGACTTCTACAAAGCTTTGGCGATAGCCCTAAATCTTGCATCGCTCGAAGGAGACCCGTGGGGATTTTGAATCCCCCAAACATATTTAATTTGTTACCTATTTTCCATGGTTTAAGCCATGAAAAACCTTACCAACACATCGCGTAGGATTGAACAAGTCCTTACAACATTCCATCATCCTACGGTTTGGGCGGAACAAATTAAAACCGAGGGTATTTCCCTTCACCTTAGCCCGATAAAGGCGTCTTGGTTAAGCGCCTGCTAACTTAACTCTGGACTCGTGGGCTAAACTTGTTCACTATTTATGGAACATTTTTACCCACCCCCAAAGACGGATGAGATGCTTTCCAAGATTCATTTCTTCCCACGTAACCCTCACGAATCATTTTTCTCGAGGCTTGGAATCGTTTTCACCGATGCGCTTATAGAGTGTCCACATTATAACCTAGCAAAAGACACGTTAGTTAGGTGCCTTTTCAAAGGACTTCAACATCACCATAAAGAAGTCCTTGACATAATGAATGGGGGTAGTTTCTAAGAAAAGGAGCCTCGAGAGGCTTACAAATTTTTAGAAGAACAAACTAAACCTTAATAACAATTGGGGAGTGATGATATCCCCCGCCTCACGCTAGTTCCTCTTCAACGATTAAGGCCGCGGAATGTTTGAGATGAAACCCGATCGAACTTAAAAATTTAATCGAATCTAACTAAAAAGGTAGAGGCTATTTCTATTCAACAAAAGCCTATTCGTCATGAATGTCAACTCCAACCCATGTAATTTCTGTTTGAGTCCCGAGCACTCGACTCCTCTTGTCCTCGCCTATGAACAACAACAATTAGAGCAAGATAATGTTTGCTCCATTAATAACTATCCTATTCCTAATGCCCCATGGAGACAACATCCCAACTTTAGTTGGCGAAACAATCAACAAGTTACAACTCCGGGCTTTAATAACCAAAATGTTAGGCAAACAAACAATTATAATCAAGCTCAACCTAGGCAAGGGCGGGGGACAAGGTCGGGGAAATTATAATAATTATAACAACCAAAAAAACCACGACAAGGTGTAAAGACAAGGTCAGAATAATTATAATAATTATAATACCAATAGAGGTATCGTTAGGTTAACAATAGTAACTATCAAACCCACCCATAAATAATCAACGTGAGATAGTTCGGTCGCACCCACTGTGACTACTACACCTACACAACCGGACCGTATCGACGCCTTTATACTGGGTTACCCAACAACTTTTCCAATCAATGACTCAATCAAACCAATAGATATTACAATCCATAAATCGGCATACAACAGTTAGCCTAAGAGAGCTCCAACCAACCAAAAGGCGTGTTTCGGGACAAACGATACCAAACCCTAAAACAACAAACACACGGCTTTTGAGGTAAGCGGTAATACTAGAAATACGGACACGACAATAGTAGGTGACCTGAATGCCATCACCATACTCTCGCTCTCTGGAAAGGTGGTTGATAACAAAGTAACTATGCCTATAGTTATCCCCAAGATACTCCTACACCGGATATTGAACTAGATACCGAAATAGAAACGAAGAACCTACCACCGTAGAGGTACCGGTTAAACCACAACCTAAGAAACATAAAGCCAAGGTTACACATCAAGTCGAGCCATACGCTAAATATAGAGTTTAAACTACCGTTCAAAAAAATTAGCCATGCTAACCCGGGGATACCAACTTGAAGAGATCGAGGGCGTTTTCAAGAATCTAACTATAAACCTTCCCTTCCTCGAGCTATAAAAAGCTACCACACCATGCTAAGTTTCTTAAGGAATTGTGTACTACTAGGCGTAAGACCAATATACCAAAAGACGCCTTTTTAACTGAACAATTCCCAACTTTATCCGAAAATAATGGAATTGTTAAGTACAAGGACCCTGGTCGTCCTACTGTAAAATGCACCCTAGGAGATTCCTACACGATGACCGCTTTATTAGACACGGGGCGAAAGTGTTAATTTACTCCCGTATTACTTGTATAAACAAATAGGTACGGTGAAATGCAACCTACAAAAATAACGTTGCAATTAGAGACAGTCTATTAAGTATCCTAAGGGTGTAGTGGAAAACGTGCTTGTTAAAGTTCAGGGAATTCTACTATCCCCGCTGATTTTGTTATCCTCGATACGTAAATCGCTAATGACTCGCAGATGCCGATCATCTTAGGCCGCCCTTCAGAGTAGCGCCACGCGACTTATAAATTGCCGCGATGGTAAGATGTCCTTATCTTTTGGCCATCTCACAGTTGAGGTAAATGTTTTTAAAATGATGAAACAATTACCAGATTCGTCTATAGATGGGGAGGTTAGCATGATCGAGAGCTTAGCTCAAGATTATTTTAACAACACGTTTCCTGAAAACAATATGTACAAATTCCTTTCTTTTGGGAAGTCAGATTTTGTAAATGACTCCTACTTAGAGGAAGTCAACACCATCCTTGAGTCCACACAAGTTGTAGACCCTTCGATTGCTCCTTATACTGAGTATGAAGACTTGCTACCTAAGCAAGTATTCATTATGCAAAATGAGGACCCCGACGAAACATCTATTGATTTTCCTTCCACCCCAGTGCTTAAACCCCTCCCCCCAGAGTTAAAATATATACAACTTGATCCGGATGGTAATCATCCGGTAATTATATCTTCTCTGTTATCTAAGGATGAAGAGACACGTTTAATCCGGGTGATTAGGGAACATCGGTCTGCGATTGGTTGGTCCCTAGCTGACATTAAGGGAATTGACCCTAATGTTTGCACTCATCGTATCCATTTGGAGGATAACGCCAAGACTTTCGCGAACCTCGCCGTCGCTTGAACCCCGCCATGAAAGAGGTGGTTAGGGAAGAAGTCTTACGATTACTCGATCTTGGTATAATATACCCAATCTCGATAGCGAATGGGTTAGCCCCATTCATGTAGTTCCTAAGAAATCGGGGAGTTACCATGGTTCAGAACGGAAAAGGTGACTATGTTGTCACACAAGGTCCTATGAAATGGAGGATCTGTATTGATTACTGACGTTTAAATGCTATGACATGAAAGGATCACTTTCCTTTACCCTTTATAGATCAAATGCTTTCGAGCGCCTAGCTGGGTCATGATTTTTATTGTTTTACGGATGGCTACTCGGGCTATTTTCAGATTATTATCGATATTGATGACCAAGAAAAGACTACCTTCACATGTCCCTTTGGAACGTATGCCTATAAACGAATGCCTTTTGGCCTTTGTAATGCTCCCGGTACCTTCGGTGTTGTATGCTTCATATATTTAGTGACATGGTAGAGCTTTTATGGAAGTTTTCATGGATGATTTTTCTATCTATGGAGACTCCTTCCGTGATCGTTTTTGTGTAACCTGCCTAAGGTTTTGACAAGGTGTGAAGAAAAGAGCCCTCGTTTTTAAACCGGGAAAAGTGTTATTTCATGGTGAAAAGGGCATAGTACTAGGGTCACATTGTATCTAGTGATGGCATCAAGTAGATAAGGCCAAACTAGATAAGATAGCGACTCTACCTAAACCACGGACTTTTCCAGGTGATATTAGAGCCTTTCTAGGCCATGCAGATTTTTATAGGCGATTTATTAAAGACTTTCGAAAATAGCTAGGCCTTTAACTAATCTGCTTTTGAAAGATGCAATCTTTGATTTTAATTTTAACGTAAGCAGGCTTTTGAAACTTTAAAAGTCGCCCTAACCTCTGCACCAATTATACTGACCTCTCGATTGGTCTAAACCTTCGAACTCATGTGTGATGCTAGTGATTATGCGGTTAGTGCGATCTTGGGACAAAAACTAGATAATAAGTCCACTGTCATTTATTATGCTAGTAAAACATTAAACGATGCTCAACGAAATTATTCAACTACTGAGAAAAAGAATTCTTAGTCTGTCATTTATGCTTTTAGATAAGTTTCGTCCTTATTTGGTTGGTTCTAAAACCTTAGTTTACACGGACCATGCAATTTTTAAGTACCTTCTTGCAAAGAAGGATGCTAGAGATTAATCCGATGGATCCTTCTTCCGCAAAGAGTTCACATTAGAAATAAAAAGGACAAAAGAGGGTCGAAAGCGTAGTTGCCGACCACTTATCTAGACTCACAAGCGACGATCGGGATCGATTTCGAGTCCATACCGGACTCTTTCCGATGAGCATCGTATGCCATTTTTCAGCACCATGGTATATCGACATTGTAAATTATCTAGCGGCTGATGTTATGCCTTATAATTGGTCAAGAAATGAGCGAAAGAAGTTTTGGCCGAGTTAAGTTATACTCTTGGGATGAGCCCTACCTTTTTAAGTATTGTGCGGATCGATTATTTCGTCGTTGTATTCCCGGTGGGAATACAATGAAGTTCTATCATTTTCCATGACAAAGAGTGTGGTGGCCATTTTAGTGGGATGAAAACAGCCGCTAAAGTTCTCCAATGTGGATTTTATTGGCCTACCCCTTTTAAGGATGCCCAAGTGCATTACAAGGCGTGTATTCATTGCCAACAACTTGGGCTTAATCCGCGAAACGTAATATGATGCCATTAAATCCAATCTTGATAGTAGAAATTTTCGACGTCTGGGGCATTGATTTCATGGGTCCTTTCCCGGTTTCCCACGGTTTCATTTATATTCTAGTTGCCGTGGACTACGTGTCAAAATGGATAGAGGCCCTAGCTTGCGTAGCAATGACCATAAGACCGTTGTATTTTTTATTAAAGAATATATTTTCTGTTGGTTTGGCATTCGAAAGCCATCATTAGTGATGGTGGAACACATTTTGCAAATGAGTTGTTGCATCCCTAGTAAAAAGTATGGAGTTACACACAAAGTAGCAACTCCTTATCATCCACAAACTAGCGGACAAGTAGAAGTTTCTAATAGGGAAATCAAAAAGATTTTAGAAACAACTGTAAACCCCGATAGGAAAGATCGGTCAAAGCGTCTATCGGATGCCTTATGGCGATAGAAACTGCTTTCAAAACTCCTATAGGTATGTCTCCCTTTAGACTTGTTTTGGGAAACCATGTCATTTTGGTTGAATTAGAGCACCTTGCTCGTGGGCTATAAAAGCCTTAACTTCAATATTGATGAGGAGGGTGTCAAACGCAAGTTGCAATTGAATGAGCTTGAAGAAATCCGTAGCGATTCATACGATCTCGCGAAGGATTATAAAGCTAACATGAAACGTGTTCATGATAAGCATATCTTGAGCAAAGAGTTCGTAGTCGGTCAAAAGGTTTTGCTTTACAACTCCCGTCTACATATTTTCCCAGGCAAACTAAAAACCCGTTGGTCTGGCCCTTTTCTAGTTACTGAAGTCACCCCTTACGGGGCAATTACCTTGGTAAATCCAAATGACAACAGTACCTTTCAAGTTAATGGTCAACGGTTAAAACACTTTCACTAACTTACGTCCCCGATGTAGAGGAAGTCCTTTTACGAGGACCCTCGCCTATGAGGGGCCGACCCTTGGCATTTGGTGTACTTACTTTCATTTCCATATACTGATAAGTGCACCATTCAGGTAACCGGCCCTCCCTATGGAGTGTGTGTGGTAAATAAGTACGGATCCTAAGTCCGGTTTCACATAATTCACGTTTTCCACTTTTGCATGTTTTCTCGGTTTTTGAGTCATATTCCTCTATGGAGTGAATTATGTATTTATTGTTTTTCGTGTTTCTTATACTAAAACAAATAAAAATAAAATTAAAATTCTTTAAATCATAGAAATAGCAATCCAACAAGTCTTGGGAATCTGACTTTAAACGACCCACGTTGTAAACAAATTTTGTGTTTAAAAATTTGTTTGGGGGTGGGCAGTCGATCTTTCCATCGGGATTGCTCGAACTTTCCATTGGTTTTGTTTAGGCCCATTAGTTCAATTGGGTTGACGTAATCTACACTTAGATTTCCTTCGTTCGCATAACTTACGTCACACACGCAATTCGAGGCGTCCTTCCACCCTCTTATACGTCACCCATGGTTGGAATTGAGTATTTTATGGATCATTGGATTGGAAATTCTCTACTGATCATTTCCATAACTCATTCCCGCCAAAATCGGGCGAGAACGAAGTGGCAAATTGAGTTTGAAATTGCGAAAAATCGGACAATTTTGAAATTCAAAATGGGCTTGGCCCAACTTCAGGCACCCTCTGTAGCGACCCGCGCCTCCACTTTCCAAAAACACAATCGCGACTTCATCTTCTCAAACCGTTTTCACAAATTTAAACTAAACCCCTAGCAACCCAAATAAATAGAATATATCAAAATAGAAACACCACCCACGCCCATTGTGTAACACCAACACCAATCTCCCACACAATCTCCAACCGTTTCCATCAAGCAAACCCCCAACAATTCAAGTCTCCAACCTCCACCATACCCACCACCATCGTTTTTTAGGAAGTTTTCATCAAACTCGTCTCCTCCACCTTATACAAACCTAAAAACAGAAACTTCATGGCGCTACGACGTAGAATTTTGCCGGAAAAGCGTTTTTCCTTCCGATTTCAGCCATTTTATGGACGCGGAGATGTTCAAGAGACATTGGAACGGACTGTGGTACTCAACTGAGGAGTTCTATCACTATGATTTGGTAGAATAGTTTTATAAAAAGCGAGAATTGGAAGGAGATAGGATTTTCATAAAGTTAGGAGGAACGCGGAGAGAAGTAACGCCGACAGTTGTTAGTGAACTGTTAGTTAGGAATTACGGCTTTGAAAGCAACCTAGTAACGACAATTCAGGAATCCCAGTATACTGGAGTTCCTGCTTTGATGAAGGATATTGTCGTGGAGGGTGAATACAATCCGACATCCCATTGCGTCCGCCAGACCACCCTGAGAACCAATCAACTGGCTATAGCTCAGTGGATTGGTAGGAACGTCCTCGGGAAAGACAAAGTCAGTGATATCGGCCTGCAATGTCTGCACGTTCTCTGGATTTTGCAAACAAAGAAGTATAATTTCTGCATCCTTGATTTAATGTTTAATGTGATTCGAGGAGTGGGGAAGAGTTTAGCGCCTCTTCCCGTATTGATCACTAAGATCATGCTCTCTCTTTTAGAGCTGTCGCAAAATCTGCTCCTATTAAGATCAAATTGCATTCTAATGCAAGTATCTATACGGATTGCATCCAAGAGACTTGGCCGTTGTCTGAAGAAAAAATGGACGAGTCGGAGGATGAAAGGGAAGATATGACATGGCTGGATGAAGATGCATTAGAGAAGTCTAATTCTAATTTAGAACGCATGCAAGTGTTGTAAACTGCCTTGCGGTGCGTTTATGGTATTTGTGGAGATATCCGAAATAGACAGATAGTAGTTCAAAGGAAGCAAGGGAACCTTCAGAGGAGATTTGAAATGCTCGAAGGGGTTCTGGACGATATCTTGTCTAACATGGAGACTATCCACCAGCAACAACAAACCCAGTATGCAGTACTCGGTACTGAGATGGAAGCCCAGCGCTTGTTCCGAATAGAGATGCTACGACGCATGCCACCCGTGGAGGACTCTGTTTCAGCCGAGTCCCGACGGGCATGCGTCATCGCCCGAAGGACAGATGGTTCAAGCCATTCTCCATCCCAGAGCCAATCTCCATCTCAGGGTCCATCCTCATCACAAAACTAGGTGCTCAACCCAGTTGGAGTTAGCTGTTATTTCATAATTTCGTTTTATTAGAAGGATTTTAATTCAGTAGTTAAATTTAAATACTAATGTGTTTATTTAATGTTGTTTGGATTTATATTTTATTTTTAATATAATTGGGTATTTTCGAGTACTGCTTGTTTTATCATTTATCCCACCTTCCCGACTTGTTTGGGGGTGGAAATATTTAGACCAAGCATAAGTCGTTATATGATCATATATATGTTAAGTTGTCTTGGAGGAAAAGTTGATAATTTGGCCGATATCGGCATATCTATGACTTATGTGGTGGTAGCATGAAATCTAGGAGAGTTTAGAAGTTACTATTCTAAATCCAGTATGAAAGATACTAGGATTTTTAGGAAATCATGAAAATGGCTTGTTTCCGTTTTCGGTTTTGGGAATTTTCCTATTTCCGGAAATTGCCTTCAAACAAATAGGAAACTTCCCGATTCGTTTTGGAAGCTCATAACCTATTTAAACTCCCTTCTTTCTACACTAACAAACCACAATATATTCCACCATCATCCCGCACCATCCACTCCAAGTTTTACCTTCTTTTTCATCTAAACTCCGGCCCGCTATTTACGCTAGCGCTGCGCTTTGTCGTGAGCGCTGCGCCCTTTTACTTTTTTTTAAAATTTTGTCGAGCCGCCGCCCTCATCTCATATAGCGACACGCCCTCAGCTACTGGAGCTAGAGCGCGAACCGCCCTCATTCAAAGCGCGACCTGCGCCATAACACTGTAATCGTTTTTACCCAAAGACCCGCGACCAGCGCGCTAACGAACGCGGATTTTCAAATTTTCAGAGGGTCGTTCCAGGATTTTTGTGGAACTGATCAAAGAGTTATTGTGATGACATCTCCTATAGTCATACATGAACAATCTTTCGAAGATGTGTTGGGCACCCAGACCTATGGACATTGGTTCGCATTACGCGGGATCCCCGCGATTAGGATGGCGTCATCCATCGGTAAGTGATGACGAGTCATATTCACCACAACTTATTGCTTATTTCTATGACCACGTTAAATCTTCTATTGTAATCGGGATGGAGATCAAGAATTCTCCGTCGTGAAGTCGGTGACGACGACACATGAATTCAATAAAAATTTGGTCGCCTTTAGTTTTAGGAATACCAATACCGATCGTGCACACATGGGCATATATGATTGATAATGCATATCTTTATGATTATACATATTTCCATGAATATTATGGAGGAGGGTATTTCGAGTAATGGACGGGCGATATATAGCATTGCCCTTGGTAGCCTTTCCTTAAACGTAGGCACCACCATGTTATTCATATTGATGAATATTTTGGGGAATGGCGGTTCATTTCGCAAAACAAGATGCTTCTTTGGTGACATTTTCCTCGCTTTAGGCGAGGGACGCCGCCGCTATGACATTCCCCGAAGTTTTGGTCACTAGTCTTAAGAGAGCCCAAACCATGAGGCGTAAAGTATCTTCTTATGCCTGTGTTGGTAAGACACATCATCGTAGTGTTTGTTTACGTGATTCTGTGCACAATTCACGATTGGAAAAAGGGTTGAAGTCATGAGACCCACCAAATGGTGGTTCGCTCATTCAAGATAATGACTTGGATGGGATGGCAGGTGACCTCATTTGGTCGCCTCAGACATCCCATCGGACATAATAACACTTAACGAGGTTAGCATTAGTCGATGATAAATGGCGCAAGCTTGGCAAGTTATAATGGGTGGCAAGATGCGAAGGAACCTCATATCTTTAATGAGGAGCGAGGATGCTTAAAAGCGGGGAGATAAGGTAAGTTTTTAGTTTTTTTAGTGTCCGCTTATGTCCCAAGCAATTTCATTTTTGTTAACCCCATAATGGGTAGAACTCAGTATAGAGTTGTGTCGAGTTTTATTTTCTATATTAGTATGCGTTCTAACTTTGTTTCTGAGATGTTCACGAATTTCACGCTTCAATGGTATTTTTCCTACCCTCTTTATTTAAATGCTTTGAGGACAAAGCATGCTTTTTTTGTGGGGGGCATAGAAACACGTGTAATTAAGGCATCTGATAGGATATAGATAGATATAATAATGCATTTGTTTTCTAGTTAAAATTTCAAAAATTAAAAAAATATAAATAAATAAGTTATGCTATACACTTAGGAATATTGGTATTGTTTTCTTTCTCCATGCTCTTAACAATCTAGAAGCCTCAATGCACCTTTTGCATCGGAATAATTGTTAGAAACTTAAGTTAATATATAGGTAATAATCTTTGCATCTATCTATAAATATATTACATGAGTATCTATGATTGTTAGCGATAAGTTTCAAATCTAGGCTAGAGTACTTTCTACAAATCTGTGAGAATATAGCCTAAAGCCTTATATGAGTGAAACATTTGATAAATGACATAAGGGAGAAGTAAAAATTCGGATAGAGATATCACCGCGTCACTTTGCTTGATCACTATGCCATATCCTAAGCGAGAATTTAGGCTCTCTTTGGATCGATATAGCCAGAAATTCAAACCTATAAATTATTTTCCGCTGAAATTAGTCCCCCTCCGAGCCCTTTCTTTAGCCTTCCATAAACCACAATTCCTTTACCTGTACAAAAACAAAAAAAAATAAAAAATAAAATAATAATAATAATTTTCAACCCACCCAAGTTAGAATAAGTTTGAGAATAGAATGAGGAAGAAATAAGAAGAGAAAAACCTGTGTAAACAAAAGTTAGTTAATTGCTTCAGAAAATAAAGAAAAGAAGTTTCCATCCAAGAAAAAAAAATAAAAAAATAAAAAAATAATAGAAATAAAATAAAAACTCCAAAAAATAGAATAAAAGGGAGTCAAAAGCCAAAAAAAAAAAAAAAAGAAAAGAAAAAGAAAAATATGGCTAAGGATGGAAACAAAGTGTAGAAGCAAAAGTAAATAACAAGGTTTTCTCTAGTTACATAATATGAAGACTCTATTATCTCAGACTTGTCCTTTTTGAATATCCATTTCCTTCCTTCTTAAACCAACTCCTAATCCCCGCAACACCTAATAAAGACCTCTAGCTCAATTAGGAATAGGTTAGTGTGATAGTAAGCAGATGATGTTTGATCGACTCGGCTTCCTTGTTGTCATTGAGATTGTAAGGTAAAAGTGTGCCCTTGACAATCGGAGATAATGAAAACTTGAGTGGAAAAATCGAGAGTGTTGTATCTTGACTATTATTGTGAGAACCTACTTAAGGACGCTTATTCGAAGTTTGAAACGGACCTGCTATTGCATTTCATAGTATTACTCATTATATATATGTATATTATAGATGATTGATTATTATGCATATATTAGCTTAGGTTTTGACTTGGTTATTCTTGTTCATAGCTAGTGAGATGTATAGATAATTTGGAGCATGAATAAGGAAACAATAGTTTTATTTCTTAGTCGTTGTAGTATAGATGAAGTTTGTGAGTACCTTCTTTGGAAAACTCTCACGAGG
Organism: Coptis chinensis; assembly: GCF_015680905.1. Lineage (NCBI taxonomy): Eukaryota > Viridiplantae > Streptophyta > Magnoliopsida > Ranunculales > Ranunculaceae > Coptis > Coptis chinensis. The sequence continues at coordinate 93,958,774 of NC_141459.1, read as the reverse complement.
CTATAACTCGTCCACTAGGGAATTCATAGTGGTTTAAGGCCTTATTGCATATGGTCAATCTGACTCTCGGTAAAACGAGAAGTAGATAGAGCTCCATTTTGGGTCACTTATTCTAATTTCTCATCTTTGCTTGAGGACAAGCAAAATACTGTTTGGGGGTGGTTTGATAAGAGCCCAAAACTGTAGTTTTAACCCTGTAACAGACATACTTTTAGACCAATTATGTGAGTAATAATTAAGAGTTAACACTGATTACGTGTTTTTATGCATTTCAGGCTTCAAAGTCCATTATGTGCAGAAATGTGCCACTTTAGCGAGATGAAAAAGCAGAGGTAGGTCACTAAGGAGTTCCGTGATTAAAGGCCAAGTTTCAAGAAGACAAAGCCTTTCTAAAAGCCCGGTCAAAAGCTGAAAAGTCGACGCGTAAAAAGGCAAAGACACAAAATCGTGAGAACTTATGAAGGCCATATCTTTGGACTCAGACCTCGGAATGGGGCCTACCTTATGTCAAAACGACCGGTTCGGAAAGATCTTTCCAATGGTCTAAGCCTTGATCCAATCAGAGGAGTAAAAGTGGACGAAAAGTCTGTTGAAGCCAACTGCAGCTGAAGAGGCCTTTTTGGACTGAAAGAATTGGGTTTTGGGCCTGATTCTCTGGCCCAAAACATGGCTCCAAGCCCATGCACGATTTTTGGATCTGAATGTATAAAAACAAAAGCTTAGTAGTTAGTTAATGGTAGCTAGTTAGACCTAAAATAATATAGATAATTCTAGATCTGTTTTCATTAATTAAATTAAGTTTTAGTTCCATTTTCAATTCTTGTTTTAGATTAAGTCTTTGAATCATTGTTCTTGATTGATTAGATAAATAAAATAGTTATTTTATCAATTTCGAATTGTGTTATTTCAATCTATTAGATCTAGTTTTAATTGTTGATTGGTTACCATCTCTTAGTTGTTAATCAGAATTTAATCATTGTTTAGTTTAAATTAGTAAATTTCGAATCTTGATAATATGTGTAGTTTAGATTCATATGGGAATGATTGCAGAATGATTCAAGGCTAAAACCTCCATTAGAGGGGTTTATGAAGCCTTGATGAAAACTTGGTGGTATAGTGTAGAAGCATTGTAGAATCTATTCCAATCTAGAAGGTCATGACTCGCCATGAGAATGGGAGGACGACCTCACATGCTAGTTAGTACTCGGTAGAAATGCCATGAACACTAGGGATTAGGACTTGAATTTCTTGCCGTAAGAACGTAAGAATCGAGATACAAGAATCTATGTTAGGCTATTAAGTTGGATTCAAGGTGGATTCAATTCCCCTCTAATCCTTTATCTAGATTCAAAACAATCATATTTCCATAGCATTCGTAGTTTAAATTCAAGTAATCAAATTCAGTAAGTATCGTAGTATTCACCTTCGTAAAGCTCTCATTGACTTAAGACTGATTAATTAGATTAGAAAACAATTACATGCTAGAGCACTAGGAGTGGAACAATTAAGTTACTTCCACTCTATTTCGATAGACTTGAGAGTAGGAAACTTTGATAAATGAATAGCATCTTAAATAGTTTAGTTTTACTTACGTTTTGAGTTCATCGTTCATTTCGTAGGTAAGACTATTCATTTTTTTCTATTATCAGTACACTAACTATTTATCCTTTCTTCTCTTTTTCTAGTTGAGTTTGAACGAGATCGACGGATTTTCAAGTTTATTACGTCTTACGTGTGTGCCCATTAGGTACTTTTTTTTACACATCTCTCTCTATTTATAGGAAATGAAGGTTCGACTTTTAATTATCCAAGCAATATCTAAGGTAATGTTTCTAATTTTTTTGAATTGGGGTTTAGTTAATTTGTGCTTCTCTTGTTTCTGTGCATGTTAGAATTTCAGCATATGATTGTTTGATTTTAGTTTTTTGTGAAATAAGACTTGTTTGAACGTTACGATCTTGATGTTTAAAGACCGTTATCTAGACTATGAGTAAACAATAATTAGGGAAATTAATATGGAAGACAAGCAAAAAGTTATTCATTTAATTTGGCATTTAATTATAGTTCAGTTTACACTATATCTAGGAAGATATCCTTGGTTTTTATAAAATTACCTTGATGATCTTCTCCTCATAATTTAGTATGTCATATTCTTCATTAATCTGGAAAAGGATAACACATTAATTCTTTATTGTTTTCCAATACTTGGTTGACTTACACACCAAACAATCTAATAAGTCATGTATTTTCAGCCATGTACCTACACAACCACTTGGACTAAGGGATTGATTGTTCAACCGATCAAAGTCATCTTTTCATATCTCAGTATATTCAAATTTAGATTTATCAAGGGACTAGTCAATTTATTATTTTATAAGGTTATGATATATACATGTTAAGGTGTACGCAGCTATGTGTGTGGTATTTAGCGGAAGAAGATTGTTTTACTTCATGCTTAGAATTGTCTAAGAATAACTATATTCTAATTTTTCGTGGCTTCAAATGTGATGAACTCGGCATGGTGGTCCTTAGATAACAATTTTTGTTTATTAAATATATATCTTTAGATCTTAGAATAAAGTTATATCTTGTTAAAAGAATTTTTGTCGTTGCAGAGTCCTTATATGCTACACAAGGGTTTATCGAGAATATGGTGCAAGTAATGGAAAGGTAAAGACTATAGTAATGGAAAGGTAAAGACTATAGTTTGTTATATGCTACACAAGGGTCCATTTGATGTATCTCAAATCCATGTATTGATGCTATTGCTATTAGCATCCTTATGGAAATTATTCTTGTAACTGGAGAATAAGTATCAAAATAATCCAATATTTCCTTTTGTCTAAAGCCTTTAACCATAAGTCTAGCTTTATACTTGTCGATTGATCCATCAGTCTTAAATTTTTTTGTTATATCCCAAAGTCTTAGAGCCTGGTGGTAAATTCACCAATTCCAATGTATGATTTTGCATTATGGATTCAATCTCACTATTTATTGCTTCTTTTCAATAACTAGCTTCTGGAGATGACATTGCCTCCTTGAAGGTTTGAGGATTATTTTTCAACAAGTATGTTAGAAAATCAAGTCCAAAAGATGTTGACATCCTTGACCTTTTGCTACGTCTAGGTTCCTCCTCAATTTGGCTTTGTGTAGGATGGTTACTAGTTGTAGCATTTAAAGTTCTCTTTGTTGAACTTGGCTCTATACACATATTATACATAAATGAATTTTCAAAGAATGAAGCATTCCTTGACTCAATAATCGTATTAACATGTATATCTTGAATGTCTGATTTATGAACCAGAAAACGATATGCACTACTATTATTTGCATATCCAATGAATACACAATCAATATTCTTGGGTCTTATCTTTATTTTCTTAGGTTTTAGGACTTCCACTTTTGCAAGATGCCCCCACACTTTCAAGAATTCGTAGGAAGTCTGATGACCTTTCCATAATTTGTATGGTGTTTTAAGTGTCTTCTTGTTAGGAATCTTGTTGAGAATGTAATTGGCGGAAAGCAAAGCTTCCCCCCACAAATTCTGGGGTAAACCAGAACTTAACAACATAGCATTCATCATCTCTTTTAGAGTTTGATTTTTGCGCTCAGCAATACCGTTTGATTGAAGTGAATAAGGAGCCGTAGTTTGATGAATGATTCCATGTTTAGAACATAAACCTTCAAAAGGGGATTCATATTCACCCCCTCTATCACTTCTTATAGCTTTAATCTTTTTGCTTATTTGATTTTCAACTTCATTTTTATAGTGTTTGAACACTTCAATTGCCTTATCTTTTGTAACGCCGTATTTTTAAATACGTATTTTTCTATTTAATAAATTAATTAAATTATTTATTTTTAAAAATTCGTTGGATTGGACTCGGGATACGTGGGCCTGGTTTTGGGCCCGAGTCTGTGTTGGGCTTGGGTTTCGGACCCAAGTATATAAACACATTTTTCTAGAGAATAGGGTTTTAAAGATAATAAAATAATGAAAATGGAGGCAGAGCATGAAAGCTGGATTTCAGGAGGGTGGAGCGCGACGAATCGGGCTAGGAGGATTCACCGAGCGGTTCATTCAGGTGAGTAGCTATTTTGATATTTCACCGGATTATAGTTTTCCGTGTACCGGCGTATACTGTTAAAAGTTTCTGTTTATGTTTTCGGTTCATTTTTATGTTATTGTCGTTCGTACTATGGTTGTTAAAAATATATTGGTTAAACGTATTTTTGAAACTTGTTGAACTCGAACTTAAATCGCCGAAAAGCTCGACAGAGCGTTAATGGCGCTTAAAGTGAAATCAATAAATCGTTATGTTTTTATTGTTTTTTTGTGAATTTGGACTAGTGGTTGTGATTTGGAACTGTATTTGGTTGATTGAATGAGGTTAGGTGGCTGTGGTGGAGTGTTGGACCGATGAGGGTCGAGTGGGGGGCTGATGAAGCTTTGAGGCGTTAATGGCCGCCGGCGGTTCATTGTTTTGTGGGTTGGTTTCATTTGGTTGAGTGATGATGGGTTGAAGTGGGGTAGTGTGATGAGAGGTCAGGTCGTCGAATGGGTCTTTGGGAAGCTTGGTGGAAGCTCCCAAGACTTGTCAATGGCGCACGCCATTACGCGGATCTTGGGATTGGTTGTTATCGCTTTTAAAATGGTTTGAACGGTTTTTGTTTGATTTGGTGGGTGGTTGATGTATGTGGGAATGTTGGTTGAGTGATGAGGGCTGTCAAAGCTCCAAGAACATTAATGGCGGCAGTAAAAATCTTGTAGATCTAGTTTTGGGTGAGGGTTGGATTGTAGGATTTGGGGTTTTTGTTTTAACAAATGTTGTTTGGTTTTGGATTTAGTGTAAAACCGATATGTGAGAGAGGGGATTAGTGGTGGCTGGTGGCCGGTCGGTTTTGGTGGAGGAGGAGGAGAACTGATGGGGAAGATGACCGAATTTGGGCTTGGGCCTTAGCTGTTTGGGTTGGGCCCGGGTGTGGGTTAAGTTATTTGGGCCAAAAACATTAGTTTGGTTGGGCGGTTTTAGTTAAGTTGTTGGGCGAAATGTTTTATTGGCTTGGCGAAATTTCAATAGTGGTTGGACCGAAATTTCAGTTTAGTGTTAGTTGTGGGCGAAGTTCTATTCGGATTCGGGGCCAAACTAATTAGCCGTTTATTTGGGGCGATTCGGTCCTAAAGTTTTGGGCCCGTTTCTAATATTGTTTGGGGCCAGTCCATAGGACTTAAAATAGATCTTTTTGGGTTTTTCAATGTTTAGACTTTCGGGTTCTAAGGTTTGGGCTTGGCCAGTTGGGTCCGAACCATGACCTTGGTCATGAGCCCATGAGCCATGCACCTTGACCTTAGCCATGAACCATGGCTATGACCTTGAACCTGTCGAACACGGAAACGACAGTTTGACTTTGACTAGGACATGTTGACTTTGACCAGGACAGTTTGACTTTGACCATCGACCGTTGACTTTGATGGTTGACTTTGACCTTTGACCATGGCATATTGACTTTGACTAGGACAGTTTGACTTTGACCATGACATGTTGAGTTTGACCTTGACCATGAGGTGTTGACCTTTGACCGTTGACTTTAACTGTTGACCGTTGACTTTGACCGTTGACTGTGAATGCTGACTTTTCCAGTTTTTCATATGTTTGTTTATATGGATATATATAGTAATAAAATATTATCGATATTGTATAACTTGGTTGGTCATTATCTAATTTAGATTTAACGTGAGTAGTGTGTAAAGCATATATATATATTGGGCTTTGATTGTGAACTGTGGACTGTTTAATTGTGCTACGATTTATATTGTATATTATATGGACAAATGTAGTAATAAAATGCTGTGGAAGCTTGTATATATTTGGTTGTCATTATCTAAGAAAGATTTGACATTGATGTTGTGTATTTTTGACACGTGACGATATTGAGATGTTAGGAGACATTATATTCCTAATACGCTATAATAATGATGTATGCGATACGTGGAAGCATTGTGACATAATATAATATGCTGGGATAGTTATATTAATGCAATATCTTGGAGAAATGTATATACACTCCATTATTTTATATGTGAGATGCTAATATAGTATTGGTGAATATTTTATTCCACGGGGAGTGTGGTGTAGTGAAATAATATATTGGCACGTGAAAGAATGAAAGTGGTTATGAGATATAATTGAGATGTTTCTAAATATTATGGCTTAGTGCAATAAGGTAATTGACCTACACGTGATATAGTGGAATGTTTATGAGTCATTAACGCATTATGACACTGAATAAAAAGTACGAACGAAAATCCTAGAACCCGACTACCACAACTCATGTGATTGGCCCTTCCGGCGCTTTGCTTAATCCGAATGGCCTTCGGGCGCCCCTCTGGGCGGCGAATAATAGTGGCTTGATTATTCCGTCGCAAAAATAGAACGATGATGCGCATAATATTTTATGCCGAATAGTGGCATTACTTACATAATTGCTTCCGTGTGAGGATTTTACGGTGTCGCGGCATCCCATTTCGTGGTGGTTATGCACGGAGTGGTTCATTATGTAAGGGGAGGCATGTGGATGTACATGTTCGGCGTTGGGTAGCGATTGTGGTAGCCAGGGAAACTAGGTAAGACATAGATACGACGTGATTTTAGGGACACACAAAGAAAGCTTTAATTAATATAATTATGGTAATATGTTGGTAAATGATATATCTCTAGATAGATGATATAATATGCTTGGTTGGTTTTTGTTTAGTTAGAACCTAAGGCGCCTCGATGGAGGAACTACCTGCCTTATTTATTATGCGTATAGGTTGTTGTGTGGTTAGTGGGAAGTTAAGGCGCCTCAGTGGAGGAACTACCTGCCTAGATTATTGTACTTAAGGATCTTGTATTAGTTGTTGAAAGTTACGGCACCTCGGTGGAGGAACTAACTGCCGTATGGAGTATGTATATATTTGTATAAGTATATGTTGTTTTTAGAGCTACTCACACCAGCATTTTTAGAATGCTGACCCGATTTGCATGTTTGCTTATCGGGTGTGTTCATTCAATGAACATAGTTGATAAGTTTTGACAGGTTTAGTGTTGAAGAAGGTTGGCTGCTGCTTGTGGTTTGCATTAGCATTGCATTTCAGGATGTATTTTGTTTTCCCTTAAGGTGATATAGATTTTCAGTCTAGACAATGTATTTGTACTTTCATTTGTAATTTTAAATAAGGAGTTATTGAAAAGAGATTTGTAACATAATCTTATTTGTAAATTTTTGTAATGAAGAGGACATTTGTTTAAGTTAAAATTTATATTGGTTTTTAATTATCCGCATATTAGAAACTGTTTATGGGTTTTTGGAAGTTGAGAGTGCGTCACACCTCAGAGATCGAAGAGTCGGGAACAAATAATGTTTTTTCCAAATTCTGTCGAAATTCGGGGTGTGACATCTTTACTTTTCAACATAACAGTATCTTGTGCTATCGTCAATAAAAGTAATGAAATACTTTTTACCATCTCTAGTTTGCACGTACTTAAGATCACATGTATCTGTGTATATTAAGTCTAGAGGTTCAGTACTTCTTTCAATGGAATGAAAGAATGATTTGGTCAACTTGGATTCTACACAAGTTTCACATTTATGGTGTGGGTCTATTTATATCTTTGGTATATAGTCCGAATTAATTAATCTATGCAAAGTATCATAATTAACATGTCTTAATCTACCATGCCATACATGTGAAGACTCAATCAAGTAAACAGAAGATTCAACTTTATTGGCGCTCTTTGGCGCAATAGTAAAGTAAGACATCCTAAAGAGCCTATCCTGAAGATAGCCCTTACCCACTTTAATTTGTTAGTGCATTAACAATAAGTATAATCGAAAAGAAATAATCTGTCTTAAGTTATTAGGAATATACAACTTAATTGTACTTACTATTTACCAATTACCAAACTATACAAACCTTTTGTCTTGTAAGTGTATAGTATTTCTTAGTTAAATCCGAGCCTAGTATAGATACACTATGTCCTTAAGATAGATTTTTCCCCTCACGGTGCTTAATGGTTGATGGGAAACTGTCTCCCAAGATAGAATGTATTTCCTTCTATAGAAAGCAAGATAGAATGTATTTCCTTCTATAGAAAGCTAGCACTTCAATTCTATAAAATCATCGAACACAACATAGTATTTAACTAAAAACAGAGGGAGAAGAGAAAGATCAGAACTCTGTGTGATCTGGTGTGTCTTTCTCTCCAAATTCATCCACTTTTTATAGGTGAGAAGTGCATTTTGAAACAAACACAGTGACTTTTTGAAAAAGTGAAGCACCTTTTTGAAAAGTCACATGTTTCAAAAGGACGCACCATTTCGGTATAAAACATTGTTTCGAACAAGTGCCTATTTCGAAAGGTCGTACCTTTTCGGCATAAAGCACTATTTTGAACCATTTCCTATTCCGAAAAGTCGCACCTTTTCAGCATAATGCACTGTTTCAAACCAGTGTACCCTTTCAAAAAGGTTTTTCTCTCTTTACGTACTATTTCAAGTGAAACCCATTTCATCTCAAGTAGGATAACTTGGGAGACAAATTATTCATTCATATCTCAATGGATTTGTGCAAATCCATTTTTTAGTGTCGGAGATCATTCCTGAGATATGGACAAAGAATGAACGCAAGAGATTTTTGGCCAAAGTTAAGTTTTACTACTGGGATGAACCCTACATTTTTAATTATTGTGCGGATTAGATAATTCGTCATTGCATTCCCCAGTGGGAGCACAATGAAGTCTTATCCTTCTGCCATGAACAATCATGCAGGGTCATTTTAGTGGAAAGAAAACTACCAAAGTTCTTCAATGTTGTTTTTATTGGTGGACCATGTTTCAAGATGCTCATACACACTACAAATCGTGTATTCGATGTCAACAACTTGGGCATATTACTCAACGTAATATGATGCCCTTAAATCCCATCCTTATAATGGAGATTTTTTATGTCTGGGGTATTGATTTTATGGGTCCGTTTCCTATTTTGCATGGTTTCATTTATATTATTGTAGCTGTAGACTACGTTTCTAAATGGATTGAAGTCATGGCTTGTCATAGTAATGATTATAAAACTGTAGTATTGTTTATGAAGGAGTATATCTTCTCACGTTTCGACGTACCTAAGGCCATCATTACTGATGGAGGAAAACATTTTTGTAATAGAGTTATTGAAGCTTTAGTCAAGAAATATAGAGTTGCCCATAAGGTGGCGACTCTGTATCATCCTCAAACTAGTGGTCAAGTAGAGGTGTCCAATAGAGAAATTAAAAAGATTTTAGAAATGACAATTAATCTTGATAGGAAAGGCTAGTCTAGACACCTAACAAATGCTTTATGGGCATATAGAACGACTTTTAAAACACCTATTAGTATGTCCCCTTACCGCTTAGTTTTTGATAAACCTTGTTACTTGCCTGCTGAGTTGGAATACCGTTCCCTGTGGGTTATTAAAGTCTAAATTTCAACATTAGCACCACTGGTATCAAGCGCAAATTACAAGTAAATGAGCTTGAAGAAATCCGTAGTGATTCTTACAATTTCACGAAGAATTATAAAGTTAACATGAAACGTATTCATGATAAACATATATTGTGTAAAGAGTTTGACCTTGGTCAAAAAGTTTTGTTATATAACTCATGTTTGCATATTTTTCCTAGAAAATAAAAACACATTGGTCCGGACCTTTTTTGGTTACTGATGTCACTACTCAAGGAGTAATCACTTTGGTAAATCCCAAAGACAATAGTACCTTTCAAGTAAATGGCCAATGCTTAAAACATTTTCATGAATTACGTTCACCTGCTGTAGAAGAAACCCAACTACCTCTTTATGAGGACTGACCTCTATGCTTGCAACGTGTACTTCCTATCCATATTCTATATTTTGGGAGTACTCCGTTAAGGTAACCGGACCCTCCTTTCGGAGTGTGTGGTTGTAAGTGCCGGATCTTTAGTCCACGTTCATGTAATTCACGCATTCCTTTCTTGCACTTTTTCTCGTTTATTTTTAGTAGTGTTTCTCTATGGAGTGATTTACATTTTTACTTGCTTTATTCTTGAATTTTTCAAAAATCATTTTCATAAGAATTAGAAAATATAAAACCCATAAATATTAGATAGATTAGAAAGTCTAGGGTATCTGACTTTAAAAAACCTTCTTTTTCACCACAACAAAAATTTTCATCCTATTCTAAAATTTTGTTTGGGGGTGGGTAATCACCCCACCTTGTTCTCTTAACTATCTATCTTTGTTTATGCTACTTTAAGTCATATAGATTCATGTGACACAATCTAGTATTCTAGATTTTCCATCGCCCTCATAACTTATCCCATTTACGCATTTCGAGGCATTCTTCCACCATTTCATATGTCACCCATAGTTAGATTTGAGTTTTTCCTAAATCATTAGATAGAATTTTTTATGCTGATCATTTTCATAGCCCATTCGTTAAAATTGGACCGCTAACGAATCGGATATCTTAGTTTTAAGTTTACAAGGCAGCAGGACAGGATGGGTATTATTGAAAAGATTTGGGCTTTGGCCAAAATTTATTTTTCCATCCAACCCATGATATTTACACCCCACTGACCATCCCATTTAAGATCCAACACCGGCCTATTCACTTCATCTTCTCAAACAAAATACAATCTAACCTAAATAGATCCTAGCGCGCATCGTGTCTATACAAAACTGAATCCAAGCGCGCCCCGCGCCTCCATCGAAACAGACCTTCACCAAATTTTTATAGCACCTTCCAACCATCATCCCCTATTTAAACCACTACCCGTATTCAAGTTTCAACCATATAATGGCCTGACCAATAAAAATCATACTGGAATTTGCATTTAACGAGGAGATATTCCAGCCATTCTACAATACGAAGATACGTGCTAGAGGGTGGGATAGAATGTGGTACTATATTAAGGAGTACTACCATGAGGATTTGGTGTTGAAGTTTTATCTAAATAAGAGGATACTTCCTTCAGGGAGAATGTTTGTGGATTTGGACGGAGTTCACATGGATGTGACTCATGATTTGCTCGCTACCATCACTGGGATACCAACAAAATAGGTCACCCTGACCTTACAGAGATCCTAGTTTGATGGAATGCATCAGTTGATGCTAGAGACGTTGCTTGAAAGTCGACACAATGATCGTTCTTACTGTGCCAAGCAGTAGTCGCTTCGGATTAACCAGCTGGCTGTGACATAATGGCTAGGAAAGAACCACTGTAGCACTTCAAAGCCGAGTGACATTAGCTTATCGTTCCTGCACGTTCTTTGGGTTCTATAGAACAGGAGGTATGGTTTTTGCCTCATTGATTTTATACGTGAATAACTTATGGCTGTAGGCCTGAGCACTGCACCCATCCCTGTTTTAGTTACTAAGATTATGTTATCTTGGGGTTGCGTGCCTGAGTCACTTAGGACTCATATTAAGCTTCACTCAAACACAAAGGCGTATAGTGACTGTGTCCAAAGACATTAGGCATTGCCTGAAGAGAGAGCTGATGGTATGGATCAGGATGAGGATGAAGATAAATATCTTGTTTGTTTTGCTGAGAATGATATGGGTCGTGCTTCTTCTGATTTTGCACGCTTTTCACTACTCCATAGCGGGATATGTACACTTTATGATCATCAGCGAAACCTAACTACGCTCTGTGAATCGATCACTACACCAAAAAAGGCGTTTAGTAATGGTTATATCCGTAACTTATATTTTTACTAACGGTTATATCCGTTAGCTCTGGGGCGTCACTTTCACTTAGGCCAAATTTAGTAACGGATATAACCGTTACTGATAATAATTTTAGTAACGGTTATATCCATTACTAAAATTCTTTGTAATAGATAGCCAACCATTGGTGGCCTGGTTAAATTTGTCATTTCTAACGGATATATCCGTTAGTAATGGATGTGATATTTACTAACTATTGTTTGTAACGGAAATATCTGTTAACAAACTGTAGCCACTAAAAAAAAAACCCCTTGGTCAAATAATGTCCACCATGCACATCTAGTTCTAGCAAATATGATATAAAAATCACATTCCACAAACTTAATCAACAAATGAATAACAAAAAACAAAATCACCAATAAATTAAACATTATTATAAAAATAGAGCCATCAATCTAAATCCCAATTTACAAATCAAACTTACATATAACTGAATTCACCTAACCTAATCTTGGGATATCAGTCATAGAATATCACATTTATGACCCAACTCATTTATGTGCATGCTCACGTCAAAGTTGGTTAGAACATTAATCCCTCTATTCAATTGCTACAATGTTGTAAACACGAGCAACAACCTTTTCTTGAGTACCTGCAACAAATAAGAAATCAATTAAATCACATGAAATTAAAGGAATAGAGCTAAGCAATTAACAAGTGAATAACAAGTAAATTGCCAACTTCCATGCACTAATACAAACCTAACCCCCTAGGTAAATCAACAAGGAAAAAGTCTATAAGTATTGTTAGATACAGAGGCGTCAGGCTGAGTTCCATTCAACGTGATCAACGCAGTTTAAGAGCATAATGTTCGAACCATAACTAATAACCACGCCGACATGCTTAATTCGATAGAGAATATGGAAGAGGCACAAACACCTTTTCAGGCCTAGGTCTTGAGGCATCTACCCCAGCCAGGAGGTTCGTCTTCTTCTTCTAACTCACACTACAAGAAAAATGACTTTTGGCCACAGGTACAAGTTAGCTTTAGCCACGGTCTATGGCTGTGGCAGAGTATCTACGGTCTTTAGCTGTGGCTAAAGCTTTTAGCAGCTATGGCCAATTACTTATGTGGTTTTGAGTTTAGGTGAGTTTTTTGCCACGGTTATGTTTCTTTTTCTTTGAACCGTTGATGTAAATATGTGTTTTTGTATCCGTTGATCTCTTGAAAAATAATGGAGCGCGTATCACTGCGAAATATTCGTCAAAATAGCATTAGGGTAAACCCTCTCGCTCTGTTTTCTTCCCATCTCTCTCTCACACGCCATCACAGATATGGGCGGCAAGAAGGAGTGGGTATAAGGTCGTCTCTCTTCTGTCTCCCCTATTTCTTTTTCAGGTTGAGCTCTTTATGTTATCGCCCCATTTATTTTCCTGGAAGTCATCTTCTTTCTCTAAATCATCTTGTTTTTCAGCAGTGAAAATGACATCTTCAATCGAAGCTAATTATTCTTCCTCATGTCTCCCTTTCCCATCTCACAATTTTACTTTTTAGGGTTAGGGTTTACCAATTTCGGCTTTGAAGGTAGTGTTTTTCTTCAGATATTTTTGATAAATTATGTTCATATGAAATGACTTCATTCACTGTTTATTATATTTGATGTAAACAGGTCTGTTCAGCGTATTCATTTTTCGCATCAAGGTGCGTTTTTTTCCCCATCTATGTATTGGTGTGGGTTTCGATTGTTACTCATGTTTGTATTAATTATTTTTTCATAGTTTATAACTTATTTATGGGCTTTTCATTTGTGTTTGGGTCATTGTAGTAAGGTTGTGGAGCTATCCATGCTTTTTCCATTCACGCTATCCTCCCTCTCTCTCTCATGCCACCTAATAGTGTTGTACTTTGGCGAAGCAGGTTTGTTATCTTATCCATTATGATATATTTGATCAAATTGCTTGATATATATTTAAAATTGTGTAATACCTAATTTGTGATATATTAAATTTATTAGTTGCATGTGTTTAAGAACTTGAGCTTGTAAGTTGTGTATGTATGTGCAGACATGGAATTGCATGCCTTTAATATTGTAAGTATTTGCTTTTCTTCTTTTAGTGTCTTGGGAGATATGAATGACAAAGAATTATATTACTGATTTAACTACTAGGAAAACTAGTAGGAAAACATTCTGATCCATGATTTAGTTGCTTCAATATTTTGTTGTCCTTTTGACATTTTGACAGTAAGATGCTCCCATTTGAATTCCCTATCTTCCTCTTTGTTATTACATATTTTTGCTATATACAATGCCATTCTAATTAATAATTTTACCAACAGTATTGGAAAACCCATGCTAGCTTAGGATGCATCCAATTATAAATAATTTTGATTGTTTTGGTTATTGTTTGCACAAGGTTGAACTCATTGCCCTTACAAGACGTTCAAAACTTATTGTCTTGCTATTTTAGTCTAAGGTCAACATGACATGCTATTCCGGTCCTAAGCTTTGATTTTTATTCAAAAATACTTTATGTTTTCTCCATTTCAATCTGTTGAAGTAAATTTTTGTTCTAAACTTATTGTGGTCCTTATGTTTGACTAATTGCAACAAAAAGCAAGTCCGAACTAACCAATTGGTGATAAGTGGAATGGCCTCATGAACTTCTATGTTATAACTTATAAGCTAAGCTGTAAGCTCCCATTGTGGGACTATTAATCTCAACAGGATTGCATAGTTTTATTAATTGTTTGAGTGATAATTGTTCAGATGCCATGTAGCTAAAGTTCAACACCTTACTTTGCTAACCATGTGTAGGTGCGATGACGACTCTTAGAAAGCTTTTGCTCAGTGGCAATCCTCTGAGGAGTCTTCGAAGGTTTGAACCAGTTCTTGATTTTGCTTGGTTTAGTATTTGTATTGGATCAATTTGTTATATATCTAATTCAATTTTACTATTAGCTCACTTGTATTAGGACCTACCAGCCTTATTGAAGTATCTTCGAAGTAGACTTTCAGCTGGAGAAGGTAGTTGACTTTGATATCTCATATTCAACTTTGGGCTATTGATCGGTTCCTTGAAAATTTGAAGCCTCTAGATGTCTGGCATTCCTATTTAGTTAACTGTTGTGATTAATTTGAGTATTTGACAAGGTTTCAATTGTGAGTTCGAGTATCAGTTGTTCCTCTTTTAAAGTTTACTGCTTTTAGTTTTGTATGAATTGATATAGTTTTTTTTTTTTTCTATGTAGAGTCTGGAGCTGCCAATACTCCTGCAAAAGAAGAGACCATATCTAGTGCAGCAAGATTGTCTATCTCTACCAAGGTCTGTATGCCAGGTTATACATTCTTATATTATGTTACAGGGTATTGAGTTCTCTAGTGGGTACTGGTGTATTCCTAGCATAGTCAAATGGATTTGTGCAAGCAACAAACTGTCAGAATTATCATTATTTTCTTAGTGGATGATTTTCAAAAGCACTTGCAACATACTTTATTTTATGAACACAATAGTCGAAAGCTGTGATCACTCAACCAATTCAGAATGCTACTTGGTTTTGTTATGTGGAGTCATTGAATGTTATGTTTAATTGCTTAGGCATGTCATTGCATTTGCATGTGCAAATTCATTTTTTTCTTCTTCTATCTGTACTCCTTATATTAATTTAGTTTAATAAATGGCAGGGGATTTTGACCCTTCTCTTGACCCCAGAAGGATCCCTTTAGCAGTACTTAGTTGAGAGCTTAATACACTTGATTGCTTAAATAGTTAAATTGTCTAAACAAATATTACTTTTATGCTCTCAGGAATTATCTTTAAGTGGGTTAAGTTTGAGCACTGTCCCACCTAAAGTATGGGAATCGGATGACATTTTGAAGGTTGATCTTTCTAGAAATTCAATTGAAGATATGCCAAAGGAACTTGTTTCATGTGCTTCTCTCTAGGTAACTAAGGCAGCTGATTCCACTAGTAGCACAGAAATAGGATATAATAGGGTATACATAATCTGTAGTTTTGGAAACTGTCTGAATCATGTTTCCTGATAAAATTTATTAGGGAATAGCCAAAAGGGACATCATTTGATCATTTTGAGGATCAACCACAATGTATATTAGTATGATCCTGGTAAGAGTATCATGAAAAATAAAAATGTTCTTTCCCCCTCTAACCAAATCCAAATTTGGCCACACTGGAAAATACTCCACGCTTGTATTGTAGTTTCTACTATGGTATTTTTCAAAAAAGAAAAATATATTTCTCTCTTTTTGTTGTAGGATATTTATTCCGACAACACCGTACTTGGATTATCTATGTTATAATTTCACCTTCACTCGATCCAAGATAAAAGAAAAAGAAAAGAAAAACTCCATAATCGAAGTTACCTTAGAAAGTTATGGACTGCCAAGAGCAAAGTAGTTCCATTATGAATACCTTCCATATCTTGAAAACAGAGCTACTATGAAAGGACAAGTAGTCAACACATTTACTTAAGGATTTTACAGATATGATAACATTCCTTATTTCCCGAGGTTTTGATGTTTTCAGATATTTTTTATCTCTATATTTTTGTAAGGTGGCTTCACTTATCAATGACTACCCACTTTATCCCATCCATGAGAAGATCGAGCCATATATGTATCACGAAAAAACAATGCTACTGTGAAGGAAAACCTGGTCAATAGATTCTCTAGAGGATTTCCAGATAGACTTATTATTAGCTCACACCTAATACTTTGACTACAATTTTATTGCTAATCAATTTTATGTTTATAAATCTCCGAAAATGGTTGGTTGATATGCAAACTGTTTAAAAGTTGCCCATGCATTGGAAATCACTGCATTTAGCAGCCTACTTCTTCCAGGGTGTCAAATATGAATGTTATGCCAAGCTAACTTGGCTTGGCGAAGCTCTGTGCCAATGAAGAGTTTTCAAAAATTGATTGAAAAATATGTTTGCAAAATTTATGTCTTTGGTTCCATCTCAGTGTTTGTCAAAACTTGCAGGCTTTGATATTGTCCAGGAATAAGATAAAAGAATGGCCATGTTCAGTTTTATGTTCACTTCCCAATCTCTTGTGTTTAAATCTTGACAATAACTCTCTCAAACAGGTAAAACCAAATCTTATTATTGATTTGTTAGTTGGATGATTTTCTAGTGACTATTTTAGTACTTTCTCTACTTATACTTTACTTAGATGGAGCAGTTTCTTAGAAGCAAAGAAGTTGGAGTCAACGACTAATTACGATGTAGCGTTTGGCTGGGATTAATTTGTACAACATTTTACAACACGTAATGGTTAGTGCTTTCTCTTTCAATTGATATTTGCTATATCACACGATTTTCTGTGCGATTGGTGTGTTGTTTTAGTTCTACTGGTTGTTTTTATATGGCTGTAGCTAAGTCTTCAAAGCCTACTCTCTAAGGTAGGATACATGATGATGAGGTACAACCAAGCGAACCTATTTATGCAGACTTTGATCCAACAAAGTTGAGGCATTGTTTAGATGCATGGCTAGGAATGCAGTCTACCGAGTTTAGGCATTATAAATGGTGATTTTTTTTTTTTTTTTTTTTTTTTGGATTTTTAATAGTTTTCAAATTTCTTAAAGAGTAGTTAGTAGTATATTATCTTGTTTTATGTAAGTTTGGATTCCTAATTGGACCTTTGATGTAAAAATATTTATGTTAAGTACTGTTTATGAAATTTTAAATTGTGGAGAATTATGATTTTGGGGGTTTGTTTTATTGAAATGGTAGATCTTTGTATGATATGAACTGCAGATGTGATGTAAAGGTGCTTGAACAAATTTTTTAAAAACAATTGAAAGCTGCAAGTGTGATATAAAGGTGCTAGAACAATTTTTTTTAAAACAATTGAAAGCATTTGCCACGGCCTTCAACCGTGGCCAAACAATACATCCCACACACTCAAAGCAAACCCCCACGGTTCATATAAGCATTAGCCATGATTTCAAGCTGTGGCAAAAGAGTCATTTGACATGGCCCTTGGAATGGTTTAGAATTGTGGGCAAAAAACAAGCTTTGACCACGGCTAAAAACCGTGGCAAAAGATTAGCCACAGGCGTATTGGCCACGGTCGTATAACAGCTAATGACCGTGGCAAAAGGTCTTTCGCCACGGTTAATGGTCATGGCTAATACTCAGTATTCTTGTAGTGTCGAGACGCAAGCATCGTCGTCGTCGTCCTACTAATGGTTCTGGACCTTTTTCTTCCCAGGGATAGCTTATTTATATTTGATTTGTTGTGATGAATTTGATTTAGAATTATTTCTGTTTTGTAATAACTATTTAATTTATGTACTTATTTTAATTTCAGTACTTTAGTTTAATTAATTGTTAATTTCATTTTTAGTTAAGTAGTTAGTATTTATTTGTTTATGTGATTATTTATCTATGCACGTATTGTTAAATTTAATGCATGATTAATCACATATTCTTTACCATATAGTTTTTCTATTGATATTCATCATGTTTAGGAAATTTAATTGATCAATGTCATGAAACCCCCCCCCCTCTCAAATTGCTTGGGCGTGGTATATTTTAATATATGTGAACGTATAAAATTACATGCCTTAATCACATTTATATAAGTTTTGGGCCAAAATATATGAACCCTTGGGCCTTGTTTAATTAATTGGGACCATAATGTAATTAGGTACCTGATATTTCAAGGAATTTCAAAGTTTTGTGGAATTTCAGAAGCTAATCTAATAGAGAAACCCATTATATGCAACCCATGGGCCTTGTTTCATCCAATGGGAATCCATAATGTAATTAGGAACCTTAAATTTCATGGAATGTCAAATTTCAGGGAATTTCAGAGGCTAATCATATATAGAAATTCCAAAAACTAAAATAGAATTCTTGTGTAGGAAACTATTCTAAAAATATGTTTTTTCACATTTTTTATTTTAGCAACCATCCGGCCTTAGACTTAGCAACCAAACACTATAAAAACAATCTCTAAGCATGTAGTTTCATAACTGAAAACCCTAAACACATCATTGCATCTCAGAGCGCACACGCACCTCATACAAGACCAAACTTAGCACGCACCGCACTCGTATTAATTTGGTATCAGCATTATTATTTGCGCACCGCGCCCACCAAAGGTATATCTTAAGCGCCCACGTGCCCTCACCGCCACACAGCAGGCTCGGATTTCCAGGTTCCACTTTTCTAACTTCTAGTACTTTAATTCATTACTTGTTTGCTATGTCTATTCCAAAAATTATATCGGAACAGTCTTTTAAGGATCTTTATCTCAATGATAAGTACGGTGCATACTTTGATAATATGATTATGGAGCACCATTGGGAAACCCTATTGGTAAGACCTGATCAAATTTATTCTCCTGCACTTACTATATATTTTTATGAGCATGTTGAATTCTACACACGCTTTCCTGAGGAAGATGGACTCATAGTGACATTAGATGACAAACCTTGTTTACTGACTAAGTACTTAATTGCATGTGCCTTAGAAATTCCAACCATTGCCCCACATACCGAGCTTAACTATATAGATGATAATGACAACCATTATGATTGGATAAACTTCCATGAGACCTATGGTGCTGGCATATTTCAAGTAGTACACCAAGGCCAACATACCGTATCCTTAGGAAGCATGGCCCTCAATACGGGCCTTGCTATGCTTTTCCTTAAGTTTAATGTCCTAGGAGATTGACACTTTAAATCCGTGGATTCCCGCACATGCAACGCCTTCTTTGCTTTAGCAGAAGGGCGTTGGTATTATGATATATCCAAAACCATTATGGATGGTCTTGCAAAAGCACAGACTGTTAGGCATCAATACCTTCTTATGCCAATCACAGTCACAGTCATAGTCACACGTATAATGACCTTCTTTTTCTCGGAATTTTGTACACATTTCACTAATTGGGTCAAGGTTGATACAATGCGCACAACCAATTCTATAGTCCGTTCCTTACGTGCTATGGTTTGGCCTGGCTGGCGCCTACAACCTCACCTAGTAGCTACATGCACCCCATCCGACCAAATTGCACTAAATAGGTTGGCTAGGGTAGATGAAAATAGGATGAAGGCTTGGAAAGTAATCATAGATATGCAAGACTTAAAGGAGCCTCATTTCACAAGTGAGGAGCAAACGGAGGAAAATGCATGATTAGAAAAAAAACTATATATGGTAATATTTATAATTTCCTGTAAGAGTCCGCTTATGTCCCAAGCAATTTTTATTTATGGTTATCTCCATTATAGATGGAACTCATATAAGAGTTGCATCTGCATTTTAATTCTTTATATTTGTATCGTTTAAATTTCTTTAATAGGTGCTTCCATTTAAAACACATTTCTATGGTACTCTCTATCCTTTATTTTCATTCCATACTTTGGGGACAAAGCATGATTCTATTTGGGGGTGGTATAGAAACACGCTGTAAATGTTTAAACACATATTAGGTTGTATATTACGTATTATTTATCGTTTAAAAAATAGAAAAAACATAAAAATAGTTTATACTATGCACTTAGGATAATGGTATTATTTCCTTTTCTATGATGATATTAGTCTAGAAATCTCAAGTAGCAATAGAATTAAGCGTAGTTCTTAGAAACTTAGGTTAATACATAAGTAATAGTCATTACATCTTTTCATTAACATTTTCATGAGCATGTATGAGTGTACTTGGCAGTATTTTTCTAAGACCTAGGTTAGACTACTTAATTTTATATATCCTGTGAGATTCTAGCCTAAAAGCCTCATATGAGTGAGTATCTGAGTGATGACACAAATGAGATATATAATATGAGTAGAGAAATCACACATCCACTTGCTTGATCACCATACCATATCCTAAGCGAGAATTTAGGCCTTCTTTGGATCGATATAGCTAAAAATTCATACCTATAAGTAATTACCTGCTAGTCGCCCCTCTGAGCCTTTCATTTAGCCTTTTCGCAACCACAAATCCTTTACCCATCTTTTAAACCAATAAAAAAAATAATAATAAACCCTACCCATCTTTGAATGAGTATGAGAATTGGATGAGTAAGGAAAATAAAGAGAAAAACCTGTGGAAAACCAAAATTAGTTAGTTGCTTCATAAAAGAAAAAAGAAAAGAAATTTCCATCCAAAGAAAATAAAAGAAAACAAAACAAAACAAAAACTCCAAAAATAGAATAAAAGGAGTTAAAAAGCTAAAATAAAAAGGCTAAGGATGGAAACTAAGTAAATATAGAAGCAAAGTAAGAACAAGGTTTTCTCTAGTTATATATAATTGAAGACCATATTATTTCAGACCTATTTATTTGAATATCCATTCCGTTTCTTCTTAAACCATCAGTTCAACCCCGTATCACCTAATAAAGACCTCTAGCTTAATTAGGATTAATTTGGTGTGATAGTAAGTGGTAGATGTGATTGATTGACCTCGGCTCTTTTGGACGTCATTGAGATTGTGAGAAAACGTGTGCCCACTACATACTTGAGTGAGCTAACTTGAGTGGAAAAATCAGAGTATTTTTGTGTTGACAAGTTGTGAGGACCTACTTAAGGATGCTATTCTAAAAGTTTCAGAAACGGACCTGCCATTGCATTTCATAACATGCATGTATATTTTAGATGATTTGATTATTATGCGTGTATTAGCTTAGGTTTCAAAAGCATTGTTCTTATTATATTGTTATTGAGATGTATAGATATCTGAGATTAATTAGGATTTTTTTTTTATCTCTTAGTCGTTGTAGTATAAATGAAGTTTGTGAGTACCTTCTTTGGAAAACTCTCACGAGGCTATAACTCGTCCACTAGGAAATTCCTAGTGGTTTAAGGTCTTATTGCATATGGTCACACTAGTACAAAAAGGGATTTTGTGACTATTTTAAAATGTTATTCGTGACTGTCTTGTTCGAAACGGTCACAAATAGCAGAAAAGGGTTTTTGTGACTATTTTAAAAAGTTTTTTGTGAGTTGCGTTTTCGAAACGGTCACAAATAGTTTTTTTTCTTCTAAAGGTGTATATGTGTGGAGAACTATTTGTGACTTTTACATGTTCCAGGACTTTATATGAGTTGTGACAGTCATAGAAGACCAAATTCAAATTTTTTAGTCCCGCCCCATAACTATACTAAAAAACTACTTTGAAACCCACGTTCAGTCTCCCGGCCCACTTTCTTCAAACACTTGCAGGTTCGTGCCTCTAAAAACTCTTCACAAAAAAAGGAAAAAATAGAAGGAAAAAAAAAACAAGATGAATCGCACGATTTCTCACGACTCTTTCTTCACTTCTGCCGATTCATCGATTCTCTCTCAATTATGTTTCCATCTCTCTCAAATCTTGTTATTCTCTTTCATTATCTCTCTCTGATGTTTGATGTTGCCGCCGTAAGTACCCCTTCCCCTTCCTTTCAATTACCTAGGGTTTGCTAATTGTTTAGTAGCACTAACTTCTCTCTCGCTTTGTACTCCATTATGAAGCAGGGGTTTGTTTGGTCTCATTTAGTCCGAGTTTGGTTCAAGTTGCTGCAAAAGGTACGATTTTTATTTTTGCTTTGTGTATGTTCTTCGAGTGAAACTACTAAGTTGTAGTTTGTTTGCAAATGGGCACTGATATTAGGGTTCTAATTATGCACACGTTTTTTTAGTTTTGTCATTTTTTTTACTTTTATAATTTTAAATTTTGTAGTTCTTCGATCAATTAACTACTGTCTTGCAACTGAGACTTCTGTGTATGTCAATGTATTAACTACTTATTCTGATTCAATTGCTAATAATGATTTAAACCCCTTTCCCGCCTTAAAAAAGGCGCCTTCCTAAGCAACACCACTGCTGTTGGGCAGGTCATGGGTGGACTTTGTAGCAGGCGAGACCCACCCAGGCATTGGCATTTGCAGTATCTTACTCATTGTAATTTCAGTTTGTATTCTCTTGAAGCATTTCCTTCTTATGTATGTTACTGATAAAATTGACTTGACTGGGTTTTAACTGTTTTCACAAGTTATCAACCTTCATTTACTTGGGCTGTCTTTGATAGCTCTATTTGCAATGGCAAATGCAAATAAATGACACTATTCATTTGTTTGCCACTGTTTGATGTGTTTTGTGACTCATTGTAAATATTTTTTGGATTTGCCACAAGTTGTGATTTTCCATGCTTTTGATGGCAAAATTTACTCTTTGGGTGGGGGGGGGGGAGCTATGTAAATTTTGCCACAATAGATTAACAGTACACAAATTTGCCATGGATTTGCCACCAACCAAAAAACCAAAAACAAAAGCCCAAGAACATCTCACCGTCTCACCGTCTCTCCTTTCGCTCTTTTCATATCTTGGTGAAGAACAACAATGGAGTTGCCTCCAACTTGGTTTGCCGGTCTCTCTCCTTCTCTTCTTCTCATTCTCCTACACTGTTAACGCAAAAGTAAGCCTTATACTACATATATTAGCTTTAACTAGAAAGTGCACCTTCTACTCTAGAAAAGAATCTGGGTGTTCTAATAGAGAAGAAAAAATGGACGCCATCCTAACCAGGACTTGTCCTATACTTACCTTAGATTTACCATATTGCTACACTCATTCTTTTATCACTCTCGTCATTTCCTTCTATTAGAGGGAAATAGTTAATCTGAAAATGAAGGCGGGAAAAGGGGTGACGTACAGAGAGAAATTGAGGGGGAGAAACTCTCTATTAAAATTTTCCAGCAAGCACCTCACCCAGATCAACTAATTAGAAGCAATTATCATGTGTGGGGAGATGTCCAAGAGAGAGAGTTGGGATTTGTTGGTGTTAATTTGCACGGGATGTTTTCGAAACCGAAGTTCAATTCCCATGGGAATTTCGGATTTGCTTTCAACTAGTGACTAATCATTTACCCAAGGTTTAATTCTATATATAGCTGACTAATATTCAATGAATTATGTTATTTGATGGAGCGTAGTTGATAAAAATGTTTAATTGTACGTTTATACAAGACTGGAAAAATAAACTAGCTACTGATGATCCTCAGGAGCTGCAGAAGAATCCTCGGGGGCTGCAGAAGAAGAACTAGGAGTCCTGCGACGTTGTGCAGTACGAGCTCCCGTGGAGGCTAACTGCTCCTGGATATCACCTAGAGTATCCATCACCTGAGCCTGAATCGATCTTTGGCGCTCGCCATGAACATTATTTGAACCGGTTCGGCGAGTAAGCATATGGTCCTAAAATGCAGGTCATGGAAGCTCTCATTTTCTTGGAATAAGCCCATCATGTCTGTCATTGACTCATGGCGAGTGGTCATATTTGTCCTTAACTCGCCCAAGGTACGTTTCATCAATACTTGGCGAGTGTACATGTCTCTCAAACCACTGTTCATAGCACGTAAGGCATCTATGGGTTGGGTCATCTCACTCATGGCAGTCTCATCAAAGTAGGGTGGGTGAGATGAGCCTACGCTAGCGTGCTAGGCAGCCCTAGGTGCTGTGGGTTCCCAAGGGTCCAGTATGCATTTCTTGAAGACAAGCATATTCTCATATTGTGGTATAGTGAGTAGCGGGGTGGTGGACAGAAAACCCAAGGTAATCATAACTTGTGTTACCAGAACAGCAAGAGGGGCTGATCTAAGAGTGGCATGTGTAATAATATCAAAAAGAAAGGTAACGATGCAGAAGTTACCCTTTCGCTCTTGGAGGATCCATAAAAGATGGAGGAAGGTCTTGTTGATGTCTGAGGGCTTCGAGGTGTCAATGACGTTCAGTCCTAGCCATTGAGTCACAGCCAACTGGTTCCATCACACCGAGCGCTGATACGCGCATTTTCCATCTATGTTGTACTCTCCCTCGATTAGCGTGTTGAGCATTAGGTCATAAGTCCGTGGGTACACAGACTGCTGCTGAGTCAGCACGTGGTCGACCAGAGGAATGCCCATAATCCCAGAGAGCAAAATAGGTGTGACTTCGTGCCGCACACCCTCGACGGTAACCCAAAAATGGTCGCCATTAAAGCTCCCATTGTCGTAGAATTTCATCACCAAATCCTTGGAATAAAGCCCTCCATTAGCATATAACAAGTACTCCCATCCTCTAGAGTGAATTTCATTATCAAAGAATGGAGCAAACATCCCATTTTCAAATAAATTTCCAAAATTTTTCTCCACACAAATACGCCTGTTTCCGGCCATCACTGGTCTTAGGGAGAGGCTGGCTATTGATTAATGATGGGGGGAGAAATGGGACTTGCTGACGGAAGGGAATTGTGATTGGAGTTGTAAGAGTCTCGCGAAAGACCTGGATTTAGCGTGGGCCTGTCTCGTGCGAGACTTAAACAAGAGGGGGCAAGATCCGGATATTTGGGAAGACGAAGTGGGTGATGGTGATGCATGTGGTCGGCTTTGTCGGGTTTAAAGAGCCCGAGATTTCGATATTTTGGTTGGGCCAAAAATTTTCCCAAGCCCAAATCAAGCCAAAAACCCGATTTAAGCCTAAAAAAACTAAATGCTTACCCACGACTCGTTTGGACTCCGAATTGGATGAATGAGATATCGAAATGATCGGCACGAAAAATGCTATCCAATTGTATGTGTCATTCTCAAAGGTCACAAGAGTTTTTGAAAGGAAAGAGAGTGTTTTATTTATAAACAAAGGTTTTATTTATATACAAGGGAGATATACGTGAAGAATACTGGATGTCCAGAAGAGTCACCATCTTAAATCATAGACAACTATCATGTCAGCTCTGGAGCGAACCCAATCCAGCCAAACTGTGGCTTTACCTTTATGTATTATGGGGTTAGGGGTAGGACGGTACCATCCTAGACCGTGCGCGCTACGGTCTAATAAAATTGCCCTTATTACATACGGCTATCCTTAAACCGCCCCAGAGGGAACTCAAAGTAACCAATTCTAGGGTTGGTCTGGTGGAATCCATTGCCCGTTTGTGTTCCAAGTATGCGACATCCGAGGTTGGACACGAATCTCATGTGCAAAACTTAATGCAAAGGGAAAAGGCAACAATATAAACATATCTACAAGGTGAGTCTTTTAACGTCAGATCCTCAAGACGAATCGAGTCTTTTAACGTCAAATTCTCAAGACGAATCGAGTCTTTTAACGTCAGATTCTCAAGACGAATCCCAACCTGTGGGAGAAATGGCGTGGCGATGAAGATTATCCTGCGCAGCTGGTGTCAGACAAAAGTATACCTTTAACTGGCTAGTATCAGATAGGAAATCCAGACCTAGACAGAAGGGTGTTTGACAATGCATATACCAGCCCATCCTTCGCGCACGTCTTTTACCAGCAAAAGTACTACGACCATTCCCTATTCGTGATGAGTGAGACTTACACCAAATAATTAGCTAAAGTTCGCGAGGCAGAGAGTAGAAAAGGAAAGAGAAGGAAGGAGGTGAATTTTTAGGTACCCATCGTTTACCGAAAAACACATTTGCTCGTGCTGCAGAAGACATTTATACTCAGTTTTGAAATAAAGTTTTCGTGGACTAAGGTTCCGACGCTTGCAACCACACACTTCAAAGATCTTTGGAGATCATAAGATAGAAGATGGCTCGACTACCAAAATGGCGTACCCTCTATAGAAACAAGATTGAGTACGCCAAATGAAACATCTAGTCTGTGTAGACTGGATCCTGAAGAAGAGTCTGTTCAACATCTGGTGAGCGTAATTCGTGGTAATGTTTTAGGCGTTGTCCATTGACTTGAAATTCGTTGTTATCTTATGGATTAAGCAAAGAGATTGCCCCATAATGTTTCACAGCTGACACAATGAAAGGACTAGACCATCGTGTTTTCAATTTACCTGGAAAAATGTGTAATCTGGAGTTGTACAGTAAAACTTTTTGGCCAATTTTAAAATCCTTACGCAAAATGTGCTTGTCGTGCACTCTTTTCATATTAGCTTTGTAGGATTTCGAGAGATCATAAGCATCACTCCGAATCTCCTCAAGCTCATTTAATTGCAGTTTTTGCTTCTCGCCTGCCTCGATGATATTGTAATTGAGGCTTTTGATGGCCCAAAGGGCACGATGCTCAAGTTCAACTAGCAGATGACAAGGTTTTCCAAAAAGAATGCGGTAAGGAGACATCCCTATAGGTGTCTTAAATGTTGTTCGGTATGCCCACAAGGCATCCAATAAGTGGAGAGACCAGTCCTTTCTTGATGGGTTGACAGTTTTCTCCAGAATAGACTTTCTCTCTCTGTTGGAGACTTCCACTTGGCCACTCGTTTGTGGGTGATATGGAGTAGCAACCTTGTGAGTAACTCCATATTTCTTCATTAAAAACCCAAAAATTTTATTACAAAAATATGTACCCCCATCACTGATGATAGCTTTGGGGACACCAAAACGAGAGAAAATGTTTTCTTTAACAAATTTCACGAGTCTTATGGTCATTTGAGCGACATGCGAATGCCTCAATCCATTTGGACACATAGTCTACAGTGACTAAAATGTATAGAAAACCTTGAGAAATAGGGAAAGGTCCCATAAAATCAATGCCCCAAACATCAAAAATTTCCACAATCAAGATAGGATTTAGGGGATTCATATTTCGTTTGGTAATTCGACCTAGGTGCTGACAACGAATGCAAGCTATGCAATGTTCATGTGCATCGCAAAAAAGGGTAGGCTAGTAAAAACCACATTGTAATACATTGGCCATAGTTTTCTTTCCACTGAAATGACCTCCGCAAGATTGTTCATGGCAAAAGGATAATACGTCGGTGTGTTCCCAGTCGGGAATGCAGCGACGAATGAGTTGGTAGGAACAATACTTAAAGAGGTAGGGGTCATCCCAAAAATAATATTTTACAGTGGATAAAAACTTTTTATGATCAGGACGTGACCAAGAGGAAGGAACTTCCTCAGTAACTAGGTAGTTAACGATATCCGCGTACCATGGAGATGAGAAAATATAGTACAAATATTCGTCTGGGAAGGAATCCAAGATGGCTTCAGAATCACTATCAATGTCACCAACTAGCCTTGATAAATGGTCGGCCACGACATTTTCGGTTCCTTTCTTGTCTTTGATTTCCAGGGTAAATTCTTGCAAGAGAAGGATCCAGCGGAACAATCATTGTTTTGCATCCTTTTTCACGAGTAAGTACCGAAGTGCGGCATGGTCAGTATATACGATGGTGGATGTTCCAACTAGGTAAGGGAGAAACTTATCCAAAGCATAGACAACAGCTAGGAACTCTTTCTCCGTTGTTGTGTAATTACGTTGAGCATCATTAAGAGTTTTACTGGCATATTAAATGACAATGGGTTTGTCATCATGTCATTGGCCTAGTACGGCGTCAATAGCAAAGTCGCTAGCGTCACACATTAGTTCGAATGGTTGAGACCAATCAGGGGGTTGAGTGATAGGAGCGGTAGTCAGAGCAGTTTTTAGAGTATCAAAAACTTGTTTGCAATTGAAATTGAAGTCGAATACTGCATCCTTAAGCAGGCCGGAGATTGGTTAAAGGTCGAGCAACTTTAGAAAAATCTTGAATGAATCTCCTGTAAAACCCAACGTGGCCTAAAAAGGCACGGATATCATGAACTATACGTGGGAAAGGTAGCAAAGCAATTTTAACAATTTTAGCTTTATCAACCTCTATCCCGTCTTTCAAAACAATATGACCTAGAACAAGTCCTTTGGTAACCATAAAATGACACTTCTCCCAATTGAGTACCAGATTTTTCTCTTCGCAATGCATTAATACTTTAGAAAGGTTGGATAGGCAGTCGTCAAAGGAATTTCCATAGATGGAAAAATCATCCATGAAGACTTCCATATAACGTTCCACCATATCACTAAAAATGTGAAGCATGCAGCGTTGGAAGGTGCCTGGGGCATTACAAATACCAAAAGGCATTCGTCTGTATGCAAAGGTTCCAAAGGGACACGTGAAAGTTGTCTTTTCTTGATCGGCGGGATCAATGACAATTTAGAAGTATCCGGAATAGCCATCAAGAAAACAGTAGTAAGCATAACCGGCTAAACGTTCTAGCATCTGGTCAATGAATGGGAGAGGGAAGTGATCTTTACGTGTTCTGACATTAAGTTTCCGATAGTCAATGCAAATTCTCCATTTTAATGGAATGCGAGTGGAGATGCACTCACCATTTTCATTTTATACAACTTGAATGCCGGACTTTTTGGGAACAACATGGACAGGACTAACCCAATCACTATCAAAGATAGGGTATATGATACCCGCATCAAGTAAACGTAAAACTTCCTCTCTCACCACTTCCTTCATGGCGGGATTAAGGCGGCATTGTGGTTCTCGCGATGTCTTTGTGCCGTCATCGAGATGTATGCGATGCGTGCATATGCTAGGGTCTATTCCCTTGATATCATCTAAAGGCCATCCGATAGCGGAGCGGTGTTCACGAATGACATGAATCAAACGTGCCTCTTCATCGGTAGTCGAGTGAGCAGAAATTATTATAGGGTGACTACCATCGAGATCGAGATGCACGTACTTCAAATCAGAGGGTAGAGGTTTTAAATCTGGAGTTGGAGGATTGGGGATCAAGGATTCGTGAAGGATCATCTCTTCAATGGAAAAGAGCGAATCCGGTTCTTCTGAATCAGTTTGCAACGCAGCAGTAGGATCAAATAGTGGTACCGACTCTAATAATGCTTGGACATCCTTTATGTACGAGTCATCATCAAACTCAAGATTATCAAAAGAAAGAAATTGGTATATCTCGTCTGAGGGAAAGGAGTTTGTGAAATAATCATGTTCCAGACTATCAACCAAACTAATCTCGCCCTCCATTATAGGATCGGGAAATTGTTTCATTAATTTGAATAGGTTGAGTTCGACAGAAAGTTTCCCGAAAGACAATGTCATTGAACCGTCCGACAATTTATGAGAGCGTTAGCAGTTGTAAGAAAAGGACGTCCCAAGATGATAGGAATAGAGTCACAAGCCACTTCAGTATCTAGAATGACAAAATCAACTGGGTAGTAAAAATCTTAGACCTTGACTATGACGTTCTCTACTATGCCCTTTGGGTACTTGATGGAGCGATCCGCGAGTTACAGAGTCATATTGGTAGGTTTTAATTCATGAAGACCTAACTACTTAAATAAGTAGTAGGGAAGTAGGTTAACACTGGCACCTAGGTCTAAAAGTGTGGTAGCGGTAAACTTGTCGCCCAACGTGCATGGTACAGTTGGTCGACCTGGGTCCTTGTACTTTACCACACCATTGGTAGTGGTAATCGAGGGAAACTACTCAGTGAGGAACGCTTGTTGAGGAACATTCGTACATCGTTTGGTGGTGTACATGTCCTTCAAAAACTTGGCATGCTTGGGTAAATGCTTAAGCGCATCTAGGAAAGGTAAGTTTATGGTCAAATTTTTGAAGGTTTCACTGATCTCATCAAAATGTTCGTCACGTTTGTTCTTTACCAAATGGGCATGGAACGGAGCTTTTGGGCGGAATAGTGCATAAGGATCAATGGCATCTTTCCCTAGGGACGTGGGTGTAGAATTGGAAGGCACAACTTCGTCCGTTATAGGTTGCAAGGTAGGAGTTGGAAGGACGTCAGCCGTGGTTTCCGTCGATTCCTCGTCTGGCATACGTATTTTATTGTCGATGGTTCGGCCAGAACAAAAAGTGGTAATGGCATTTACCTCACCCTGGCTTGGATTACTAGATCCTGGTGCATTGTTGAGTTCAAAGGCAGTGTTTGTAGGCTTAGGGTTTGGAACTGCTTGGCCAGGGAACACGCCTTTTGAGTTTTATCCTAAGCTAACGGTGAAGAGATCATTGGATAGAAGCTAGGATTTGATTACGTTGATTCATGTATGTCGAAAAGTTTCAAACTATTTTATCTATGGGATTGTACCGGCGAGCAAAGGGAACTAGTTCACGGTTATTATTTACGGGTTGATTTTGGTAACCATATCCTTGATTAGCGGGAACAAGGTTGCGGTTGTTTTGGTACCCTATATTTGCATTGTTGGGAAAATTACTTTGCCCTTGCTGGAATTACGGAGGATTTCCTTGACGATAGGAATTGTAGTTTGCGGGTGGTCGTAGAGGAACGTTGTTGACACCCGGAGGAGCTTGTTGTTGGGCAGGGGGTGTCCAAGCTAAATTCAAATGTTGTCGCCAAGGTGCATTAGGGATGTTGAAAGCACAAGCCTCTTCAGAAGGTTGGGGAGGGCACTTGTATACCAAAGGACAATAAGAATCGGCGTGCTCAGGACTTAAGCAAAGAGGACATGGGGAAGCGTTGGCAGCCATAACCTGTTTGGGTGTTTGATCATTTACTTATACCGAAAGAGCATCGACCTTTTTGTTTAGGGACTTGATTAGAGTTTTTAATTCCGGATAGGGTTTGACCTCGATCATAGACGTAACTTTGGTAGGAGTGTCTTTAGAAGATCAGGAAGAATCAGTGTTTCCCCAATGGGTGCTTCGTGAAGCCTGTTTCTCAAGAAAATTGTATACTTTAGTAGCGCCTTTGTCCATGAAACAACCGCCGTTCATGATATCTAAGGTTTCCTTTTGATGGTCAGAGAGACCATTAAAGAATGAACGGACTAATACAGCGGTGTCGAGTTGATGATGGGGACATTCGAGAAACAGATCAGTAAATCTGCTCCATGCTTCCGAAAAGGATTCCTGGGGGTGCTGGCGAAAGAATTGAATCTTTTGAAGCATTTCTGTAGTTTTCTTTTGAGTATAGACCTTTATCATGAATGCTTGTACAAGTTTGGCCCATGAGTCAATGGATTGCGGCGCTTCGCCTGTGAGCCAAACTGAAGCTTTATCAGCTAAGGTGAAGGGAAACAACCTAAGCAAGACTTGTTCGTTGGTAACAGTCGGATGGCGGAAAGTGGTGACTACTTGTTGCATCCGACGAAGGTGATCGTACAGTTTTTCATGGTCTAGACCATGGTAAACAGGTAACAAACTGAAAATGTTTGGCGGAATTCGAAAATCACTTACAATAGCATCGAGTTTAATGCAGGAGGCATGTCTTTCTTGTAAGGCAGTATAGAAATCCGAAAGGGGTTCTCGATTGTGGGATTTTCCTGGGCCATAATTAAGGGAGATGATGGCAACAGAGATGTTTGACGAGGTTGACTTACGGAGGAGGAACTATGTCTAGGAGATAGTATAAGCAGTTGTTTTTTGTATTTTCGACGACGATATGTAAGTTCTAATTCCTTATGTTTACCAGACCGTAGTCTCATACAAATATAAATTTTAATTTAAGGCTCATAAGGAACGAATTATGATTGGAGGTTTTAGAATTAAGAAAAGAGGGAGGTGAAGCACGTCTTCCTGAGCTGTTGCTAACTTGAGTAGGTAAGCTAGGATAACATGTGAATATTCCAGCGGCCAGGTCACCTGAGAGAATTGAAGGAGGTTGTTCATGCTAGCACGTTTCTTAATTAGGCAACCTCAATCTTTCAAGTTTTCTAGACACTGAGGGAATAGGATGATGATTTATGAAGGTGTATTATGCGGGGTACTATTAAGATGATTATGATGAAATTTTAATTATTAGGATTTTTTTTATTATTATTTTTTTTATTTTTTATTTTTTATTTTTAATTATTTTTTTGTATTTTGTGTTTACGTAATTAATGTATTATGGAGACGTGATTACGAAACATGCAATTAAAAATGATAGATGCTAACATAGAAACTAAACATGCTAGTTTTACACATGAAGTCTACACATGCAATTTTATATTACTTATACGTGGAACTTATATGTGAGTTAGGGGAATGTCGAGAACGAACTCATGCAAATGAATACCGCGTACGTGAATTGATGTAACATACACATACAAAAATATTCTAAGCAGGTGGTTTGAAACTATGCATATATCCAAATATATTCGAATCATATTAATCGTGTTCACGTGAAGATGTAATAATGAACCACATTTACATGCAAAGAGTTCTCATTCCAACACACCAATATACGAGGTAAAACAGGTTATAGCAAATAATATCCTCGACAAAGTTTGAGGAGTTTAAGAGTTTGAAACCTGGCGTCCCACGATTCCTCGTATAACGATCTAACTAACTCCCGAGCTTGTGAACTTACTGGAAAAACAGGACCAGAGAGTCTAAAAGAGTACTGAAAAGGAAAGTGGCATGTACCTGAAAACCGGAGTGTTGATACGAGGTTAGTTAGTCTACTACTAATTAATTTAGTCTCGCCGAGAGATTTTATCGATTCAATACTTCAAGTTCCTACGGAATACTTAGACTGTGCTAATGAAAATAAACAAGACTTGGTTCACAGATTTTTGTTATTAGAAAAAATTAAGGCAAACAGTTACGTAACACTTTAGTATCGTAAAAGAAATGGAAATTAAAAAATGAAGAGGTAGGGGAGGGGGTTTTACGTGATGTGTTCCAGTTATTACATTAAGTCCAGAGTCCTTCCCCGGCAGCGGCGTCATTTGATAAAAATGTTTAATTGTACGTTTATTAGTTTTCTTGATTAAGTCCGAGGTCCACAGTCCGAAGTCCGAAGTCCGAAGACCAAAGTCCAAAGTCCGTTTAGTCGTCCGTTTTAGTCAAGTTACCTTACTCACGTGGGTTTGGTAGGATAGGTCGAGTAAGGGATCGTTCAAACCTTAGGGCTCGGAAAAGGTTCACAACTGGAATTACAACTTTTGGTGAGTAGGATTTTAGGTTTTTTAGTTGGTTTTAATTAAATTAACGGTAATGCAAATAATGTAACTTACTACGGTGATTTTGATGTAGGTAAATAAAGATAGAGAAACAGGGAGAGAGTTAATCATACTCATGCAAAAATCATCTTTCAACAATTTATATTACCACATCACTGCATCTCTAATTCGTCTCGTGTTCGGAGATGACGTCGAGTATTGATCCCTAGCGCATGCCCACATCTCTGAGCCGCATCACACTAACATAAGGAGTTGAACTAATATTTCATCTTTGGAATATCATTTCAGCTCTTGGCTCGATTCCACATCAGCTAGACAAATTGGAGAGCTGTCTGACACCATAGAGTCGCACGCGAGACATTTTGGGTCGTGCGAGGCTCATTATGGAGTATCAAAGACTCCAAATTTATGCAGATCTCGATCATTTTGGGACCGGATGTCTAATCTATGCCTAATTCCTAAGCAGTGATTCTAGAATATTAAAGAGTCAATCCAGATTTTCACACGAGCAGCATAACCCTCCCCCTGAGGGGGGGGGGATTAGCTTATGGTCATTGAAGGAATAATAAAACTTGTTGTATACATTAAGTAAATAAATATAGGACAGGAATTAAACTAGAAAAGAAATTACTGTTATTAAAGGTAAAATGACTTACAGTATTTAAGCTGCTGGAATGAAAATGACGGAATGTAAGTGCTGAAATAAAACTAACTAACTGCTAAGCGGAGGCTAGAGCATGAAAATGTTGAAGACCAAATAATGAAGACCCCCCCCCCCCTTCATATATATAGGTTGGATGGCTGGAGAAAGATTAATAGGTTTTGTCCTGTAGTATATTTAGACGTTCAAAACTTTGAAAGTTTTGTCTTTACTTATTTGTCTTGTCTTTTACCTTATTAAAGTTTCGTCTTTTAGCCAATTTCAATTCAAACCACCTACTTGAATTGGTACGTGTCTTATATATTGCGAGGTGGCACCAAATTAAAACCATCACTTGCCACCTGCCTATGCTAACTCGTCATGCCTTTTGGGCCAGTAGAGTGGGTCCTCTTAGTGTGTCCAGTGGCGGCGTCAATTTTGGCGTTTTTACTACTTTCTGTCTTTGCGTAGAGTTCGTCGCCCGGGTCGCTATGGCAGTTTCACTAGCCAACGTCGGCATCCAGATTTATCAGATGTGAGCTTCGGAAGTTTGCTGCTTCTTTATATGTGGACCCGTTTTGCACTGGTTTTGTTCTTTTGGAAACTTCGGCTCTAGTCAGGCTTTGTTGGGCTTCACTGGGGTTGAGTGGGAAACTTCAAATATTCCAGTATTCCCGTACTTCGATGCATGTTTTATTATTATATTCATTTTAAATGCGGAAACCTACAAAAGTACGAAAATATAATTATTACATGATTATTAAACACATAATCGACCAAAATGTTATGTCTCTCAGGGTTTAATATTACAGTTTTGGGTACTTATCAGTAGTCTTTCTATTTTTAACACCAATTTCTGATGAACTTTTGATTAGAGTTTTGGCATGATATTTACCATTAGAAACTCCAGAGGTGGAGAGGAATATTAAAACCAATTGATATTCACAATTGATTTAATTGTTTGGGTCCATATGTATATAGATGGTGTCTGCACTTTAATTATGTCTTTGCTAATTGTTGTTTCGGAGTCTTCACTAGAGATGATGAGTGAACGATTATCGATTATCGCTCATCTATTGAAATTTCTTTTATGCGGTAATGATAATCTCATTATTTGGTTTGCTTAGTAATTGGGCTATACTGTTGATCTTTCACCTCATTCTATTTTTCATAGAAATTTTGGTGTGTTTGCCTTGTTGTTAAAGTGGAGTTCATTAGGTGTAACTCGGTCGAGCAGTTAACCCGTCAGAAATCAGGTTCTGCCCCAGTTTTAGAACCACCTTTTAACATAGTTAGGCTGTGATTCAAACCCTTGTCGAAACATGAAAAACTAAGTTCTGTGTGTATACTTTCCAGCCCAATTGGCCTCATCGCGTTCTAAGGCCTGTGGAAAAAGATTTTGTGTTTAGAAGTTTGGTCGGCAGAAAACAGTGCGTAAAAAATCAATTTATGCGCACTGTGTTCGAGCCTAGTTTTCACATATTTAGAATGAGATTGAGAATTTTTGTAAAGCGTAAGAAAGTAAGTTTAGTGTGTTATCTTTACAATTCAAAAAGCCTCATTGCTTTTGGATAAATGTAGAAAGCGTTGTGCTATCCCGAAGATAGTCCGTCAGAATTTTTATTTGCTGAAAATTAGGATTTTTACCAAGTTCGCGCTATAATTACTCCTCGATAGGCTGACATTGGGACTTCAAGTTCTACATGAAAAAGTAAGTATATATATCCTAGTTTTCAAATAATCAAGTGGTTTATTATTTGGATGACTGTAGGAAACGTTATTGTATTGGTAAGTTGGCTAGAAAACCTACCGTGTTCTCTTTTTATGTGCAAGAACCTATTTTGGGAAATATTTCTAGTAATCAACAAAGAGCTTCTTAAACTTTTCTTGGGTGTTTTGTATAGTGTTTATAGCCTATGTTTCGATGGTATTTTGTTTGAAATTGACATGAATCTTAAGATAGTTTTGGAGACCCGAAAGTGTAGTAAAAATCTGTTTTCGAGCAATTATGACTTATAGGTTTATTGTGCATCAGTAGGGCTGAAACTTTATATATAATGTTTTGAATATGAACGTTATCTAAAATGAGAATAATGATTATTTTGAGCAAGGTTATATATGCTAATTATGTTTTTGGTTAAGAGCTATGTAAGGCTTTATTCTAATCTTGAAATATTAGATATTTGTGTAACTATCGTGGTCGTGGCTAGGGATATTTGTGTGTTATACTATAATGATTTTAGACTATGTAGTTAAGTTCGAATTAATATATATGTTAGCTAGTTTTACTCGTTTAAAATATGCTTTGCAGGATGGTATTATCATATAACGATGTAGGTAAGCATACTAACATTCTTACAGGTGTGGATTATTATATAACAATTTTGAACAAAGTAAATTTATTTTATTTGTTGGTTAACTTTGATAAAAAGATGCCTCACACTGTATAGAAGAACTAATAGTCATGATGTAAATTTTATAATGTTTTTAGTATATTTTAGACGCGCTAGAAAAACTAATGCCTTCCAAGGGAAGGAACTAAATTGTCTCGAGGAGTAAGAGTTATTTAAATATTCTGGCATTCGTCGAGGCGGTTAAGTAATTGGGTTGAGCAATGATATATATGTTATGATTTTCAGGTTATGACATGATTAAAATTTATGAAATGTTGAAAATACAGAGGGAGTTCTGTCGAAATTTTTGTAGGATTTTCCTGTCTTTGTATAGTTTGGGTTTTGCTTGGTTGGTCTGTATCATGTAATTTAGGGTGTGACAATATCATAATGATGTATCCTCCATTTATCATTTCCTTGGAAAAGGTAAGACATTATGATGGAACTTTTATAACTATGATTTTAAAGATCAAAATAGTTTACTTCTTATTTATATGCATTTACATATGATGCTATTTATGCCCAAAAGGATTTGCAATGTAGTTTTAGACTCAACTTGTAGTTTTGCATTGTTATGTAGTTGATAGGCATCAATTTCATATTTTTGCAGGGCCATAGGCAACCAGATGATAAACAATGTAGTATTCGCAATGCGCTTCATGCGAGACATAATGAGTGATCTTTCTCCTTTCCCATTGAAAGTAAATAAAATGCCTCTCATATTTCAACTTAATTTATGCTTGATATCTTTAGCAACTGTGTTTTTTTTTTCTCTATTTTGCAAAATATTAACCTCGTTGTTTCTTATATTCCAGCTAAAAAAATCTTAGCCATAAAAAGGCCTTCACCGACAATGAGATAAATGAAGTTCGAATGGATTTTGTTATGTTCATCCAAGAATGTATTATGAACTATCCTCAAGACGAATATGAACCATAAGGTTGAAGACATATATGTGGGTGATCGACTTTGACGAGATTAGGTTATTTTTTCATTTGGATTTGGATTAAGCTTATTATATTTATATGAATTAGATTGGAAATGTGTTATTTACTTAATTATGTTTTACGATTAAGTACAAAATATATATTGGTTATCCAAGGGGATTGGAATGTACTGTTTCAATGAAATTAACAATATATATGAGTGTTACTTGAAATTTAATGGATCATATTCAGGTATGTAGTTTATTTAGGTGTGTAGTTTATTATAGGTCTTCAATATATATATTCACGTTTTTTTTTAATAAAAAAAAATATACATATCACGGTTTTATCCAAACTGTCATGACTAATGGTACTTTTTATGACCGTTCAAAAGGATGAATGCATACCAGTTTATTTAAAACCGTCACAAATGATATGATTTGTTGTGACAGTTTTTTAGCAGTTGTTACCATTTTTTATGGTAGAGATAGGCTAGTCTGGAACAAATATTTGTGACGGTTTTGGGGAAAAACAAATGGCCCCCACTCCGTCACGGTTTTGGAAAAAAAACAACAGTGACAAAAAGTCTTTTGTTACTGTTTTTCTCAGTGATATAAAACTTTTTTTCTTGTAGTGGATCAATGCAATAGCACTCTACGAAACGAGATTAGTTAGGACCATATTTTTGGCCACTTATTTGTTTTTATTTCTCATCTTTGCTTGAGGACAAACAAAATACTATTTGGATGTGGTGTGATAAACACCCAAAAGTGTAGTTTAAACCCCTTAATAGTACTCTACTTAGGCCGATATTTATGTTTATAATAAATGAGAGTTAGTACTGTTTACGTGTCTTTTGTGCATTTCAGGACTTGAAGTTGATTAGGTGACTAAAACATCACTTTTGCATGGAAAACGAGTCAAGATGATTGTCGAGGAAGTTATACGTTTAAAGCCTAAGAATCATGGAGAAAATCATTTTTGAAGCCCAGTCAAAGTTGGAAAGTCAAAGTCAATCCATGTATAAAGAGGACAGAAAAGTTAACAGAACTTTAATAGGTTGTATCTTTGGACTTGGGCCTCGGAATTGGGCCTACTTTATGTCAACACGACCGGCTCGGAATAAGATTTCCAATGGACCTAGTCTTGCCCCAATCAGAGCTGTAAAAGTGGACAAAAAGGGCACGAAAGTAATTTCCAACAGCTTAGGCCTCTTTAGACTTGACCTAATGGACTTTGGGCTCACTTTAGAGGCCTAAAGTCCCCCTTTTTGGCCCATGCACGAAAATATAACCCTAACCCTCTCCTATATAAAAAGGGTTAAGGTTAAACACTTTCACTCCTCTTCTAGCAAACCCTTAGTTTAATTAGGTTTATGTTTAGCAATTTTAGCCACCATCAGAACCAATTCAAATAAAAGCTTGTTTCATTCTCAATTCAATTTCTATATTATTATGTCTTTATTTTACTATTTTGATATTGTTCATCCAATGAATCACAGCTAAACCTCCGTTAGAGGAGGTTTATAAAGTCATATGAGGATGA
Source organism: Coptis chinensis (assembly GCF_015680905.1). Classification (NCBI taxonomy): domain Eukaryota; kingdom Viridiplantae; phylum Streptophyta; class Magnoliopsida; order Ranunculales; family Ranunculaceae; genus Coptis; species Coptis chinensis. The sequence goes on along the minus strand of NC_141459.1, from coordinate 93,919,878 downwards.
GTAACTAGTAGTTTGTATTGTGTTACATAAAAGAACGTCAAGTTCTTCATTATGAGCAACTAGAGATAAAGCTCATAACGGAGAACTAGAGTATAGAGCCACCACCAAAGAGATTTGTGGTGGAGCTACACTCTCATGCTAGTGGAACCTCGATCCGAGAGGATTTGGTATTTACTAGGGATTAATAAAGCGATTTGATACTAACTATTAATTAATCGAATCGTGTGGCGGATTAAACCCCTTCTAATACCTTTATTCATCATTTAAATTTACTATTTTTACTTTATATCTACTGTTTTGACTCTCATTAGTGAACCATACTTCTAGTCTAGACTCGCATCCAAATAGTGTACAACTAGAGTTTGGCGAACACGACTACTCTCCTATATCTCACATAATTTAGAGAGTATTTATCTACTGTTTTCCTCATATATCTACTGTTCCTCTCTTCTCATTACTGTGTTAATAGCGTAAAGAAATAGTGAATTCTTATCAGCTACTGCAATAGGAAATTTCCTAGCAGAGGCGTATCTCGCATTTGTTGAGGTTATGGAAAATGGAGGGGATGTGTCACTGGTAGATGGTATACATGTAGTGTCTGATTTTATGGATATATTTAGAGATATTCCTGGTTTACCTCATGCTAGAGATGTTGAGTTTTGTATTGATTTGGTCCCGGGCACTACTCCCATTTTCTGACCTCCATACCGTATGGCACCAACAGAGTTGCAAGAGTAAAAGACTCAGATTGAGGATCTATTTGATCGGGGTTTTATCAGACATAGTACATCAACGTGGGGTGCACCAGTTTTGTTTGTTAAGAAAAAGGATGGATCACTCCGTATGTGTATTGATTATAGAGAGTTAAACAAGAAAATTGTTCGAAATAAATATCCTCTTCCCAGGATTGATGCTTTGTTTGATCAACGGGTGGAAGTGGTTCTCCAAGATCGATTTGAGGTCAGGGTTTTACTAATTTAGAATGAGGGCTACTGATGTTGCAAACACAACTTTTCTAACAAGATATGGTTCATTTAATTTTCTAGTCATGCCATTTAGGCTGACTAATGCTCTAGATGCATTCATCGATTTCATGAACTGTGTCTTTAGAGATTACTTGGATTAGTTTGTTATTGTTTTTATTGATGAAATACTGATATACTCGATTAGTCGAGAGGAGCATGTTGAACATTTAAGGATCGTACTGCAGACCTTGCAAGAGCATCAGTTATATGCTAAGTTTGAAAAGTGTGACTTTTGGCTAAGAAAAGTTAATTTCTTGGGGCATGTGAGAACGAGTGAGGGCATTTCTGTTGATCCCTCTAAGGTCGATTCAATGCTCAATTAGGAGCAACCTACTTCAGTTACAGAGATTCGTAGCTTTTGGGTTTACCAGGTTATTATCGCTGATTTATTAGAGGTTTCTCGCATATAGCATCTTCGTTAACCAATTTAACTAGAAAAGGTGTTCCTTATATATGGGATAAGAAGTTTAAGCAAGCTTTTCGAGAATTGAAAGCTAAGCTAACTTCTGCGCCAGTTTTGATATTGCCAGAGAGTGGAGTTATGTTTGTAATATTTACTGATGCATCGTTGCTTGGATTGGGTTGTGTTCTAATGCAACGGGAAAGAGTAATTGCTTATGCTTCACGACAGTTGAGAGTGCATGAACTGAACTACCCCACTCATGATTTAGAGTTGGCGGCAGTTGTATTTGCATTAAAAATTTGGAGGCATTACTTATATGGTGAGAGGTTTGAACTCTATTCGGATCACAAAAGCTTAAAGTATTTATTCTCTCAAAGAGACCTTAATATGAGACAGAGACGGTGGATGGAGTTGATAAAGGATTATGAATTTTCTCTTCAGTACCACCAGGGGAAAGCTAATGTGGTTGCAGATGCCTTGAGTAGAAAACCGAGGGGTTGATGGCATTATTGGCTACTTTGGAGTATAAAATGCTGGAAATCATGTCTGAATTTGACATACATCAAGATAGTGGGGAACAAAGGGTATTCATTAGTCATATAACTGTTCAACCTAGTGAAATTTTATTGTAGCTAATTAAGAAGAAAGTTGAGAGAGAAAAGAGGATTGCTTAGTTTCATTTCATCCCCTCCTCACACTTTTCTTATATAGGAAAATAGTATGTTTACAATATAGAAAGCCCAAAAACTCTAACTAGCTCCGTGCCCCTTCTGTGACGGCTTACAAGAACTCTAACGCCCCCTTAAGTTGGAGCATAGAGATCACAAATGCCCAGCTTGACACAAAGAGAATGAAATGAAGCACGCAGTAGCGGCTTAGTGAGTACATCCGCAAGCTGGTCTCCAGAGCACACGAAAGGAGAAACTATCCTTTTGCTCATAACTAAGTCCCTGATGAAGTGACAATCAACCTCCACATGCTTAGTACGCTCATGAAATACCGGATTACTCGCAATAAAGATAGCAGCTTGATTATCACAAAACAACTGCATAAGAGAAAGAACAATAATACCCATCTCAGAAAGAAGTGAATGAACCCACATCATCTCACAAATTGTATGAGCCATAGCTCTATACTCAGCTTTAGCACTGGACTTGGCAACAACATTTTGTTTCTTGCTATGCCATGTAACAAGATTGCCACCAACAAATGTACAATACCCAGAAGTACGTAGAACGACGATCAGTACGACTACCAACCCAATCAGCATCAGAGTATCCAATAATAGACAAAGACTGTGATCATTTGTAAAGTAGGCCTTGACCTGGAGAACCCTTCAAATACCTTACAACTCGATTAACTACCTCCCAGTGAGGCGTGCGATGTGCATGCATGAACGGACTAACAATACTAACAACAGAGGTAATATAAGAACGAGTAACCAGTAAGATAAATCAGCTTTCCAACCATTCTCTTATACTGACTAACATCATCAAAAATCTCCCCCTGTACATTATCAAGTTTCACATTGGAATCCATGGGAGTATCAACTGGTCGGGAAGCAAGCATGCCAGTCTCTGAAAGCAAATCTGTCACATATTTTTGCTGTGACAAATAAATACCATCCTTGGAACGTGCAACTTCAATCCCAAGAAAATATCGAAGAAGTCCTAAATCTTTTGTATGAAAATGTCGAGCTAAATAAGACTTCAAATCTGTAATGCCACAAGAATCATCACCAGTATTAATAATATCATCAACATAAACAACAAGAACAATAGTACCAATAGAAGATCGATGAATAAACACCGAGTGATTAGAAGAAGAACGCTGAAAACCATAACCAATCACAACAGAGCTGAAGTTATCAAACCATGCACGGGTGACTGCTTCAAGCCATAGATTGCTTTCCTCAATTGACACACCATACCTGACTTACCCTGCACAACATATCCAGGTGGTTGATCCATATACACTTCCTCCTGTAAGTCTCCATGTAAGAAAGCATTCTTCACATCTAACTGATATAAAGGCCAATTTTGAGTCATAGCCACAGATAAAAGAACTCTAACAGAATTTAAATGAGAGTAGGAGAAAAAGTACGTCTCCATATAATCCACACCATATGTCTGAGTATAACCTTTAGCAACCAACCGCGCTTAACAGAATCATCAGGCTGATACTTAACTGTGAAAACCCATCGACAGCCAACAATATGTTTGCTAGAAGGTAAAGAAGCAAGCTCCCAAGTGCCATTATAGAATAAGGCACACATTTCCTCATCCATATCTAACTTCCAGGCAGGAGAGGCCAAGGCCTATGCATAGGTAGTAGAAACAAAAACAAAGGAGAAAGAGGATGCAAAATAACGAAGAGTAGGAGACATGCGATGAAATGAAACATAATTGGCAATAGGATATTTAGCACAACTACGGTAACTTTTAAGTTGGGCAATGAGTACATGTAGATCATCATTAACAGAAACATAAGGAACCTCAGACGAATCAAGTGGCGGCGCAGTCGCATGAGATGGTGCTAGGGCACGTGATGGCGTAGGAACATGTGATGGATGCAGGTGGTGGCTTAGAAACACATGTAGACTGAGGTGCAAGTGGGGGCTTAGGAGCACGTTTTGATTTAGGTGCAGGTGAGGGCTTTGGAGCACGTTTTAGCTTAGAAACAGGTGGTGGCTTAGAGCCAGATGAGGCTAGAACTAGTGGTGGTATTAAAACAAACTCAGATGATGACACAATATCAGGTAGTGATAAAGGATCGGGTAAGGACACATGGTCTGATGGAGATACAGAATTAGATGGGGATACAATATCAAGTGGTGGTAAAGGATCAGGTAAGGACATAGGGACTGATGGAGACACAAGATTAGATAAAAGCAAAGAAGTGGAAGGATGACTACCAGTGGGAGACGAACTAAGGGTGGAAGAATCATCAATATTAGGAAGTACTGGAATTGGTGGTAGAACCAATGTATCCTGTCCAAGAGATATCAAAGCGGTCTAACTACTAACCTGTGGGAGAGAAAAAGGAAGTGGACTCGAAAAATGTGACATCTGCACTTACGAAATAGCAATGAAGAGCGGGACTATAACATTGATACCCTTTTTGTGTTTGTCCATAACCAAGAAAATTACATTTAAAAGACCGAGGGGACAACTTATCATGACCAGGACTCAAATTATGAACAAAAGTAACACAACTGAAAACACGAGGTGGAAGATTAAAGAAGACAATCTAGGATGCAAAAGTGAAAAAGGGGTTTGATTGTGACGAATGGACGATGGCATACGATTAATAAGATAAGTCGCATTCAAAACAACATCAGCCCCATAGATTTTAGGTACAGCCATATGAAACATGAAAGTGCGAGCGACATCTAATAAATGTCTGTATTTGCGTTCATCAACACTATTTTGCTGTGAGGTATGCGGACATGTAGTTTGATGAATAATGCCATAGCTGACACAAATTTTTCCCGTAAAGGATTGGACACATTCCAATGCATTGTCTAAACGCAAAACTTTAATAGGCTTACCAAACTGAGTAGAAATCTGATTATAAAAAGTACTAAAAATATTCGGCAAACCAGAACAATCTTTCATTAAAAATAACCATGTCATCCGAGTACAATCATCCACAAAAATGACAAAATAAAGAAAACTAGACACACTTTTGACTCTACATGGTCCCCAAATATCAGTATGAATCAAATCAAACGGACTTAGACTACGACGTTCCACTCGACTAGGAAAAAAACTATGGTGATGCTTGCCGAGTTGACAAGCCTCACATTCTAAAATAGACACAGGACTCAACTGAGGCATAACTTGACGAAGCTTTGCTAATGAAGGATGACCTAAGCGAGAACGCCACTGCAAAGGAGAGATGGAAGCACTAAGGACAGAAGGGGGTGGATCACCATCAAGAAAATATAAGAACCAATCACCCTCATCGTCTTAGGATCCTGAAAAACACAGCCAGAGGAGATAAAGGTTAGTAAACACTGGAGGGATTTGGTCAGTTGACTAATGGATAGTAAATTCGTAGGAAAATTAGGAACAAGCAAACCATTAGATAAAGAAAGAGAATGACAAGGTTGAATAGTGCCAGAACCATAAACAGTGCAAGTAGAACCATCAGCCAAATGAACAACAAACTTAGAAGCCACAAAATTAGATAAGATAGATGGTATACCAGACATATATGTACTATCACTAGAATTAATAACCCAAATAGGAGATGGTGATGCTGCACATGCAGAATTACCTGAAGCAGCCAAAGTTTCCATAGAAAAACTACCAGGAGTGAAGTGATTGAGCTTGTGCAAAATCTGACTTAGCACATCATCCTGAGTAGAAGCAGATTTAGGATTATTATAACTCGGCTCTTCAGAAGCGTAATGAATAGAAGGAGGATAACCATTCTTCTTGTAACAAAACTACTCAGTATTGTAGGAACCGTTATGGTTTCATGTAATGATTTACAAACCGTAAAAACCCATGCGCAGCGGAATAAAGGGTGTTCACAATTTTTGTTAGGATCATACATTTGATCAGCTGTGATAACTTTGAGAATCCAAGCTCTACGAATCAGCAACCTCTTTGATCTTCTGTTGTATTCCTATCATTAGAATAGACATTGTGTAGGCAACGATATACCAACCCTTTCTTTGTCTCTTTGCCTCTTTTTTTTTCAATCACTGAATCATTGATTTTGGCCAAGAAGAAAAGGTTTATTTATATAGACTACAACAAGGACCATGAGGAGAAATTAGGGTTAGGTCTCCTGACGGGCTTGGGTTTCCCATGTTCGCCCAGAACACACGGCCCAAGTCCGTCAACAAATGGCTTATTCCACTAAAGGTCATTGTTGCACTACCACCCTAATCCCAAATTACATTTATGGGCTCCATATTATATGCTCGTTGATCTCCCCATGTTTAAGATATCGAATGCCCGTTGATTAAGTCAAATTACTGACAACTACATTAATTAACTTCTTATGTCCTTGAGTAGTACCACTCAACCTCATTGTCATGTCGGATTAAAATCCACATGTAGGGTTTACATGACAATCCTTATGAGCTCCTCAAGGGGACCTCATCAGCCCGACTTCCTGCTGGTCACGGATTCCTTCTATAATCAATAGCACACCTTACATACAATGTCATTACACATTCCATCAAGTTTGTTGATTCAAAAATGAATCTCACTCATTTATGATTTAAAGCAATGTACAATGCACGTAAGTGCCCGTTATTATATCCAGATTAAGAGGACAAGCATCCATAATAACAGAGGTGTTTGTTCTCCTATATAGTCAGTATAAAGAGAAACAACCTCACTTGATCTTGTTCAATACACAAAGTGTACTAGTGTAATCATATAGTCAAGATAGACTAATACCATATTATACTACAACCGTACCAATGGTTTGTCCAAATTCATCTAGGTTGTGAACGTTTACTTATACTTTATAAGGTACTGATGATATGATCTTCTGTGTGTCACCATACACCATATCATCTATAACATAAAGTATTAGACGCATGCATATAACTAATAACATATATAATATACATAACATTTGCTCATATAATTCTCATTCAAAATATAAAGAATTAGAGTTAATACAAAAATAATGCTTTTAGTATATAACCCTATCAAGTATGACCAATATTTCTACAATAATCACAAAGCCAATCTAGATGAGGTCCATGACCTCCTCGTCCACCACATGCACCACGAGGAGCACTACTACCACCACCACGACCTCAACCACCTCTAACAGAGCCACCACGACCATTAGAAACAAAAGCAGCAGATGCATCTTTGGAAATATAAGGTGTATAAGCAATAAACGCTCGCTGGAGGCGAGAATAAGCATTAGCGGCACTAGGAAAAGACTCATTAGCTAAAATATGATCTTTAAACACAGCATAATCAGGATTTAAACTAAATAGAAATAATTCACACTGAAAATCCTCCTTCTGTTTGCGTTGAATCTCAACATCATGAATTATAAGTTGATAAATCAATAACTCTTTCCGAAGGCTACGAAGAAGAGCATAGTGCTCATTTAATGGTTTGTCACCCTGCTTAATAGAAAACATCGTTTCAAAAATCTGATAAATCCGAGAAACAATAGAAGACTGAGAATACATCTCCTCAATGACATTCCATATCTTCGTTGCAATATCAAGAAACTAAACAGTGGAAGCAACAGAAGGTTCCATACTATGCCATAGCCAGGTCATTACCATAGACATCTCACTCCACCAAGTTTTAGCACTAAGAGAATTTTCATCAGGTGGATCATCAGTCAAATACTTCTGTTTCATCTTAGCACGAAGAAAAACCCTAACAGCTTGTGACCACGCTAAATAATTTTTACCGTCCAACTTAATAGACGTAATTTGTTTACCAGTATCATCATGAAAATATCGAGGAGGTTGGTTAGAGTTGGAACTCTGACCACCAATAACAGCAGATGAATTTTTACCAGTATTAGACATATCATCCATAATTCAACAATACCGAGATAAACCAATAACAATCAATGAAAATATCCAATAAACAGAGATCAATCATTATAACAAACAAGAATTACCAAATAAATTAAGATTTAGCCCAGAAAAAATCACAATCCACCGCAAATCTGAGAAGACGAAATTGACTCCCAGCAACAATAAAACAAAATAACTCTAATACTCGAGCCAAACCTTCACACAAAGACTGATCGATCACTGAAAACCTAGAATTGGGTTACAAAAAAAATTAAATTTAGGGTTTCCCTACACTCTAATCAAACCAGCAAACTTGTAGATTTAGAAAAGATGAAAAGAATGAAAGGATCGGTTTTTAATTTGACGCTCTGATACCAAGTAAAATTTTATTATAGTTAATCAAGAAGAAAGTTGAGAGAGAAAAGAGGACGGTTTAGTTCCGTTTTAACCCCTCCTCACACTTTTCTTATATAGGAAAATAGTATGTTTACCATATAGAAAGCCCAAAAACTCTAACTGGCTCCGTGCCCCTTCTATGACGACTTACAAGAACTCTAACAAACCTAATCTTATAAGCAAGATTATTGAGGCACAAGAAATTGATGATTTTGTTAGGGCCAGAAAGGCTGAGATGGCTAAAGACATTGTGACAGTTGGACTGTTAGTCCAGATGGTGTTTTAAGACTTAGGGGTCGAATAGTAGTGCATAATGTGATTGCATTGAAGAAATCCATCTTTGATGAAGCGCATCGCACCCGATACACAGTTCATCCAGGGAGTACAAAGATGTATAAGGATTTGAAAAGACACTTCTGGTGGAAAAGAATGAAGTATGACATCACAGAGACGCAGACTATGTATCAAAGAGCATCAGAAACCTGCTGGGAGTTTACAACCATTACCAATGGCTAAATGGAAATGGGAACACATCACTATGGATTTCATAGAAGGCTTACCGAGATCACCTCGTGGGAATGATTCTGTATGGGTCATTATAGATTGATTGACTAAGTCTACACACTTCCTAGCTATGAAGAAGACACATAGTGTGGATGACTTGTCTAAGTTATACATTAAAGAAATAGTGAGGTTAATGGAGTTCCAATTTCTATAGTGTCGGATAGAGACAGTCAGTTCACATCTAGATTTTGGGGTAGTTTTCATAAGGCTATGGGTACTCGACTTGATTTTAGCACCGCATTTCACCCCCAAACTGATGGACAGGCAGAAAGAGTTAACCAAATATTGGAGGATATGCTAAGGGCTTGCTTTCTTGATTTTAAAAGGGGCTGGGAGGAACACTTACCACTTATTGAGTTTGCTTATAATAATAGTTACCATACTAGTATAGGCATGGCACCATATGAGGCATTATATGGTAGATCGTGTAAGTCACCAGTTTGTTGGGCTGAAGTTGGATATAGTGCTTTGCTTTGACCAGATGTAGTACGTGACACCACTGAAAAGGTAGCAGTGATCAAGGACAGGATACGAACTGCACAAAGTAGGCAGAAAAGCTACGCGGATAAGAGACGAAGACCCTTAGAATTCCAGAAAGATGACCTTGTGTTACTAAAAGTGTCTCCTATGAAGGGAGTGAGACGATTCGGAAAGAAAGGTAAGTTGGCAACTAGATATGTCGAACCTTTCAAGGTACTTGACAAGATTAGAACTGTTGCCTACAGATTGGAGTTACCAAGCAGCTTGGCAGGGGCACACAACGTTTTCCATGTGTCAATGTTAAGGAAACACCTAAGAGATGAGGAGACGTTGAGGGCCTTGATTTACAGCAAGATGCTCCTTATGAAGAAAAACCTGTGCGTATTTTGGATAGAAAGGAATATGTTCTTCGCAGTAGAACCATACCTATGGTCAAAGTACAATGGAATCATCATGACAAGAGGGAAGCTTCTTGGGAGCTTGAGACGGATGTTCGTGAAAAATATTCTCATCTATTCTAAATGAGGTATGTTAAATTTCGGGGAGAATTTTTTTTTAGAGGGGAAGAATGTAACAAACTATTTTCTTTTGTGTAATAATATAATGCTTTGGGCCTATTGTATGTTTTTAGTATTCTTTTAAGGCCCAAGCCTATGTGATAGTTTAGAGCCACAAAGAAATAACACAGTCGGTGAACTGCTAGTCTCCAAACTTTGTAGAACTCTTCAAGAGATAAGATAAATGTTAATCTTAGGGTTTAAAGTAAATATAAAACAAAACAATAAAGGAAATAGCATAAGGTTGCTCAGGAGTAGGAGACGCCAGCTTTAGCTTTGAGTGGGCAAATATATAATACATCTTTCTTTTGCTTCTAGTTGTCTGACGAGTTTTCGACCATCGACGATCAGGCAAGTTTCTCTAGCTTGCATCTATCTTTTTCTCTAGTCCTAGAATGCTATTAGATATCATAATGAATATCATGTGCTTGATTGCTAATTTATTATGCTTACTTTGGTATTTTTGTGATTATTAATTCATAGCGACCAATGCGTCAAGTTAAAATTGTTGTCGTGACTCGTGAGTATGGAAGTTGCTGGTACTCATGTCATTAATTGAGATTACCATCCTTTGATTCGATCTTATATGTGTATAAGGCATAACACGAGTATGGTATAGTCTAATAAAATAGTCAAAGGGTATGCGAATCTATGTTACTGAACTACTCTTTTTCAAACAATGTTATTGCTAGGTTCAACTATTTGTGTCTATGCTATTCCTATGTCATATTGAATGACCTAATGCTACTGAATGGCTTGTTTGCATAGGAAATTATCATATTTTATTAACTATCTGCCTTATATCATGCTTGAGTATTGCTCTGTGTAAGATATTTAAGATGTCAGAGAGCATGTTTGTATAAACTGAATTCTTTTCTTTTAATCGTCATAAGATTTGAACGAATATTGACACAAGGTGTGCGTGACGTCATAATTTATGCGTAAGTATATATATAGTTGCATAAAATAGCAATTAAGGAAAGGTTCGCAGTATTACTTGACCATGGGAATATGGGGTTTGAAATTGATGGAATGACCACAATTACCATACCATATGTACAGTCAGGGGTGAAGATGTTATTTTCCTACAAAGTATAATTAATAAGACGACATGAATAAGCTCTAATCACATACCAATGAGGTGACACGCTAGTATTGTGAGCTTACAGTTAAATTATTGTAAATATATTAGATTATATTTTGTGTGTACTTCTGACACATATGTAAGTGTCGTAGTATTCTTTGACTAGATTTGGATGATAGTTCTTGTTAGAGATTACTTGCTGGGTGCGTTGATTTACGCCCCTATTTATCATTTTTACAGGTGAGCAAGGTTTAGCCCATGGAGCGAGTCCTTAGAGTTTCGACAAGATCTGGGTCTTGAGTTATTTAGTTTAGTTTGAAAGATTTATTTGGTGTCCAATGTTATTCAAGACTTATTAGACTTCATTATTTGTTCATGGGACCATGGATGTAACAAATTTCTTTGAGACAAGTTTTCAACTCAGAGGTTTTAATGTTGGTTTATTTATTGATTTATTTCTCTTTTAGAATGTTTTTGATTTTATCATTGAGACTCTGGATATTTCTAGAAATTAGACCGACCGGCTAATGAACAGAGATTTATGGGGTGTCTAGTAACATATATTGAGAATGATTGTCTAGTAACATATATTGAGAATGAAATATTTAAAAGCATTAATTATGTGATGATTATGTAATGGTTTCAGAAAAATGGATACTCATTGTGGACACTTGTAATTTTTTTTGTTAGATTTTGAGTTTTTCGTAAACTTTCTTTTTTGGATAATTAATGTACACATGTTTGGAATTTTCGATTTTTGGTGTTAAGAATTTTGAATCACTTTTTTAATGAATTGCATGTTAATTTGCCCACCCTAAACTAAAATCCTAGCTCCGCCACAGTGCATACTGATGCCTATGTAACTATTAATCTGCATGTCTTCATAGTTGATTTAATGGCTGGTTGATCGATAGTCAGTGTCATTCATTCAATCTAAGCAACAATTAATATTTTTATTTTTGGTAAAAAGACACTCTCAATTTAGCAGGAAGAAGTAACATATATTATTTGTTTGGTGGATGGAGTACCCTAACTTGCATATTCCTTGGGCACGAAATTGATAGGAGATAGAACATGGCAGTGCTACATATGATGGTGAATAAATGGATAGAAGGACCTCGGGCTTGAACTTGTATAGGCTTCCAAGGGTCTTGCTCTCTTGAGGCTTGCCAACCATGGCCGACCCTATGTTTCAAAGGGCCCAATGCAAAGTTAGCAAAATTGGGCTTTTATTTCCTTTTATTTTCTTATGAATGGGCTTTTGCTTGGGTTTATAACATTATAGTGGGCTTTTTAGAGCTTCACGGGGCCTTTTTCCTGGTTTATATTGGGGGGCCCTATGCAAGGGCTTAGACAACATATGCCTAGAGTCAGCCCTATTGGTTGGATTAAGAACATAATAGAAGAGTGTATATAACCTCTTCTAGGTAATGCCACAAATATGTGGCCAATTTCATAATCATGGCTGGGACATCTCCACCTATTTGTAAATTTGCAGCAAATGTTAGAAAATATATCATTAAAGTGTTCAAAAAATATATTTAGACTCTCTTAATAACTCCCTAGGGACTCCATATCTTAGGTGGCATCCAAATTATATTTCTCTTTCTAAAAATCAAAAAACAAAAATAGAAATAAATAAATAACTAATAACTAATAACTTACCCAATTAATTAGCTAAAACTCAATATCGTAACAAATAAATAACAAAAAACTTACATGTATTTCATCAAACAAAAAAAGAAAGAAAAAACCAAAGCCCAAAAAAACCCAACACCCAAAAAATTCACCTTACTCATTATCAATCCCCCATCCCTCTTTCTTGTTACAAAGTTTCATTTTTTATCACTTTAGTTTATATTAGTTTTGAATAGGGATTTTTTTTTTTGTATGTTCTCTATCTATTGACTTGAACAAACGTATAAAGAAAGATGATGGAAGATGAATGTTTTGAATATGAAAATGGTGTGACTGAAAATGAAGATGCACTAGAAAAGAAAAGTAATTAACCTTATTCAAGCTTTTTTTTTGCGTTAAGTAAGATTGGTTCTTTCTTTCTTTCTTTCTTTTTTTTTTTTCATTGTGAAAATATTGATAAGTTTTTTTATTTATTTGTTACCATTTATAGTTTTAGTTATTTAATTAGGTAAGTTATTAGTTATTATTTTGTTTCTATGTTTGTTTTTTTATTTTTGGAAAGAGAAAATGAAATTTGAATGCTGCGTAGTAAATGGAGTCCCAAGAGAATTATAGAGGGAGTCTGAGTAGAACGCTCTAAAGTGTTACAGTATAGTGTGCTATTAAGTATCCTTTTTAGGATGATAGGAAAAATAGTAGAGAAAGTACTAGGTAATTAATGATTGGTAAATCAAGAAGGTAAGAAAAACATATTTCCTTTTCCTCACAATCTAACAAGTCCATTACTCCGTTAAGGGCTTTCTTTTCCTCCGAAACCTCGCCTTGCTACATTTAATATTGTTGGACTTGCAACATTAAATGTCAAGCCCTCACAGGGTATTGCGCAAGGGTCAGTGTAAGTTATCATTTTGTTCTATGGGTCAAAGCCCAATTCTAAATTTCCAGATGTTTTTGGGCTTTCCTCTAATACTGTCCAAGCCAGAGCTTAGTGCTTGAGCCATAAGCCCATAATCATCAGTGAGTCTTGAGTTGAGTTCCAGGCTACGACAAGTCCACAACCACAGGTAACTTTTAACTAGTTTGAGATTGGGTTAAGATTATCGTGATGGAGATGCAGCAATTGAAGAAGGCATGAATATCATGTTGTAAAGGGGACCTTCAGGTTTTTTTATTACTAAATTTTCTATTTAGCTAGGGATCCAAAATATTCAAAATTATCATAGAGGTGTGTGGCCAATCCGTGATGTATATTCGCATTTGTTTTTTGGGTCATATTAGTCATATTATTATTGTTTTATTCACTATTTTAGCTATAATAGATTTGTTTGGATCATCTGATCCTTGCAAGGAGGTAAGGCGCTCCAGGAGCGTGAATTCAATTTTCTTTGTTTATAAGAAAAAATAATAATATTTTATTCTTTCATAAGTTCAACTTTATTAAATTTTGGATAAAATATCAATTTTATTTGTTAATTCTTATTATTAAATTAAAGAAAAAAAATTAAAAAGTAAACACTTTCAACTTGAATAATAAGTTGCCATGTTAAAATAAACATTTATTTCAAACACTCACAATTTCCTTTTAATTTTAACAAAAAAACAGTGATAAAATAATAATTTCCTTATAAACTCCACGTAAAATGGCAATTTAAGCATTTAGTTTCTTGGCCCTCAATATGTTCGAATGCATGTGTGAAAAAAATAAATAAATAATGTAATGCATTTTTGGTAAATTAGTGTCTAGCATATGGCTAGGTTAGGGATGTCCAAACGGGTACCCGACCTGGTCGGAACCCAATTTTTTGGGTTTTGTACGGGTATCGGGTTATTTGGGACTGGCCCCGGTTCTTTCTGGTCGGGTTTGGGTATTTGTTGGATACATATGACTAAACCCTACCCTAATCATATATTACGGGTACCAGTTGGGTTCGGGTTCGGGTTCGGGTTTCAGGTATGATAAAACCCAAAATATATGAAATAAAAGAATATTAGATCTCTTCATCAAGAACGTCATTTTTCAGCTATTAGATCTCAAGATCTCAAGAAAAACCTCTTTTTCATCTAATTAATCAAAAGTCATCTTCTTTTATTGGATTTGATCTAATTAATCAAAAGTCATCTTCTTTTATTGGATTTGATCTGTTTAACTTTAACATCGTAAAGCCACCCAACAGTCATCAAAGATTCAAAGCACACAGGATTACATTTTTTGAAAAGCAGAAAAAGACAAAAGTTGACCAAGCTAGGTAAACAATTCCAAAACAATAACTCAATAAGATTGATGGCTTTTTGGGAGTTTCGACTTCTTGTGGTAGTGTGAATCTTACCTGTTGATTTGACAATAAGATTGATGGTTTTTTTAGAGTTTCGACTTCTTGTGGTGGTGTGAATTCGACATGTTGATTTGCTCAGCCTTGGTGACCACATTTAGAAAGAGATATTTGATGAGGTGCTACAAATTTTCTGAGTGAATGCAAACTTAGTAGCACCATCAAACCCACCAATCTCTTCATCAGGAACGTGTGATTAGGTTGTTTTGTTCTTGGGGAGTTGTTGGAGGGAAGAGGGAGAAGAGTAGTAAGGGTACGATCAAAGATAATTGTCTTGAAGACCAAAAGTAAATAGTAATGAGCAAAAGACCAAAAGTTTGTTGAAGATAAATAGATAATAAATGAAAATAGAGCTGTTAGGAATTATGGTCTAGTTCGGGTTCGGGTTTTGGTCGGGTATTTTTACCCTCTATAACTGGGTTTTGGGTTTGGGTTCGGTCCGAATATGGTTTTGGGCTTTTTAACCCTTTTAACGGGTTTAGGGCCAAATTATCAGGTCGGGTTCGGGTCAGTCCGGGTTTAGATAGTGTGACCAAACCCGACCCTATGTATTTCGGTCTGGGTTCGGGTTCGGATTTTGTCGGGCTCGGATAGAGTTTGGTGCGGGTTTTTTTTTTTCGGGTTTCGGGCAGAATGGACATCCCTGGGCTAGGTCCTATTTTCTCCACATGTAAAAAGTCAAGAAAACAAAAACAAATTTTGGGGCCACTGAAAGCACGGGTTTAGACCGACTTCGAATCGGATTAAGGGCTTTCGGAAAAATATATAATTTTTTTCGGATGACAATATCCTTTCCAATTCTGATCCAAATATTTTTGGATGTACAATTTTTTTTTCTCGAATTCGGAAATTTTGAAAAATCAGAAAAATATTAAAAATTCATAATAAAATCATATAATCAGATTATCTTTTACGACAACCATTTTTATTCGGTTAATACATTTATTTAACAAGCATTTTGAATATTGCTTCAAGAAATAGTTTAGACCTTTTAACATGTTCATTTAACATTTTCAACATGTAGATGCATTAATTAAGTAAATAGAAATGTGAGAAAAAATAGAGACACGTACAAAAATGACTATCTTGATTTTTGAATGTGTGAGAGAGACAATGTTCTACTTCTTTAGGACTTTTATTTAGGTTAAAACTTATTAGTGGTTATGATTTAGTAACTATATCTATATCTTAATATTAAAGTTCCCACAAAGAGTATTTTTCGATCTCTATTAAAATTCCACATCATCATCTCCTATTAAAACGGGAATTCCTTTCCTATTTATTAGACATTTCTAATTAAAACGGGAATCAATTTCCTATTAAAACATAAATTTCTCCTCTATTAGAAAAATGAAATTCTAACACTTCTAATTAAAACGGAAATCTTTTTCCTATTAAAACAGGAATTCCTTCCCTATTGAAAAGGAAAAATATAACATATCTAATTAAAACGAAAATCATTCTCCTATTAAAACGGAAATCATATTTCTAAATTAAGTCAACTATTAAAACGGGGTTAAAAAATGAGTTTATAAAATTTAATTAAAATAATTTGTTAGAAAATTAAAACGGGTTTTTAAAACTTAATTAAAATGATTTGTTATGAAATTACAATAGGTTAGCGAGTAAAACGGGAATCACGATTTGTTAGAAAATTTCTATATGTATATAGTTATGATTGTTGAACAACTATATGCACGGGCCTACTTTCTAGTATTAATATTAAAGCTCCCACAATGAATATTTTTCTAGCTCTCTTAAAATTTCATATCATCAACTCTTATTAAAATAGGAATTCCTCTCCTATTGAAAAGATAAATTATAGCACTTCTAATTAAAACATGAATCATTCTCCTATTATAATGGGAATTCCTCCCCTATTGAAAAAAAAAAAAATCTAACACTTATAATTAAAACGAGTATCTTTCTCCTATTAAAAATGGGAATCACACTTCTAAATTAAAATGGGATTTTAATTTAAAACTTAATTAAAACAATTTGTTGAGAAATTAAAAGGAGTTTTTAAAACTTGATGAAAATAATTTGTTAGGAAATTAAAACGGATTAGCAATGAAAACATTAATCTTGATTTGTTAGAAAATTTATATATATATAGTTAATTGTTGAGCAAGTTTTTAAAAGAGCTGATGTGTATGCACATGTCTACTTTCTAATGAATTTTATGACTAACATATGTTAAAAATTCGGAAATCGAATCATGTCGGATTTAGAAAACAAATACAATTACAATCCAATAATTTTTCAAAAAATTTGGATATCAAAAATTCAGATATTGGAACACAAATATTCTTGCCAAAATAGGACATTTTTTATCGGAATTTGGAAAAATCAGAAGTTTGCAAAAAAAGTGGCACCTGTAAACGGGTTTGTACAAAATAATCTGAATCCAAAATTCAAATTCGAATTGAATATAAAAAGTTTAGATACCCGACCCGATTTCCTGCCCAATGTGTAATTGTGTCCCAAATGGTTAGTTAGGAAATGTTGAAATTTCGGATTGATTTATAAATGATAAAACTGTAAATATGTTAATTGGTTGGTATAATTACTTATTTGTCATTGTCTTAATTTAATTTACTTGAACTTTTGTTTTTTTGGGTATTGTAATTTAATGGAAACTAAATGGGTAAATTCGGAAAACCAAAATAATTGAAATATGAGATGAGATGATTTATATGAGAACAGATGAGATGAAATATTGTTAATTATAAATTATATGAGTTATGAGATGAGATATTTGAGAAAGATATAGCAAAATCTTTGATAAGCTTAGTTTCTGAGGCGGGATGTATGCTGTATACAACTCACAATTTCACAAGTGCGTTGCCTGCTAGCATTAATTCCTCTTGACTGATGCATAGAACAAGCTAACCAAACAGCTAGCGTTATTCTAGCTAAGTTGATACTATTAGGTGAATTAAGTACATAGATTGACTGCCTATTGTTTTTCCTTGAAGTTAAACTCAAGTCTTAGCTTGTTATCCGCAAGTGATAATGGGAAGTCTTGGCATTCACAAGGCCAATCTGTTGAGGTGAAGACCAATTGAACGTTGTCATCGTTAACAACAATTAAGACAATGTATCTCACTAACTTCTGCTATGCACTAACTCTCTTGAAGTGACTACCTCAGTTGTCCTGCTTGATTATTTAAGTTTAGATAGATCACAGTTTCTTATTGTGTAAGACTTGGAATATATGCACCCTGTTCAAACAACATATCATCTTAATAAGAAGTTTAATAAATATATAGCTTAATATAGTAGTATAAATGTGATATATACACTTAAGCTTGAAAATGAAATTTGTTAATATTGTCCCTTAAACTATCTAGCACTGCAACATATAGCACCCATAGTGTCTTCGATTTAATGTGTTCGACGCTTCTGATTGAAACGTTTGTGTGAAAATCTTCAGTAGCAAGTTCTAACAAGCTCAAATCGGATATAGAAATCCTTCAGGTTATGAGCAGGTTAGATTAAGACATAATGCTTAAAAATATGTTGGAGAGCTACATTTTATCGATCTCACCGTTCTTTGTAGGTATTAAACTGTATTACAATAGTAATAGTAATGTGATGGTCAAGATATAGTCATAATATGGAACATACTTTGCAAGAAACCTGTGATTAATTAAAAAATTATGCCAATTCAATCGAAGAACTCTCATGAATTAGATTTGGCTTGGGACTGTATATGCATGACAAAACAATGCTAGTTATGAGAATAAAAAGTCCTAGATATCTGGCAATCATCTATACAGGTGGAGTGTCCCCACTGAACACCTCCATGTCTGCTTGACTTGTAAGAGCGAGCCGCATGTTAACGTCAATGTTCAGAAAACTGTTATTTTCTCCTATAGAGCCAAATTTGACCACCTTCTAAAACTTCACAAAAGACATAATAGAATTCCATTGTGAATTAAGAAACATACATTTTTTGATTATTCAATTAGCTAGTTAACATGTTTAAAATTTTAATTAATGGTAATGATTTCATCCACACAACTCTGTTCTGTTTCGCTGCAACAAATGAATTACAATAATAAGACTAATTAACTCTCACGTGTCTACGTCAAGTGTGTGGTTAGTTGGTTTGGGTGGGACAACACAAAAATCTAATTTTTAATTAGTGACAATTTTACAATTGTTTATAAAATAGAGAATATTATGATAAATCAAGAAAAAAATGTCTGGATTTCACTGTATAAATAGACTGTTTTATTCCTCCATCAATTATGTTATTACATAATATCTTTTTAATTGTAATTATAATAATTAAAATTATATATGAGTATAATTGGAAAATATTACTGTTTAATGAATTATTCTCTTTAAAATAGTAAGATTCATACGGTAATTATTACGTGATTTTTAAGTTATTTGGAATCTTCTATAAGCACAAAGCTAAAAACTGATCAACAAAATCAGTGTTATAGCAGTGTGTCAGTATGTCTAATTTTCTGTTGAAGTTGGTTGTATCTAAAGTCAGTTTTAAAATTATCTATCTCAAGTTCTCAAATCTCAACAATCTATTTATTCAGTTCTTCTATTATTTTATAATAATTCGAAGACCTTTATTTTAGCGCTTTGTTAGGTTTACGATTGCTACAGCCTACAATGTTAGGGGTTAATTCATTCAACAAAGAAAAAGGAAAATAATTACTGAAGTACGAACTATATTTTAGTTGTTGCTGAAGTAGACATGGCAGTATTTGTGGACCAAGAAGAAAATAGTGCAGTACTGCAGTGCTCGTGCAATTTTTATGATTGATTGATTTGATTTGGGAATCATTGTGCTGTGCACGTGAACAGCAATCCTAATGGTGCGTCAGCTTTTTGCACTTCTTATTCTTTCCGAATCAGATGTATAATGTGTCCTTGGATTGTACTCTACTCTACTTACACGACGTGTGATTAGTATGGGGCTACACGACGTGACTAGTAGGCTCTCAATGGATCGGTTTGGATCGGACTACGAAAAATCGGAACCAAACCCATAAGAAAATTAGAAATCCGAATATGAAACTGAACGTATTAACCGAACTAATAATATTATATTTCATTTGAAACCAAATCGAATTGAATCCAACTACCAAAATATCACAGATATATCTGATATATTGCCGATATATTGGTATTTTAGTACATTGATATTGATATTTCCGATATATATCTACTGAATCTAGAATTCTTTTTTCCCGATATATATCGGAATTTCCAACATAAAACTTTATATCGTTGATATAATCAATATATCCGATATTTACGATATATATTGGTTGACTTTTTGACCATTCTTTAATATAAATCCGATATTCCCAATATATTTCCGATATATTTTCGATATTTATGATATTTTAAATAGTTTGGAATGGTCACCAAAAAAATATATATATCTAATATATATTGGTTTTTGGGTACACTGATATATTTATCAATATCGATATTTTGGGCCTTGATCGAACCTAACCTATATGATATATTGCAAACCGAAATCGAACTAACCCTCGAACTGAAAACTATAAAATTAATTAAATCCTAAATTAAATAAATTAATTTTAGTCACACAATTTATAAACATATACAAATTTAATTATAAATATTACTAAAATGTCATTTTATCGGTTCGGTGGAAGACAAACCCGACCAATTTAGTTCTATTTCAGGGTTAGTGGAGGGCAAACCAAATTATCATAACTCAAATCGTTTTTATTGTTTTTAGTTCGACCCTAGAACTTTTGCGGTGGGCCAGTGTATATACTTATTGCACCTATTATTGTTTTTACCTTGAGGCATAGCATAACAAGTCTGGCTTTAGGTTTGAACCCAAGTGGTCACTAGTTTAATTCCCCTCAAGGCCATTGGGGAGGGGCAGTACCCGGCCAAATATCCAACTAGAGCTCCGGAGTTAGTCGAGGTGTGTGTAAGCTAGCCTAGACACCCGGTTTGCCAAAAAACAGAAAAAATGTATATACTTGAGGGTGTACACATTGTATTATGTGAAGGACCACGTATCAAGATTTTTGCAAGTAGCTACATGCTCGTTGATAGAATTGTGAACAACCTCGAACTCACAGTTCGTGGGGCAAGATTTATCTTCCGATTCATTTTACTTCGTTAATCAATGTTGGAAAGGCCAATCCCCCTAAATGACTGTCAGTTACCAAAAAAAGGAGGTATGCCTAGAAGAAGCCAGTTTTGATCTAAAGTAGTTAAGCTTCTTTCATTTGTTTGGTTGTTAACGAAAAATCCTATATATAATTTGGTTATCCATATAAGGATGTGTCAATGCTCAGTAAATACATGATCTTCACTCCATAGTGCTTGTACATAAACAGATTCAGTCAAGATGGTCTGCAGGAGTATGAATGGCTACACATTAACGGTGAAGATTTACAAAATACTTGGATAAACAAACAATTGAGTTAACTCTAAGAAGTACAGATTTAGGACATTAAAAGCCATTGACAGGGGAGGTTACTGGATAACTATTATGCTAATTGAACTCTAGCCTAGATGTAATGTTGGGTGAAAAATACAGTAAAAACTAATTTGAAATGTCTTAAAAGTCTTGTCAGGTTGATTTCTTGGGAACTCAATATTTTAAACAAAGTCTAATCTGGTAAGTTTGAGTTTGCTATTTCCAGATTAGTTGAACCCCCCTTCACATTATTGTCTTAAGTGAGATTATTCTAATATTCCACTAATGAACTCTTCTTTTTGTCTCCAAGACTCCTCTTTGCTTCATGATGAAGTGGCCAACAAGTACACATTCAATGGTGGGATAATGGTTGTCAGGGAGTTTAGTAGCGTGTAATCCCCTGTTCATGCGTCGAGCTTTGTCGTCCAATTCACAGCGTAGATTAGCCCAGTCATCACACTACTAGTTAAGCTAACAGAATTCCCATTTGGTAAGTTTTGATTCTCTCTGAAGAGTTAACTTTGTTAAGCGGGAGAGTTTCATTAAGTGCTTAAATGGTTAATTAACCATTTAACTATGATTATGGATGGAGGTGGGGCTAAGTGCACACTAAGGCAAGGTTTAGATGTTGGTGCTCGTGTGTGTGAGACACAAGAAAGCGATTAATGATTGTAATGTGAAATTAACTAGTGTTAATTATACTAATTGCTAGACAACCTGTGACCATTGACCTGTGAATGCTAAAAGAGTAGAGAGAAATGTGTATAGTGTACTGAACT
Organism: Coptis chinensis; assembly: GCF_015680905.1. Lineage (NCBI taxonomy): Eukaryota > Viridiplantae > Streptophyta > Magnoliopsida > Ranunculales > Ranunculaceae > Coptis > Coptis chinensis. The sequence continues at coordinate 93,897,660 of NC_141459.1, read as the reverse complement.
TGCGTCTGTAGTGTTCCATTCTAGTGTCACTCTCTTTTGTTTGAGCCCATTTGGAATATGCTTCTTCTTTGCAAGTCATATATTTTCTCCATTTATATTGAAATGATCTGTATTTATTTGCAGTATAATACACCTCATTATAAGTAGTATGTCCGTAAATATGGAAAACACGGAATTAGGTTTGAGGAGTTTCACCCTGATCTCCACACAAATGTAAATTTCATTATGCCACTCTATCTGGTATAGCGTTTCTGGTTTTCACCTAAGTATTTCTATATTCCTCTCCGAACGACAATTGATAAGATTCGATGTTTTGATCAGCAAATAAATTCATTTCATGGCAAGAAGATCTCCTGAATTGCAAGTTTGATAAGAAAAATATAATCCAGATAGAACCACTTCATATATATTAGGCCATTGTATGGATATAAGAATCATGATAGTCGTTACAATGTGTTTGTGCATATACTCCTAGCAACAACGGACGATTCAGTTAGAACTTGTACTATAACCTGAAGAGTAAAGAGCAAAAGAAGGTGGAAATGTGGACTATGATCTTACAAAGTAACTGGCAGAAGCTGTAAAAGAAGATATGACCCCGAAGATTCAAAATAGAAACAGTGATTACCGTAGTGTTGGAGATAAAGCATACGCAAGTGTTAGCAATGTATTAGCTAGTATTGTGGTATTATATAATTTTACTAAGATACAGACTTTAACTCGATCACCCGGCCTGAACAGTAATGCCAAGTACAATTACAAATGCAATCCCCATATGACTTGGAAGTTATAAACATAGAAAAGCAATCTAACAAAATGATAATATATGTATTGATCAAGCAAACAAAATGGGTTTGGTTTATGTTAGCTCTTTTGTCCTTTAAGGATGCTTGAATGGAATCTCAAATGTGTACGTGTTTTAAAATTAATACAAGATGGGTGAAAGAGGGTTGTGTACAGAAAAATAATGAAATATGTAGCCCACTAAGCAGACCAAGATTAATTAAGTATTCATTCTAATATGATCAACCACTCTATCCAGTGTTTATAAACCGAGTGATAGTTCTTCCATTGAGCTGAAAGAAATTCACCAAAATAACAAAACTAACTTCAATGGCAGGGCTTGGATCTCCTTGTGGAGCATGCAAATTCTTGAGGCGGAAATGTGTGAGAGGATGTGTTTTTGCTCCATATTTCTGTCATGAACAAGGAGCAACGCACTTTGCAGCAATTCACAAGGTCTTTGGCGCAAGCAATGTCTCAAAGCTGCTCACACACCTTCCACTATCAGACCGTAATGAAGCCGCTGTCACAATTTCATATGAAGCTCAAGCCAGGCTTCAAGATCCCATATATGGCTGTGTCTCTCATATTTTTGCTCTCCAACAGCAGGTTTAGTTCCCACTACCTACACATTGCCCATGACCAAACGTAATATAGAGCCCACAAATCAGATTGCATATTTTAAGTATGTTTTATCACACATTACTTACTGTGTATATGCTATATTCTGCAGGTTGTCAGTTTACAGGCACAACTAGCCTCTCTAAACGCACAAGCATCCCAAGCTTTTGTCAATGGTTCTACGAATATAAGATCTCAAGAAGACAAGTTTTATGCCACATTTCCTAATTGCCCACAGGATGACCAAGGTTTATTTCATTTGGATGATTCGAATTCAGCACAACAAATCCACCCGACTACGATCAACTACTCTGATAACATGTTATACTATGACAATGGGTTCACAAATCCTAACCACATGGCTGATTACAACCAATCTTCAACCACTGAAGAAAATGTTCAATTTCCTAGTTTCGAAGACCCATCACATGCCATGGCTTCTCATCTTGACATGCAAATGAACACAAGGAAATGGGCTTTCCAAGATACTGAGGACCTGCATTCAATGGCATTTGCCTATCTTCAGAATTCTTGAGATGGCACAGAACCTCGGCGAAGCGTGCAGTCGATCAGTTTAGATATTTTAATCAATTTTGAATGCATAGTATTATTGAAGTATGCACTTAAGCTTCATATATAAGTTAGGCACCTGAACATTAGCAAAATAATATCCATCTATGATGTTCTTCTTCAGACATTTGTAACCTTGGACTAGATAGAAGTATAGAACAATATTGTTACTTTTAGTGAAAATGGACAAAGGGCATCACTTTCAAGATAATGATCGACTTTGATTTTAGTACAGATCAGATGCGTTTCTTCAAAAAGACCACCTGGGCTCCTAGTTTGCGACGGTAAAAACTTTGCCCCTACTAGTAACCTCATAGGCAGCAACTACTTCTCTACCTTACATAGTATGGAAATATCGATCTGATCTGTACTTTAGTACTTATCATGAGAAATAAGTACACTAGGCAATGAAGAACCTTTTTGGATTTGAATTTGAATAATGATTATTAATGGATGCAGCTACTCGTCTACCCCGTCAAATGAGGAGTTGTGGACTATAGGTTGATTTATTATTATTTTTTTTTTTTTTTTTTTTATTTATTTTTTTTTTTTTAAATGGTTAAGGCAGACCCCCACCTGTGTTTATTGAACGTTGAACCTTACAAAGCCTCCCTAAGAGTTAGATCATTAGGGAAGCACACAAAGCCTTACAAAATCAAAATGCAACACGCAACAAACTTGAAAAGATGAGATTACTCACTAGCTAGACATATCACAATGGGTCCTCGATCAAGAATGAAGTGATAGCAAGCAATGCTATCTCATTCTCTTACTTTTTGGCCATTAATTGCTTCACTATCTTTGGATGATCCTTCCTAAGATGAGTCTGCGCTTTCTCATAGTCACAGAAGAAACCCTCGCAAGCACAACACACAAAAGTGAGTCCTAGAGTGTCATCCCAAAATTCTTTGGTGTAGTCCTCAAGATTCCTCATCTTTTTGTTTTTAACTATGGACTTTACCTTTTTCATCATTGCAAGAGTATGGTTTTCAATTCTTGAACAGCCACAGTATGGTGGTTTGAAGATATTAAAATTTCTTTGCTTACAATAAACAGCGTAATTCATTGCATAAGCTGAAAAACACATTTGAAGGAAGTGTTTGTAAATATGGCTTTACAGGTAAAATATTTAAGTGAATGTTTGAAGTAACAAGCCAAATTTAAAAACATAGATCAATTAAGTGGATGTTGTTTCACATTATCTCTTGAAAACAGTTAATTCGTGATTAGGCAGGGTATCATATATATAATCTGGACGATGTTAGAAACAAATGTGCGAAATTGAACTTGAACTTTCGTACGTGTTGGTCTTAAAAAATGTACTAGAAGATTTTTGTTAATTCGTTCTCATAGATCATTGGATTCGAATATAAATTCATCCTTGGCTGACCATGAACAACATTCTAGATCAGATGAACTAATAACAAGGAGCACCGTACCTCTTCAAGAACTTCCAGGGGAAGTATTAAGAAGTTGGTGATTGCTTCAAATATTCAGAAATGAGTTTGTCAGTCCTCCAAGCCATAAATGAAAGCAAACAAAAAATAATGAAGCAAAAGAATCCAATAATTTTTGTTAAGAGTCCAAATAAATTCAATGAACCATATGCCCAAAGAGTTCGTCTACCCCGAGAATAGACGAGATCCGAGACGGTTGGATGTGTGATCCAACGGTCTCGGAACTCTCATCCCTACGAGGATATTCTCGTGGTAGTCCAAGCCTATCCCCAAATGCCTAAATATAGTTCATGATATCCTATCATTCTCAATTATATAGCCCGACATTGTAACACACTTACACTAACCAATGGACCAAAAAAAAAAGAGTACAAAACTGAAGTACCCTTGAGAAAGCTAACTTTATGTACACGTTTCACTTTTCTGTTTCCACAATGGAATTTCATCTCAAAAGAATGAACAAAGTAGGCCCCGTACTATCGAAGCTGCTTGTTTTTATAGGTGATGCCGTCGTCGTATGCCACCTTCCTCAGACACACCCTATGAAAGATTGAAAGTATGCCAACATGGGCTTTCGATATTTGGGCCCCCAATTAGACACCCGACCCGAACTACCCAAATGCAGAACCGGTTAAGGTTTTGAGCACAAGTCACAGAGACAGACACACTTGTTTGTTTCAGCTTGGAGAAAAAAAGTCCCTCCCAACTCCTAAGGTAATGCTGCCAACTTTGAATACTTATTTATTTATATAGTTTTGTTTTCATAATATTTTACTTGTAAAAGGGAAAAGTATGATTCTTTTGTTGTGGTATATTTATTGTTATCATTACTGTTTTTGTGTTTTGTAATGGTTTGTGGTGTTAGTTTAGTTTGAGATGACAGGCCATGTGATTACAAGTGTTATCTGATGATTGAAAGCTGTTTATCTTATACAATATGTAATCAACTCTCCAATCAGATTTCACAGGAAATCAAACAGCCCCTTGTTTGTAATCTCGTTTTAGACAACTAACTTGCTTTGCTGTATCTTGTGTTCATTGTCTTTTCCATTTGTCCAACGATATAGAAGCTAGTAATTAGTTTTGTTAATTTTTTTGAATCCCTTTCCCTTTCTTAGTTCCCTATCTTCTTCATGTTTCTTCTTCTATTTACGTACGTGGGTATAAACTGCAAAGCTGGTGACATAACTTGTTGCTATTGGGTGTATTTATCTAATGTATAAGTTTGTTATTTTGGTTTAGACTTTCTGGTTTAAGAAGGGAGGAGAAACAAGAAGATATAATGGGGTTAACAGATGCCTCTGGAGATTTGGCAGGGGAGATGGAAGTGGATGCTTTTAGACGCCTCTTCCCTCTTCGGTTCTATGAGCGTCATCTTCTCGAGTCTATACGCCCTGATGCCAGGCCACTGGGGAAAGCCAGGGATACAACTATGGCTCTTGGTGAGTTAAAGCTTGATTTTTTTTGCCGTTATTTTTTTGTTTTTGTTTAAATTTTGGATTTCAGTAGCTTTTTCTTTGCTTATGTCTGTTCATTAAGGGGCTGTTGCATCTGCTGATGGTTCGGCACTGGTGAAAATCGGACACACAGTAAGTGCTTTTATCATGTGCTATTGTTTGGCCTTGGGCCATGAACCATTTGTACATACATATACACAAGAATACTGTATTTCTGAAATCTTGAATACTTGTTTGATGCACAGACAATGCTGGCTGCTATCAAAATGGAAGTTATGACTCCTGCCTCTGAGTCACCTGGCGAGGGTTGCATAGGTTGAATCGCTATACAATTTCCTCTCTGTCTAGTGTTTTTTTCTTTCTTTTTTTTGGTGTGTGTGTGTGTGTGTGCTTATTTTGTACAGGAAGGTAATTTGAATTAGATTGTGTTTCCAGCTATTGATTTCCACATGCCTCCAATATGTTCTCCCCTCATTAGGCCTGGCCGACCAGCAGAGGCAGCACCTGTTTTATCAAAGCAGTTGACTGACATAATTTTAAGGTAATTTAGTCACTTTTCTTAATTCCCTCCTTTTTGTCTCCTAAAAATTTGAGTCTTTTTGTTTTTAAATTTGTCAAAGCTTCTATTTTGATTTTGATCCTTGGTGTGACATGCTTTTTCCATAGTCTTAACAAATGCGTACTCTTAACTCTCTCAAAGAGTTGCCAATAGATTCTCAATGATTTGTTCGGAGTATGGGACCATTCTTTACTCTAACTATATGTCTTCATTGCTTTAGATATGTATTGACTTTGAAATACACACTCAAATCTTTTCGTTGAGGTTCATATTTTTCATTTGAGGCCGTTTTTGTTTTGATTGCAGTTCTGAAATGGTGGACTTGAAAGAATTATGCTTGATCCCTGGAAAGGCTGCTTGGATGGCATACCTGGTACTATTTGCTAACTACTAGATTTTTGTTTTTATGACATAATGTAAGAAGCACAAGTTGGGAATATAGAGTCCAACTATGTCATCGTTAACTGCTCTCAGCCGAGGCTTCCTATCCTGGTAATGTACCTAAAAATATGAAGAAAAATTGTAGACCACTGCGGCACGCATCATGTGCTCCATATTGTAAGGTTGTACCTATATTTCTAGCTAAAACTACTAATCAAGCAATGATGTTACAGATTCAACCCCAACCCCAAGGATATGCTGGAAAGGCAACTATATATTGGGGCCACGTAGGTGAAGGTTGCACAGTTTTCACCATGAGTTTCTTCTTGACTTATCACATCGTTTAAGTTCTGTGAGAAAACATTGGGTGATCAGACTCTATTTAGCACTGATAGCTTCCAGCCTGATAACCTCTGGGGGGGGTGGGGGGGCTCCGGTTCCCCAAGGGGAATTCTAGAAAGGCACCTGGCCCAAAGGAGTGAAGGTCGAACCAGGGATTTAGTCCCACATCCGGGGTTCAGAAATGGTTGCTTAAGTCTACTACGTAGCACCAAGACGTTGAGGAAAACCCCACATCTTCCATTCAGAGGTGGTTAAGTGTGGACAGTTTGAAGGTAGAGTCGGTTTGGGTCTATCTTATACTTGCCATTGTCATTATTCGCTAGAATCTTCCATACTTCCAGGTGTAACTGTAGTCTCCACAAGTCTTACCTTGACATTCCCCTATCAGTCTATTATCCAAATAATATTTACCACCACATCAGTCATGGTTACTATCTCCCCAACTAGATGGCCTAACAATGGTACCTTTGTCAATTGCAGCAGTAGAAAGTGCTACCCTCTGCCACTTTAAGTAAGTTGTTTGGTATGTTCGAACCCTCGTGGGTACTGATACTTAATTGGCTCCCCCCCCTTGTTACATTAGCAGTCCCTTCTCTGTATTTTGTCTTGGTTTTGTTTTATCCGAAGTATCTTCAGGGTAAAGAACGTTTTAACAGATATAGCCAAACAAACTCTTTACAAAGTTTCATAAAAATCCACACAATTAGAATGACCAAAACTCCAAACATATTGATGCTCCTCGTATTTGGCCTTCTTTCCTTTCTTTTCAATGGGGTTTTGGCTTTTTCTCCGAGGAGGGGTTTAGAGATTGTTTTTTAACCAGGAATATTGGACACTTCAATCTATGTTTCCTAATTCTTTGTTAACCTTGGCACTCTTCCAAACTTGTTGGGTAGTTTAGCCAAACATGACCAAGACACTACTATGCTAATGAGTTTAGATTTTAGAACATTAAAAAGGAATTTGCACATATGTGAAGTGGTGTTGGTCCCCAGAACCATGTCCTTTTTAAGACTTAAATGGTCATCGAATTTTCATATTAATATCTTGCACGTGGCTGAGAGGATGTCTTCATACCAGGAGCTGGCGTGTGATGTGGAGGCCATGGGACTATTTAGGTGGCTAGGGAATGACTTGTTTCATTGGGTGTAAACAACAATGTGACTATATAAAAAAACAAAGAAAAGAAAAAACTTTTCATTATCATGTCTGAAGTTGATCAAAGAGAACAAACAAAGAGCTGAGCTGAGAGTAGAGAAAAATAAAATGGTGCAGTGGATATATAGATCACGACAATTAAGGATACTTTTTGGTCTTTCGCTATGACTTATAAAATGTCTGAGTGAAAAGCCTGTAGTGTCCTGATTCTTTAGATATTCCTTTTCCATCGTGTGTGGTTACTAGGAGGGTCCAAGCTACATAGTCCTTGTTCTTTTTATTACCAGATGTGTTTCCTTGATGGGCTGATAAAGAACTATATCTTGTGTCTCGCAGGATATTTACTGTCTAGATGCAGATGGTGCCTTATTTGATGCTGCTTTGCTTTCAGCGGTTGCTGCCTTTTCACATTGTAAATACTGCTCCTTCTTTCTGTGTACTTTTACATTGTTAAATACATTTGGCTGAATATTGTATATGGGGTTCTTAGTCTAACAATGAAATACATCATAAAATTAAGTTGTTTGCCCTTTATTTTCTTCTTTATGCGTGCTTGTAGGGTTGCTTCTGGGGTTTTGACCTGTAAATAATAAAAAACAGAAATCTTGATCAGCACATGAAAAGAAAGTTGGTTCTCCAGCTTCATGATTTAATGGCTTGCTCATTCATTTTATCTGTTGGAAAACCAATGCGATTGTCGGAACATATTGCTACTTTAAAGTTTAGACAAGTCTCTCTTTCTTCCAGTTCCTCATTTCCTCTTTTGGTTCTTGCTACATTGCAATTGTCTATTCTGTGCTTGCTGTTATTGAAATCATTAGTGGTCTGATTCAAATTAAGGCATTTTCCAATCGATTAAGTAGCCCATGAGATGAAAACTCAACTAGAGAATTAGAGAGTGCCCAGGTGCAATCGACTCTGTGGGATGTGGGTGGACTCTCCCTACAAACTTGTTGGGTCAGCATTACTGAGTCAGCATAATTTGATCACAGATGGAGCTTATTCAGTTTGTAAATTAGTGAATAGTTTGCTTTTGTATGTTTAATCCCAGATTATATTCAACTTACTCGAGTCATTCTCCTAACTGACAACCAGTCATTCTCGTTTTTTCTTTATTATTCTCTGTTGGATAGGAGTTACTACTACTTTTTCCTTCCCCATTGAAATCCTGTAAAAAGCTGCCTTTTGAGCACATTTATTTAGTTTGGTTTGAAGTTTGTTACCTTTGGGTGGAAATGCTAAACTAGCTACTTGTTACCGATCCAAATGCCAAACAATCCTTGATGCTTTCCCTTTTAGTTTAGATTGTTTATCTGTTGCATCATTACTGTACAAGTATCTGTCTTCTTTTGCAGTATGCATCCCAGCTGTGTCTGTCAATGATGAAGGAAGAGTATTTGCTATCTCGGAGGAGCAAATAGAAGGCAAATCATTGAAAGAACCCCTAAATAAAGGGAAGAGGAAACTCACATTGAGTTGCACTCCATTAGCATTGACATGCATTCTGCACAAGAAGTATATTTTGGCTGACCCTACTGCAGAGGAAGAGTCCATAATGGAAACTCTTGCAACAGTGGTGTTGGATATGTCTGGACGGCTTGTTTCTTTCTACAAGCCAGGTGGAACATTTCTTGCTTACACGTCAGCTGTTCAGGTTGGTCTGCCCCATATTAAACCGTCCACAGGTTCCAATTACCATAATCTATTAACAATGTTTTACAATGGCTACAGGACTGCATTTCACTTACAAGGCAAAGGGTGAAGGAGTTGCAGGAAATTCTAACAGAAGCGATTGCCGATTTGGAACTTGACTAAGCCTAAATGTCTAATACAAAACTCTATGCATTGACTCTAGTAGGTTACGAGTTGGTGGTAATTGAGATAGAGTGCAGGATAGGCTAAGAAGGCTGATGAGGAGGTGTATTATGATGTAACTAAAGCACCAAAGCTCAAGAAGTACAAAACCAGGGTTTATTGTGTGTAACAGTATTTATATCTGAAGCATGAACTTGTTCACCCTCACCTCTGTGTACGTCATCGCTGGATACCTTTTCAGTGATATAAATGTGGACCATAAGTGTGTGTACTTATGGTCTGAGAGAATATCTTAGGTTTTTTGTTAAGAGTGGAAACTGATATTTCAGTATGTCTGGTAGTAAAATAGCTAGAGTAACTCTATTTGGTGATAAAAGTTCAATGTATCATGATTGCCTTGTTTGCTGGAAGATCACCTGATCAGATTGGTTTGTAGTTAGATTAACTGATTCTAGTTTTGGTATTGTGTCCTTCATTTATGATTTTATGTACTGGAATTACAAGAGCACTTTCTGACGTTTCTGTCAGTCAACCAGCTGCAGTGTACTTGGGTTAGTTCGTGAAATATTGGGAACCTTATCTCTTTTTGTTGTAGTTTTTGGGGTTATTGTGCCTAGGTTGGATCTCATACATTGAACCTTAGAGCATTTGCAATGCAGGTGATAGTTTTCCCCCCCTCTATCACCGCCACCTCATCACTTTTCACCCTCCTTTTCACCAACCCGGTGAAAAATAAGGTGAAGTTGTGCAATGCAGAGGTGATAAAAAATACTTCGGACGGGATGTTGGATTCGTCCCGGAGGTTTTGATCTGAGACGGAATGTAACATCCCGTCTGATATTTTAAACGAGGCGGGATGTAACATCCCGGTCCTGATGGCTCAATATCAATAGACGCGAACAGGCTCCATTTTCACTTCATTTCCAGCCAAAATTCCGATTTTGTAGCCTCCATTAACAACCTTTTAACACAAATTTTCATTCATAATGACTTCTCCACCCCCCAACCCATCCCCACCAACCTCACCACATGAAGAGCATTCAGATGGTTTGGAAATGTTAAAATTTCCAAAAAAAAGGGGCAAAAGGATCGTCGTCGAGAACGCGAGAATGTGGGCGAGGAGGGATTTTAAATTGAACTTGGGTTTAATTTTCCACCGCGTTGTGAAATCGAGGAACACCCACCATTAAGCGTCAACATCGGTCCGACACGTAGCAAATCGAGTGGCGGAGTCTCAAAGTAAGTTTTGATTTTTTTTTTTTTTTAATTATTATTATTTATGTTAGTTTATATCAAGTTTGTTGTTGTGTAATTAGTTTGAATTTGTCGCATTATTTAAAAAAAAATAGTTGTAATTATATCAGATTAGCGTGTTTGTTGAATGTAGGAAGTACACTTATGGAAAGTGGGTTGTGCAGTTTCAAATGTTGTGTCGTGGTGGCGTTGTATGAAATCAAAAAACGGATCCTAATTTTGTCACGGTTACCGATATTATATCCGCCACACCATTTGGGGGGAGTTTTTGAATTCTAATTTGGGACAAAATGATCAGCGTTGTTGTTTGGGATAGTTGGCGGTGGTGGCAAACTACCCACACATTCCATTTCCCATGGGGTGAGCTTGGGATTACCCCTCTTGATTTCACAATGCTCACGGGTATCCCAATTGGTTATGGAGATGTCGTTCCTTTTGATGAAACTTTAGAGGTTTTTTTACGGCGATGAGTTTCTTTGAAGGTTTTGATTTGGTTAAAGATGATGAGCAAGACGAAGTTTTGAGATTATCAATTTGAAAGCGGTTTAAGGGAGGAGCTATAAATATGAGTTGGTTTACTTGAGATATTTGAATAGACTCAAGGAGAAGCCGAAAGACTATCATATTGGTGAGGAGTCGATCCACCAAGTATGCACGTGCCTTCCTCTTCTACTTTGTTGGTGCGGTATTATTTGGATATGCCGATAGTTATTTACGTGTCGGGTGGATGGCATTTGTCTTAGGCGTAGAGAGAGGATGTGGGATTATGGTGGGGGTCAATCCATCTTGGCATACCTTTACGGTGGCTAGACCTCGCGAGTTGAGATCTAAAGCCGCTAAAAAGGCAATTTTGTGCGGCTTTGTTTGGATTATACCGGTAAGTCTTATTTATTAAGTTATTATTTCATTTCATTTATTTATCTAATTATTAATGTTGACATGTTTATATATATATTGATATTGTATTTTATCTATTGATGACAAGATTGGTGGTATGAACATTTTAGGTGTGATGCATCCCGTGTTGAAGAGGTTGGAAAGAGGATGAGACTCATGACCGATTCCACGTATTCAAGCATGGGGGCTTCATCGAGGCGAGGGGGTATGGGGACCTATCGCATAATATTCATAACACTCTTCAGCAGATTGAGCTTTTAGGAGCTAGTCGAATTGAGTGGCAACCCTGGGCCGAGTCCTTCATCTTTCAAACCCCTTATGCGGATATTCCAGATGTTCCAGAGAACACTAAGTACCGTAGACTATCATATATGTGTCATAGAGCAAGGTTTCTTTCTCAGCGGCGAATGATACTTATAGGGTCAGTCACTGCATGGTACCTTGGGGACAGATGTTGGCGGCAAGTATCTGGAGAGATTGTTATACCTTACCCACCACCTATAGATAGATATGTCTCGATATTCTTCCCGGCCGTTCTATCACACTATAGAGCAAACCCAAATGAGTGGCGGACGATCGACTTTCGGTTTTACGGGCGACTATGACTTATATTGGAAGAGGGTTGGTCGAGGGTCTCTTGCTAGGTGCGTTATACGGGGGCACCAATTTTTGAAGGGTTACTACGGAGCATTGAGGGCCGACATTCATTTCCGGGGAGGAGTGGAGTTGCCACGATCCACGACCCAGGGGTGTTTCATGATATTCGGATGCCGCATAAAAGAACTCCACAGATATTTGATGATGATGACCTTTGGCATTGGAGCATGATTACTTCTCAAGGGCAAGATATGAGAATACCTATTCCACCCGGTAGATGCCGGTGGTAGCAGATTTGTCGATCTGATTCGAAAGCGGTTAGCGAGGTTAGTATAATTTGAATTTATTTATAATTTGTTATTATTAGTATTCACTATAACCCCTAACTTGCATTTGTTTTGTTAAACGGGATGAAGTAAGGTCGAGCTCCTTAACTACAACTCTCTCGCCGGTTATGCCATCGTGAGTCCTTCATGGAGTCCTCTCGTCGCAGTTTGGAGTACTTACAAGAAGAACGAATCGAACTTTGCGGCTTGAGGCGTGTGCAAGAGTTGGAGAATCTTTGGAAGTGGAGTACCTCAAGCTCAAACTCAACCGAGAGGCGACAACGGCGGGGGGGAGAACTCTTGACGTGAGCCTTCTTCGTAGGGGAGGAGGTCTCGATAGATATTTTTTGTAGTTTGTAATAACTGTGCGCCATTACTTGTCTTATGGCGTTTGGGATTGTTGTTTGTAATGAATTTTTGATTAGCAGGTTTTTCTTTGATGAGTTTTGGATATGAATATGTCATTAAACAAAGGAGGTTATGTCCATTTTTTTTTAGAAATTATAAGTTAGTTTTTTTACCGAGTTTCTGTGTTAGACTTGGGTGTTGTTCATGATTGTTGTTTGTCTTATTTATTATTTTCAAAGTATATTAGCAGGGTTTTTATATGAATATGTCAATAAAACAAATGAGGTTATGGCAAAAAAAAAAAATTAAAATTTATAAGTTAAGTATGTTTCAAAAATGGAACATTCGCTTTTCGTTTTTCACATTCGTTTCACATTTGTTTCACTCGTTTCACATTTGTTTCACTCATTTCCTGTCTTTGTTGAAACAGAAAATTTTTAGTTTGGAATATCACTCATTTTTGCAGGTGGTTTGGTTCTCGACAGAATAGTGTATGGGGATACCGAGAGCGAATGTAACATCCCGTGCGGTTTTATAGACCGAGGACGGAATGTAACATCCCATGCGGTTTTTAAGCACTTCTCACTGCACATTTTACTATTCCAAACAATGGAATTATGGATAGGGATGGTGGCCCATTTGGAATTATTGAGGGTACATTTGGATAGACATTTGGATACAATGTGTTGTCACTTGGAGAGTGAACAAAAATCTAATAAAATGTGTTGTCAATTGGTAAGTGGAGCAAAATCGAAGTATCACATGTGACCTTATCATATGTGACCTTACCTTTCATATTTCGTTTTACTCTTCTTTCTTTTAGACCAAACAAACAACACAGCCATCTTCTTCCCCACAACCAAGCTAAAAATAGGAAAAATGTCTAGAGAAGAAAGAATTGCATATAACCAAAGGTTATGGGGAGGATCTAGTAGTAATAGTTAGATCTTACGGTTTCACCGGGTCGCCTCTCCGGTACCTGGCGAAGATGACTACATGGAAAGAGTAAAAGAGATGAGCATAATGATATGATGAGGAAGGAGGAGGAGGAGGTTGCAGTTATTATCCACTTCTTTGGGGCATTAATGACTCAAGCAGCCATTGAAATTGAAGATGTGGATCTGAGACAAACGCGGTGGATCTGTGAAGGCGAGAGTACACGTTTAGAGATGGTGGTGATTTCAAGAATAAACAAAAGATAATGAGGGATTACTTCACAACACCTTGTAGGTGGCCTCCTCATAAGTTTAGGCGAAGGTACATGATGACAAGAGAGCTTTTATGTATATGTTGCATCTTGTTGCATCATTCGACGATTACTTTAAAGACAAGGTGGATGGATTGGGTCGGTAAGCAATTTACGGGTTACAAAAGGGACTAGCTGCGGTTGCACAATTAGCAATTTGGTTGTTCTTCCGATTCAACGGATGAGTATTTACAAATTGGAGATTCCAAGGCAAATGTATCTATGAAGCGTTGGTGCAAGGCAATTATCGCGTTTGAGGAAGAGTACTTGAGGCGACCAAGTGAGGCGCATTAATCGCTAGGATATTAGCTGAAAATGCGGCAAGGGGTTTTCCAGGAATGCTTGGATCAATCGACTGTATGCATTGGGTGTGGAAGAATTGCCCAAGTGGATGGGCTGGAACACATGTAGGGTACAAGAAGGAACCAACTTTGATACTTGAAGCCGTTCTGCAGACAAACATTGTTGGATCGGCATTGCTTCTTCGCCTACGAGGTTAGTGATAATGACATTGCGTGCTTCATCGTTCTCATGTTTTTGAATCATTAGAGCAAGGTGAGGCTCCTCGCTGTTGCATTTAATGTGAATGGTAATGACTATGATATGGGATATTATCCGGTGATGGTATTTACCCAAAATGGGGCACATTTGTTCAAGCCATTCGATATCCAAGAAATAAGCATGAAAAGATCTTTACTCAACATCAAGAAGCCGCAAGAAAGGATGTTGAAAGGGCGTTTGGAGTTTTGCGGTGCACGATGGCATATTGTTAAGGCTTATGCGCGTTGTCATAGTGTTGTTGTTCTTGGAGATATAATGAAGGCATGCATTATAATGCATAATATGATTGTTGAGAATGAACGTGAAAGTGGAGTTTGGAATTGGAAAGGTCAGAGGAAAGAAACAATACCTGCGCTCTTTCAGGAAGATGATGGTTTTCATTTTGTCTATCAGATGATTGAAGCAAGAAATAAGATCAGAAATGAAGTTACACATACTAATCTTCAAAAGGACTTAGTTGAACATGTTTTTAATTGAACTGGCATTGAAGAAACAGCAGATCCGGTACCAATTTATGATCCAAATTGGTCGGATCCAGATGAGGGAGAAGGAGGCGAAAATTAAAATGGAAATGAAAATGTATTTCCTATGTATTTCCTAACGTGAACTATTAAGTTCCAACGTATTTCCTATGTATTTCCTAATGTATTTCCTATGTAGTTCCAACGTATTTAATGAGTTGTGTTTTAATGAACTATATTACAATGTATTTTAATTTTATTGGTAATTGTATTTCTATGAAAATAATTATATTGGATGAGAACATACATAGTGCATTAATTAAAAAAACAGTTAGATAAAAATACATAGTTCATTAATTAAAAATACAATGAAATTAAAATACATAGTGCATTAATTAAAAGACAAAGTGAAATTAAAATACATAGTGCATTAATTAAAATACATAGTGCTTTAATTAAAATAAAATACTAGATAATTAAAATACATAAGCTTAGTTAGAGCTAGAACCACCTCTAGCCCTTCCCCATTCAAAGACGTATTTCAGCTTGTTGTTGCTTTCGATTATAAAAGCGGTATCGGGATGGAGGACACTTGTATCGGTCGCTAAAATCTTAGCTTCATATTGCATCTTTTGAAGCCGATTTTTTTCCAATTGAACCTGATTTTTTCTGCTTGAATCCGATTTTTTCTTCTCTTGCCATCACAGTTCTTTGACCATATGCAAGTTCCCTTTCCCTAAGTTCTAAGCATTTTTTTGTGTTTCATTTGCATCCTGTGAAAATGTATCCTCTAAACGATGTAAAGTAACCCTCCAACATACCAATTGATTTTTCTTGGTTCCTTTTGGACTTGGCTTTCTTGATCCAAGAGAACGCTCCATTTCTTTTGGACGCTCTATTTCTTGAGAACCCTCCAATTCAACTCCACCAACACTTGGTGAATTAGAAGTTGAATCTTCACCATCATTTTTGCGACCTTTTCCCTTTGTGGGGACGGCTTGACCTTGCCTAAAAACGCGTTACTCCACTTTGGATTATCCTTGAGTATAACGTAACAATGATCAAGTGAAAAAGCCGATTTTTCTTGTAGTTGGATGCGTCATCCTTGCCTCGGACAACTAAAAAAAAAATGGTGGTAATTAGACTAAAATAATCACTAGGACTAAGATAATTAAACTGCAATAATAATTAGACTAAGATAATAATTAGACTAAGACTAAAATGGAAATAATAAATACACTAAGATAATTAGGCGAAGACGGAAATAATTAGACTAAGACTAAGATAATCAATAAATTCCAAATTGACAACGTTGTAATTACCCGGCTTTGTATTGTTGTACCACTTGCATGTCGAGCCTCCACCGCATTCACAATTGCAACAAATTTGTTCATCATTTTTGAAATATATTTCCACCTTCCGCTAATTGAATCGGAAGACCTATCCCACCCCGTGCTTGATTGAACTTCGTTTGTTACACGATTTCAAAATCCTTTTGCATTTTGGAAAGCACCAACAATGGAGTCTTCACTAATTTTTATCCAAGCAAGACATAGAGCTTGATCATCGGACATGCTAAAGTGAGCTCTCGCTTTTGCTTGAGTGCTACCACTTGCTTGAGATGCTTGAGTTGATGCCATTTGATATTTGGTTTTTAAGAACTGATTTTAAAAGAAGAAGAAATATGATATATGATTGTTGGAAGTGTGAGTTGAAATGAAACAAATGTTGTATATATACCAAAGTTTTTTATTTTGACCGTTCTGACTTTTTGACCGTTGGTACACTAGGACTCCGGACGGGATGTTGGATTCCGTCTGGTGAGTTTTGTAATCCAGACGGAATCCAACATCCCATCCGAAGTTAACAAGTCAGTGATAAACTCGGTGGAAGGTTTCACCTTGTTTTGAACTCGGGAAAACTATCACCGAGTTTATCACCCAGCATTGCATAGCACTTTTGGAGGAAAGTAGGTGATAGTTATCACTTCCCCCCCTCTATCACCTGCATTGCAAATGTTCTTAGAAGGCATAATATTTCGCCTCATTTGTATGTTTTTTTTTTTATTAATTTATGTAATAAGTGGGCTCTACAAAATTCTCCAGCAGTTGTTTTGAAATCTATTATTTTATAAATTTAGCGAAATTATTAATTAGTCCATTATTTAAGTCGCCTATTAAATTATCGGGGTTCTAGTGTACTCTCTACAAAGAAAGCAATTCCGACTATTATTAGTCGGATGAGTATCATTTAGAATTATTTTGGTTTTGTTACTTTGGCACTCTTTTCTAGAGCCTTGTTAAGGAACTCCACCAAACTTGGTGGTCTCTGGACTTGATGATCTTCTCTAAAAGTACAAAGGGATTTCATTTGAACAGAAGTAGGAAACTAAACAGTGAAACCACATGTAGTCGCATTGGTCTCAATAAGTTGTGCTATGCTTCTGCAGTTGTGTGAATTTTCTGGAATTGAAATGTATAGGGAATCACGGTAGTCATACTTTAGGAAGCTGCCAATCCAAAGATATCAATACAAGAAATAAATTAAAGATCTAGGATTTGCATATAACAGTTTCTTTAGTGAACTTGGACTAAAACATAAATGGTTTGTAGTACTTTGCGATAGTCAGAACGCCATCCATTTAGGCAAGAATTTGAGTTTTCACTTGAGATCCAATCACATACATGTGTATTATTGGATTAGATAAGTTCTTGAAAAGAAGCAATTATGTATTGAGAATATCTATACCGACAAAAATGGGTTGGATATGATGACCAAAGTTTTGTCTAGGAACAAGTTTGATATTTGTTGTGTTACCTTTAGATTGGTAACACACTCTTTCTATTGATTTGGAAATGTATGGAGTAAGCGCCCCTCATGATGAGATTGTCCCTCACCATGAGGCACCCAAAAACATGGACATAATTACACAATTTGGAATGGCATGAAATATGACACTGTTTGTGGCATATGGGGACACCAAATAGAAAAAGATGTTTTTAGAGTTTCAAGAGATTTGCCGAAATATGTTATCAGAAGTTGCATAACATATCACGTGTGAGGCAGTGGGTGGTTCATGTGTTTGGTTATGGTTTGAACTTTCAAGAAGAAGATGATTGAGTTAATTCACTGATTTATTGTTTTTTAAATGATTTAAGGTTGTTTTTTAAATGATTTAAGGTGTAACTTATTCAGGAAGTGAATATTGAGTCAGGATGTTCCAAGTCCCTATCAACGAAATTTTTCAGGAAAAACCCCACTCAAAGAAATATGGTGCTTCCCTTAAGCCTTGGCCAGCTTTAACTAGGAAGTTGGGCTCTCCTCTAATGATGTGAAATTGTGAATGGCTAAGTCTCTAGACAAGCAATGCATTTTCAACCATTCATTTCCTTTTCTTGTAAACGCTTCAAACATGTTTGCATCCTTTAACTCGTCCAATATTCTCGATAAACTCAATGGTTTTGACTAGTTCTGATTTTTGAGAAAATAAATTAATAATAATTTTTAATATATAGAAAAATGTGGGGGTTGAGTACCAGTATTTTGGTGGTGTATGTCCTAAAAGTAATTTAGTAATTTAGTAATTTTCAGATTTTTTTTTTCTTTTTGAAGGGTAAAATAATAATTTAACGTTTATAATTTTTTTTTAAAAACTCAATAAGCTAGTAATAAAAAAAAAAGTTAAGTAGACCAAACCCCCCTCTATTGTTTAAATCATTACACTTAAGGCTCCAGCTACCCCGAAGATATTCTCATAAGGCAGACCGTTGGATGTGTGATCCAATGGTCTGAAAATCAAAAACAAAAAAGATGAGAGAGAAGATGTGAGGATGTTATATTTTTAGACTGTTGGATCACACATCCAACGGTTGCCGCCCTCATCCCTATGAAGACATCCTCGGGGTAGACAACCTCTAGACTTAATATCAATTCTAGTTGATGTTTCACTTAATTCCATAACTGTCCTTATTTTTTTTCCCTCCATCACTCTCCTACTCCATTTTTACTAACATTATCACCATATTTATACAAAATTATAACTCAAGTACCAAGAATTTGAAACTAACAATACCTACTTGGTAAATTGTTCAAACTATATTATAACCCCTTTGAGCTCTCTTGGAACAGAAGATTTTAATTTTTAATCAAAACTCGCTTAATCCAATTTGTTTTGGACTAATAATCAGAGGAATTGAGTATTTAGAAGTTGAAATTGAGTATCATTGGATTTACTTAAGGTTGGGTACGTTATTGTTGTGGGTTATGAGATTTGGGTTGTGATGGATTGTATTGTGGAATCAAGTTGGGGTTGGGCCATTAGGGAGGACGAGTGATCGGGGAAGATGGAAATGTCAAATATAATAGTAGTTTTGGAATTAAGTGAAATAACAACCATAATGGGTATTTAAGTCTAATGATTTAAACAATATAGGGTTTAACCTAAATGGGTACATACTTTGCGGGTTTAGTCTAATTAAAAAAAAAACTGAGCATTTTGTCATCGACCAAAATGCCACATACTTTTTTTTTCCCTAAGTTAGCAAATTATATTACCATGAAATAAAATTACAAAAGATTGGCTTAATTAGGAAATGGTTCCTAATTAACCTTAATCAAATCTGAAGTACACAAAATTTGGCGTTTCCCACTTGGAAATCCATGCTGGTTTACTTAAATAAAGAAACTGTTCTTGTAGGTTGAGGGTCAGGCTATGTGTTACAATTTGATCAACTGAGAAGTTAACTTCGCGCCACGTGTTTCGACCAAATATGATCAAAACAACGAAGGATAAGATTGAGACTTGTGCTGCTATGATAGAGTTTTTTAGTCATCAGGAATTCCTGAGCATCGTCAGCTGCATGATCGTCGTCGGTAGATACCGAGATATTATCAGTGCCAAGCTCGTTGGAATCATCTTACAGCATAAGTGGTTAATCCAGTGTTGTCATAACAGTGACGACTTAATTTTCCACGGATAAGTATGCGATAGAATCAGGATGCCTTACATCATAACACGAATACTGTACAGTAATGATAAATGTAAAATTTCATGCAATTCGTTGAACGAAGTCTAAATAAACGTCCATTCTATCATTGCGAGCCGGATATTATCATTCAAATTGGCTAACGACTAGCTTAGAATAATTAATCGTAACTTAGTAGCCCCTGACTAAAGAGTTGTGTGTATACCACAAAATGGCGGTTCGGACTCGACCATATTATTTGACGCGTCAAATCCCCAATGTAGAGACCTCTCAATTATGTCTTCATTCAGCTTCAAGATGACACAAACAAGACCGGAGGCAGACTTATTATGCGAACTATCGGTGTAAATCTAGCAAGTAGCTGATATATCCGATAAATATTTCAAGTCATCGCCCCTGGGAGATAATGACAATTAGAGATCGACGTTTTCCTCATCGAGTAATGCTTTCGACATAGGAATATCATCAATAAGAAAATCAGTCATTAGAGAAACCAAAGTTTGTCTCTGTTTAATTGTATGAGTGTCAGAGACAATGTTGTAAACGCTAAAGTAACTTTTCCATTCTGCGACTAGATCCGTAGACGTTGCGAAAAAACTTGCGCAGCGGATATTCGACAAGTATAAACTTCGACTATTCCTTCTTTGAAATAACCTTAAGACGTCTGACAACATGAAATAAGGCCAGTGTAATATTTTCAATACAAGAATGCCTCGAGACATATGACGGACATTATCCGTAATAGATGACGAAGAATCGTCAGAGGCAATAACTTCGTGCTGAATAATTTGGCGCATCGGTGAAACGGTAGCCGGGTTGTATGCAATCGGATGTTGAAAAGGAATAGGAGGGAGTAGTTCGATACCACCAGGTTGACCTGGAACCGCACATTTGCGATGATCGTCAGTAAGTGCATCGAGAACTTAGGCTCGTCGAGTATTCGTCATAACTTTTGTAGAATGTGATCGTCGGTTTTGCATAAGAACCGCAGACGGCGCCAATTATGTTTCGACCAAATATGATCAAAACACTAAGTGATGACGAAAGAGGTGAATAACGTAGAAGAGTAGTGAGGAAAGTGATGGTGATTGAGAGAATGATGAGACTGTATCTTTCGGTTGCCTATGTACTCAAATTATCGATGGGATCAAGTCTCAAGAACGTAGTTCTGAATGAAAAATAGTTTGGTATTTATATAGGTAGAGTAGAGAGTCCTTGTAGCTCTTGTAGCTTGAGTAATTGTGATAGACTATAACTTTTAACTGATAATTATCTCTTTGATAAGAAATGAATCTGGACATAAATCAATGTACATTAGTGGCAAGCCATGTGGCTAAGGTTTGACCTTAGACACATGAGTTAACGGGTTTATGTACATTGATCCATGGTATTGCAAATTGGGCTTTAGCCCTGTCAATTAAATGAATAAAATAGAGACCCCTAGTAATGGACGTTTGCCACGTAGGTGGGGGTCGAAACACCACGTATGTGAGATCAACACATAGCTCAACTTTTGTTTACAAGTCTCCCAACGAGGTCTCACTTCCCACGGAAGCTCTGAAGTACCAAAAGCGACGACTGCCACCTTTGAGTCTGACTTTATCTATAGCTTGTGCCAACCCTTGTCAATAGCCACTTCTATACTTTCTATAACTCCCATAACCTCTGCCACATAATTAACTCATCACCGTCCCTATGTACTGTTCTTGCAAACCACCACCAACACTTCACTATTACTATTCCGATAAACTGATCCGTATCTCGCTGGACTTGGATTGCCATGTGAGGCCCCATCAGTATTTACCTTTATGATGTCGTCATCTGGGGGATTCTGTAAAGGTTATATTTCAGCTAACCTTACTGGAGTGGAGAATTTGGGGGAGATGAATTGGTTAATTGGGTTTGACCGAGTTCGTATGGACGAACTGCATACGTATCAAGTTCTCTCTCTGGGGTGTGTGGGCGAACTTGAATCAGGTCAGACTTAGTTCCTCATCCTCTTTATATAGGTAAGATGCTCGCACCTCACGCTCTCCCGCTTTAGGTCAGATCCAGGTTTTCAAGTCACTTATGAGCCATGATGGCGAATTATGAAAAATCCATGAGCTACATGTCTGAAGCTTCGGTCTTGATGGCTGCAATAAAGGCTTACGTTACGAGCCGTTGTGGAGTGTGAGGAGTGAGCGCTTGGGAGGCCGCTTCATGGTGAGATTGTCTACTTGACACGAGTCACTTTGAAGCGAGTTCGCAAGTCAAGTAAAAGAGACCGGTTGGTAGTGACATCGCTCTGGGTGCGAGTTAAATAGGTTGCTTGCCTGAGTCGAGTCACTATGAAGCGAGCTCTGAGGACGAAGATACGAGGTTGGTTGTTAGCTCTGAATATGCTAGACACGTGCGTGGTATTCATTAGATGTGAATATTACTCCCTCACACAGCCCCATCTTAGTAGGTCGTTTAGTACGTTTTGACGATCTATTGAGAGAGAACGTTTGCACGTGTGTAGCATATGTGTGGAATAATAGTTGCCTCGTTTTGTGGGATTGAAAAGACGGTAGTTTTAGAAGACATGTCGTCTGGGGTTTAGGGGATAATGATTGTTTTTGAAAAATGAACCGGTGACTTGCTGTATACGCGCTGGGAGGGTTGAGTGGTTCTTATTTTGCTTCCAACTGAAAACGAGAGCGTAAGGTTAGTCTTTCTTCTGCCACTGTTGTTTGTTTTTCATTTTTCTTCTGTTGTTGCTATTTTTGTTTAAGGTCGTCTTTAGTTGTGGTTGTTGTTGGTATTTTAACAAAAAGGATATGTCTGATTCGGATGACACTCGATCTGAGGAGATTCGAGACGTGTCTTTGGGTTATGATGAGGTAGAGAAAGATGTGGTGGAGTCAATAGGGTTTTGAGGATGTGAAATCTGACTCTGTTGTTACTATAGCTAGTCGTTTGAATAGTGGGGCAGCGTCTTCCTCTAGTGGTTTGACACCCAAGATAGTAGATAAGCGAGCTTTAAAAAGTTTTGGTGAATTGAGGGACACTTGTGGTATAGATGTTAGCGACTTGGAGATACATGAAGTAGGGGATGATGTTGATGCTTTAAGTAATGCGTACATCCCACGAGGATATGGGGTGGTAGATTGTGAGGGGCAATTGCGAGCTAGGAAGAGGATACCGTTCTCGCCACTTATCTGTAATTTTTTGAACTTTTGTAAGAAGGTGCCTTGTCAGTTCATTGCCAACACTTGGCGTTTGTTGAGGGTATTCGATCTGTTGAATGAGAGATTCGGGTACCATGTTGAAGTCACTGATATTATTGAGCACTTCGCTGTGAAGCGATCTCGTGCTAATAATTTTAGTTTGCAGTCGCTGACGGGGAAGTCGAGCGTTCTGGACGGTGTGAGCAACTAGCCTTGGGAGAGAAGGCCGTTGTTGTTAATTGGAAATTACTGTACTAGTGGGTTTGCAATTCATACTAGGGTTTGCAATTTTGCTAGTATGTTGTTGTGTCCTTTGTTATATACTGAGCAATATTTGTTTGTTTTGAACTGACCTTGGAACTGATATTTTTGCAGAGGTTGTTGTTGCCAGTCGTACTGAACGGGGAGTGATCGAGAGGTTCGCTAAGCTTAACCGAGCTAAGAAGCAAGAGAAACTGCCTGAGGTAGTTGGTTTCTTTGTGGAAAGGGGAGGTCGTGGAATAAGGCTCAAGCGGAGAAGTCAAAAGAAGAGGGCTCGTGGTCAGGTCGATAGTGAATCTTCATGCGAGTTCGTCATGGATAGGGAAGATAGTGGCATTCTGATTAGGGAGGCGAGGCATAAGAGCCGATGGGACCTCTGGGGGTGATGGTGGGATGCCCAAGCTTAGTGGTGGGAAGGGTCACCATTCTAGTTCTGATCCTACTCCCTGGGACCAAAGCAGGAGGCGAGCGCCTGCTCTAGTGGATGTAGATGAGCTGAGAGTTGTAGCTCATGAACCTGGGAGTTTATTGAAAAGAAAAGTTGTTGTTGATGAAGATAGGATGGCTAAGGTAGCTCGCCGGGAGAGCATTGGAGTCTGGTCACCGTTCTGTAGGGAAGAAAGCTGATCGTTCGGGGGGGTTCGAGCTCGAAAGTGAGTGAGGTCGCTAGAGAGGTCGATCGGTGGGAGATGATGACCTGAACCCACTCGAGAAAGAGAAGGGTACTGCGGCTGTGACTGTTATTCCTCCTGCTAGAAGAGAGAAGTCTTCTGGCAAGGGTAGTGCCAAGGGTGGTCTTGGTAAGGGGAAGGGTGGCGCTCTGGAGACGGGTGCCACCTATGTTAACCCCGATACTGGAGAGACACAATACGTTATAAGGTCGGACTGTAGCTTCCAGTCGGCTCCAATTGCGAATTGCTTACTGGATAGCATCGTTCTTGATGGAGATCGGCGGAACTTGGATGCTATGGGCGACCTTGCTGCAAACGTGAGGGCCATGGACCTTGGATATTGCTTGGTACATACTTGTATGAATTGAATTTTTGCTGTTTATGAGTAGGATGATTTGTTGATTTGTGGACGTACTGCTGTGTTGTAGGTACTATCCGGTTATCAAAAATTGAAAGAGTTGGCTGTGATCATTGATGCTGAAAAGGGTGAGCGAGAGAAGATGAAAGAAGAACTAGAAAACGTGCATTCTATTCAAGTCTCTTTCCAAACCAGTTATGACGAACTGAAGAAGCAGCACGATCAGGTTGCTCTGGAGAAAATGATCATGGCTACGGCGCTGGAGAAAGCGAATAATGAGGTGGCACAGTACATTAGGTACGTGGAGAAGGCAACAGCTGCGGCCAGGGCGGCGAAGGACGATATAACACCCCGTGTTTTATCTTTTATTTTTTCTAATAATAATAATAATAATAATAATAATAATAATAATAATAATAGATAATAGATAAAACAAAAGATAGGATATATATTAGTAAGGATAGGAAATCCAGTAGGGTTAATATAACAACCCCAATTTTTAGACAACATAGATTACATTATTTGAATTGAAAATAATTATTATATTATGAAGTCTAACTTGTTCTAGAATTTGTTTGGTTGTTGTTGATTTTTCAAAATTGTTTTTACTTGAATTGTTTGTTAGAATTTGTGTGGGTATTTTAGAATCATTGTTGGGCTTGAAAACATTGTTAAAA
This sequence comes from Coptis chinensis, assembly GCF_015680905.1. NCBI lineage: Eukaryota > Viridiplantae > Streptophyta > Magnoliopsida > Ranunculales > Ranunculaceae > Coptis > Coptis chinensis. Next base: position 93,872,684 of record NC_141459.1, on the reverse strand, counting down.
TGTACCCATTGATATAGGTATGGACCTTGGGTGTTTTTAGACCCATTTGAGGCCCATAGGTTAACTTAAACAGACTTAAAACATTGAATAAACAAGACCTGCGAATTTCCTCGGTAAAAATCTCATTATTCAAAAACAAAATCCTAGCCTCCATTAAAAAGAATGTTTTTGATTGAAAGAAATAAAAAGAAGGGGAAGAAAAAGAAAAGGGATTGGAGAAAAGGAAGCATAAATGGATATTCTTTTGCAAATTCAATTTCGGGTGAGTAGTCTAAACCTTATTTTCATATAATTGATTTATTACTATGGTTTAGATTAGTTGCGTATTTAATTTTCTATAATGATATAGAACTTTGAGATCGAAATTATTTATTTAATAAGAGACTTTCGATATATTGAATTACTGACACCAAAAGTTTAGCTTTGATAAATAGGTATTGTTGTGTTCAGGAGTACTTGTATACGGTAGTAAGTAAACCATGTATTTTATTGATTGATTGGTAGTATTATATAGGCCTGCAACTGGTTTGAATGATGTGAAGTCATTGGATTTATGTTATAGGGTTTTGATTTTCAGAATTTCAGAACTGTTCTTAGTAATTTAAGCATAGAAAATTCGTTTTTGATCTTTTTGATATGAATCCAATGCCTGTATACTGTAGACACGCATATCTAAAACTTTCATGTTTTGTAAAATTTCATATCTAGTCGTTTTTCATACTGAAATTTAAGTTGAAGTCTGACACAGAAACTGGGACTGAAACTGAGCAATCTGCAGTAATAAAATCATATAAAATAAAATATGTACTCTTTTGTGTTGATTCCAAAACCATTAGAATCTAGACTTACAGAGGTACAACCTCATACTTTTACCCGAGTTCATACTCGTGTTTAAGATTATGAAAACTGACTTCAATATATGATAACTGTTTGTGCACATATTCTGGATATGTTGTATTGTAGGAAGTGTATGGGACACTATACTTTGTAGATTTGTTGGAAACCAAAACCTAATGAAACCTTAGAGAGTCGTTTATCCGATGCAGTGAGCCTCACTTAATTTGGATGAGTGACGAAAAAGATATGACCTCGACAATTTTATGCATCAGAAATTCTATTCGTCAGAAAACAATTTTCTGTATAGGGTTTGATCACAAATTGCATAAAGCTAGGGGGAGAGTTAGAGTTTTTGTAAAACATGAAAATGTGAGTTTTGTAAGTCTTCTTTCTAACTCAATTAGCCTCGTCATATTCCGAGGTCTGTGGTGGTAGATATAATGCCTAGAAGTTTAGTTGATAGAAAACAGTGCGTCAGAAATCAGTTTCTGCACACTAGTCCAGTTTTAAAATAGTTAGGTTGAGAGTTAGTATTTTTATAAAACATAAAAGAGTAATATTTAGAAGTCTGCTTTCTATTCCAATTGGCCTCATCGCATTCCGAGGCCCGTGGAATTAATTATGGTGTTTGGAAGCTTGACTGGTAGAAAATAGTGCGTCAGAAATCAGTTTCTCCGCACTGTGTTCGAGCTTAGTTATCGAATATTTAGAATGAGATTGGGTATTTTTATAAAACATAAGAAAGTAAGTTCTGTGTGTCTTATTTTCAATACAAAAAGCCTCGATGCGTTTGGATACCTGTGGAAAGAGTTGTGTCATTCGGAAGATAGTCCGTCAGAAATCTAGTTTGCTGAATATTATGATTTTTACCATTTTCGACCTAAGTTTTCTTCTAGATGGGCTGAGGTTGGGACTTTGAGTTCTACATGAAAAGGTATATCTACATACCTTAGTTTCTAAATATTTAAGTTACATGTCATTTGAATGAATGTAGGAAAAACTATAGCATTGACTATGTGGCAGATAAGAACTACGAAGACTTGATTCCAATCTTAAAAGATTTGGATACGTAGGCAACTTTGAGCAAAAGTGCAGCCACTACACTATATTATATTATATATTATATATATTAGTTATTAGTTATTGTGATAACTATATGTGTACAATGCTAGTACTTAATTGTGTACGTGATTATGGTAGTTTAAAATGTATTCACGAGACATTTAACTAATGCATTATTCCTGATTGAACCTTTTGATATTTATGATTTATATAATGGATAATGAGGTGAGTTGATTGGTTATTGTGTTTAGAATCTTTATTAATGATTCTATTGCTTGAGACGATGTATATTTTATAATATAATGAAAATATTATAATAAATGATAACTTTTGAGTGTTAAAATCCAGTGTAAAAATGTCCGGTGAAAATTTAATGTGTCGCCCACATCTTTAGATCTCTCCACGCCTCTGTGATGAAAAGAAATGAAATGAAATGTTTATGACTAATGATGTCATGTGAAAAGCCGCCTTAGAGAAGAACTAAGGCATTCGCCTTGCGGGTTGGTTGTATTCCTTGAATGTACGGGAATGTAGGTGGGTATTTCTTGAATGTGGTAGGAATGACCCAAGGTATTCATTGAATGTGCCATGAATGACCTATTAGTGTTATGATGGGTATTCCTTGAATGTGGCGGGAATGACCCAAGGTATTCATTGAATGTGCCATGAATGACTTGTTAGTGCTATGATGGGTATTCCTTGAATGTGACGAGAATGACCCAAGGTATTCATTGAATGTGCCATGAATGACCTGATATTTGGTTATCCACAAAAGAGGCTTTGGGATTGTGTGTATGGGAAGTCCAGAGATGGCTATGACTCACAAGTTACGAGTTTACAAGATGAAAAATGTTTCCTGGAGGTGATATCTCCGCTTGGGACATATGTCTTGTAGTGGTACTCGGTGTGAGTGAGGCACACGGATATGTGTGATTTGACAAATATGTGTAGTGCAAATTGTGGAGTACGAACTAAATGTTGGGTTGTGTCTTTTAATAAAGGAGTCAACGAGATAATTAATAAGCAAAGTAAAATATTGATTTTACATGTGATGGAGTTATTGCATATGAATATTTATATATTATGATGTATATGATTTTTTATGAGAAATGTTTATGTGGTTTGTGTGAGTTGATACTCACGAGGGATGAATGTACTCCCTAGTTGTGATTCTTTTCGTTCTCATAAATAGACAAGTAGTTTTAAAGAAAAATATTGGCTTTATGTATGAGCGAGTTATTAAATATGATTGGTTGTGTATTATGATATGATACATATGATTTCTTACGAAGGAATGTAAATATTGTTAACGTGATATAATTTATACGATGAGGTGATATATTATGTCAGATTGTATATTCTCATGGTTATGGTGAGAGAAGTAGATGTACGAATTAAATGTTTAGGTTTGGAAAACCTAACTTTGTTTTGCAGGAGGGTAGGACTTAATGATATTTTGTGCAGGGACGATATCCTACCCTTATATAGCAGTGGATATCGGTAAGATTTAATTCAATTACTAAGTTATTATAATGAGTTAATATAATGGATGACTTGCTTGGGAAGAAACTATGCCGGTTGAAATGACGGAACTACCTGTCTTCCAAGCTGAGAATGGTTAAGTTATGGGTACATATAAAGTGTTGTTTGAATAATTAAAGTATGAACCTATTTTATATTTTTAGTCTTACTCATACCAGCAAATTCAATTTGCTGACCCATGTTTGCTTTGTTTTGCAACGTGGGTGTGTTCTTGGGAACATAGATGGTGGAATGTAGCGGATGAAGACGCTTGATTGGGATTCGCTCTTGGAGTCCTACTGGTATAAGTTTTATGAAGTATAAAGTCTTGATTTGAAACAGATGTAATAGAGTGGTTTAGTAAATTCTTGAATTTGTACATTAAGAGTTATTCGTTTGGTTTTAATTTGATCTCATATTTTAATATCGTGGTTAATAATGGGTTATTAGGGTTTTGTTTCATCCTGAATTTTCAGAAAATGGAATAAGGTGTGGATAATTCCCTATTTTTAATTTTCTGGAAATTTGGGGTGTGGCAATTAAGAGATAACTTTCATTCCTTGTGTTTAAGGGAGTTTGAAAACAAAAAGGAGTTCACGGAGTTTTTAAAAACACAGAGAGTTTTTACCCAGAAAAGAAAAGAAAAGAAAAAGAAACGGAAAGGAGAGTGACATCAGTGTTGTGTAAGAGTAAAAAGAAAGGTTTCGAACAAGGAAGACCGTCTTCTTCGCGCGACAGCCGACTTCGGTCTTTCGGGGGTTTTCCGCTTTCGGAAATCTAGCTGTTCGGTTTACAAACAGTGAGTAGATATTTTATATATTTTTTATTTCTCGTTTACTGTAGAGTTTATGATACGAGGAAAAAGAAATATATGATTTTTACTGTTCATACTGTTTACATGCTGCTTTATTCAGTACTGTAGGTCATTTAGTGTTAATTGCGTGTACATGACTATCATTTGAAGAACGTTTGTCTTCGGAAAACTTGTTCATATCCAATGATAAAACGAGGGTAATAAATCGATTATGGTTGCTGTAAACAAAGCGATCGACTTATGTATTGGCTACGCGCTTTCGCGTTTTCACCAAAAGAACCAAATCGCACTGTGTTGTTTTGTTTGAATGAATTGTTTTGGTTGAATTTTGTTGTGATGTGATACTGTGGGTTTGATGTTGATTATTGAGGATTGATTGAGTGCTGTAGAGTGAGGGGAAGGCACTGGTGAAGCTTGTAGAAGTCTTTAATGGCGTCGTCAAGCCAAATGAAGGAAATCGTCCTGATGGTTTTAGTTTGAACTCTTTTTGGTTTTGATTGTGAATTGTTGGTGGGTTATGGGTTGTTGATGGTTGTTTGGGTGCTGGAGAGTGTGTGGTTAAAGCTTTGAACAAGCTTTAATGGAAGTCGAAAATTCCCAGATCTAGTTTAGAGGGAGTGGATGGAGTTAAGGGTTTTAGTTTTACCTTTTGTTAAAGTTGTATGGTTTTTCCTCCGGAGCAAAACCGATATGATGAGGAAGGGAGGAGAGGTGGCCGGAAAATGTGAGCTGGTGGTGGAAGGGATGACCGAGATTTGGATCCAGTGCTCCCAATCTCACCAATTCTAATTCTATTTTGGTTGGGATTGGGCCTAAACATTAGTTTGTTTGTTAGGCCAATTTCCTATTTTTGTTGTGGGCTTGAGTGTTTTGTTTAGATTGTGGGCTTAAGTTATTTTTGTGGGCTTGAGTGTTTTGTGGACTTGTGGGCCGAAACAGACTTGTGGGTTTAAGTTATTTTAGATTATTGGGTCAAGTTATAAAGGCTTGAGCTTTGGTTTTTGGGCTTTGTTTTGTTTAGTAGGATTAGGACCATGGGTTGAAGTGTTTTGCATACTGGTTTGTGTCAGGACTTGTTGGACGAACACCGTTTTGGTAAATACCCTTTGACTAGTTTACCAGAGTTAACTTTTAACTCGGATGATGATTTGGTCTATTAGGATAGGTCTAGTGCTATAAGCGTGCTTGGCTTTGGGCTAAGACTATATATATATATATATATATATATATATATATATATATATATATATATATATATATATATATATATATATATATATATATATCGTATTAACTTCTATGTGATATATCAGTCTTTTATGATATACGACGCTATGACACTTAGACATCGATATATTTATAACGCGTAAACTATAATACAAGAAACAAGATACTCCTCCGTTCTCTGAAATAATATATGCAATAAAGTTCAAGAGTGTTCTCAATAATTTACCACACCCTTTTTGAATCTCTCCACACCTCAAGTTTTGGAAATGAGATTTTATGACTGAATATGTCATGTGATAGGTGGGAATTTATTGAATGTGCCATAAATGGCCCGTTAGCGTTATAACTGGGTATTCATTGATTGTGCCATTAATGACCCGGGTATTCATTGGATGTGACGGGAATGACCTAAGGTACATAGTTACTAAAGGGTGGGTGTATAAGAAAAGTAATTAATTAATTAATAAGAGAAATTGATTTGATGGTGCTGGTGTGCTTGGACTCGCATTTGAATACTTATAGGATATCTACATATGTAATATGTTTTTAGAATTCCTAACTTCCGTTTGCAGGAGGGTAGGACGTAATAATATTGTGTGTAGGGACGCGGTCCTACCCTTATACAGAAGTGGATATCGGTAAGATTTAATTCAATTAATGAGTTATTAAAATGAGTTATTATAATGAGAATGGAAGTCTTGCTTGGGAAGAAACTATGCCGGTTGAAATGACGAAACTACCTGTCTTCCAAGCTGAGAATGATTAAGTTATGGGAAAATATAAAGTGATTGTTTGGATAATTAAAGTATGACATTGTTTTTATGTGGTTAGTCTACTCATACCAGCAAATTTCATTTTGCTGACCTATGTTTGCTTTGTTTTGGCAACGTGGGTGTGTTCTTGGGAACATAGGTGGAAGGCAGTGGAATCATGGCATTTGATTTGGATTCTTCCCTGGAGCAGTCCATTAGTTCTTTTATTAGATCGGATTCTTATTGAAAGTATGTAATAACGTAGTTTCATATTCATATGACATGAGAATACGATATTGAAGACTTTTATTCTTAGAGTTTGTTTGATGTTTTATTGGGACGGAAGATAGCCTTTTAATAAAGTGATGGTTGAGAAATTTTGGAGATTATTGTTGTTAAGTTGATTCCTTATGATGTGGGTTTTCGATTTTGGCATGTGTTGTATCCACCCCATCATAGCCTGGGTTTTTAGACAATTGAACATAGTGATGTTTGAGATATTTATATTTCAAATATTCACTTTGTAATTGTTTAGAAATTGGCCGTGATGACGCCATTTATGAGACTCTCGAGAGGCTTAATCGAGCCGCCAAGGACTACAACGATCCGGAGCAGAATACCTTGTCAGATAAAGCGGAACTTAGCGTGGGGCTCGAGGTGCAGTAATGTTAGACGCACTTGGAGATGCTAGTATCTTTCTTCATGTATGTGAAGGTCTTGCTCTTGTGAATGATGTTGCCTCGGATCCCGTCCTGGATGGTGCTGCTTTGGAGGACGCACTGGAGCCCCTAGCCACTGAGAACTTGCCAACTATTTCTTAAATCTTGTCAGCTATGAGAGAATGTTTCCTTGTTTTATTTGTCTTATCTGTGATTGGTTGTTCTTATACAATAGAGCTGGTTTCCTGGGCTTGCCTAGGCAGTTTGCTTTTATTTATTGTTGCATGGCCTATGGCCCGATACATTAAGAGCTGATAACCTGGGCTTGCTTGGGCAGTTCGCCTTTATTATCTACTTTATGTTGAATTTGGAACGAACTAGTTTCCTGAGCCTGTTCAGGCAGTTCGTTCTTTTACATTTTTGAAATGCATGTTTATTCTCATTGCTCTTTGCTTGATGTCTTGAGTGCGATTTACTGATGTTGTTGCATCTGTCTAATGTTGTAAGTTCTAACTGGTAACAAGTGTCTAGGCTATGTAGCCTTTGAGCTCGAGTGACCGTCTTGCTCTTGTAGAGCGTTTTTCACTGAGTCGCGGCTAGCGTCGTAGGTTTCGACTAGTGGGAAGTGCTAAGGCTATGTAGCCTGTGGGTTTTAGTGAGCGTCCTGCTCATAGATAGCGTTCTTCTTTGAGTCAGACCTAGCGTTGTAGGTTTCGACTAGTGAGAAGTGGCGAGGCTATGTAGCCTGTTAGCTCGAGTGAGCATCCTGCTCGTAAAGAGTGTTCTCCATGTTAGAGCATTCTTCTGATAAGAGAAAACTTTAGCACATGTTTGGCACGTGTGAGGAGGTGAATCGTTATAAGTAGGAATAGTAACGGCCTAGTGTTGTGGAATTTGAAAAGATGGCGGGTCGTGCGGCACGTCAGTTAGGGTTTCGATGTATTTATGGTATGTCTTGGTAAGTGAAACGGTTTACCCTAAAAGGTTTTTTTGTGAGAGGTTTAGGGGTACTGGTTCGTCCCTTCCCTCAAGTTATTTGCCAAAGTTCTAGATCGTTTCAGGTTAGTTTCCGACTTCTTTTCATTTCTCTTCTTTTGTGATATGTAAGCTTTGTACGCTTCTTTTTCTGAAAGTTGTGTTGTCGATGTAGTGTAGAATGGCTAGGACAGATAGTGATGATTTTGAATATTTGGTCCCTCCAATGGGAAGGGCGAGGGAGACCTCTCTGATGGTTTTGGATAAGATTGAATTCTTTGCCACGCCGTTCGCGCGATCTGGGTAAACAGAAGTCGGTCGCTTCTGACATGAGGGCCATAAAGCGGTCTAAAAGTGTGGGTCACTCTACTTCTAGTTTGCGCAAGCGAACTGGAGGTGTGGTTTGCAGGACCTCGAGTTCTATGGGTGGGGTCGACCTAGGCGCTTGATAATTGTAAAAACAATCGTTTTACCTAATCTTAAATAATTATGCTAGGAATAAGTAAACGCTAGCTTGAATTTGTACTAGTTTGATCAAAGTTTCTACTCTTGTTTATCATACAAATATGTGGAGTAGGGAATTAGTTCCACTCCTAGTTGTTTAGACATAACAGTTTCACTAGTTTTAACAATTCTAACAATATCAATGAGAGTAATGGATTATAATTATACTAATATGATAAAAATAACTAATTACGAAGATTTAATGGTCTAGTTTATACTAAAACAATTTAATACGAAGATTTTAAATGGGAAGAAGGGATTAGGGGGATTTGATATTCACTTAGATAAATTCCTAATATGCTAGTATAGATTATTGCAATCCTAACCAATAAATATTAAGTATTTGATCCCTAATTATTCATGGCATTTCTAACCAACTAATAATTAGCATGAGAGGAAGTTTAACCCATTCTCATGGTGAATAAACTAACTTCTAAAGTGAAACTCTTGAATAAGTAATAATTCTAACTAACACATCAAGTCTTCATCAAAGCTTCATCAAACCCCTCTAATGGAGGTTTAGCCACGACTCATTAGACTATCATTAATAGAAGAAAAATAAGAAGACATCGTAATAACAATAACTTGGCTTTATTAATCTAATGGAAGAGAGTCTAAGAATTAAAAGATATATTAAAAACTAAGTACTTAATAATTAACTAAGTACCTAAGAGTTATACTTCAATCTTTTTTATATAAGAGAGGGTTAGGTCTACAATTTCGTGCATGGGCTTTGGAGCCATGTTTTGGGCCACTAATTCAAGCCGAAAACCTAATTACTTAAGTCCAAAAAGGGTTTCTTTGCTGAAAATTACTGCAATAGCCTTTTTGTCTACTTTTACTCCTCTGATTGGATCAAGGCCTAGACCATTAGAAAGCTCTTTCCGAGCCAGTCGTTTTAACATATAGTAAGCCCAATTCCGAGGTCTGAGTCCAAAGATACGGCCTGCGAAAGTTCTATTGACTTTTATGCTCTATTTATGCCCGCGTTGACTTTGACTTCTCAGCTTTGACTGGGCTTTAAGAAGACTTTTTCTCCTTGAAGTTTGGGCTTTAACCATAGAACTTCTTAGCAACCAACATTTGCTCTTTTCTCTTGCAAAAGTGACATATTTCTTCACATATTTGACTCCAATGCCTGAAATACACAAAAATACGTAAACAGTACTAACTTTTATTTATTAATCACATAATTGGGCTAAATGTAATATTATTAAGGGGTTAAAACTACAATTTTGGGCTCTTATTAAATCACCTCCAAACAGCATTTTGTTTGTCCTCAAGCAAATATGAAAAATTAAAATAAGTGACAAAAAATAGAGTTCTAACTAATTTCGTTTTGCCGAGTGCGATTGTATTAACCATATGCAATAAGGTCTTAAGCCACTAGGAATTCTCTAGTGGACGAGTTATAGCCTCGTAAGAGTTTTTCAGAGAAGATACTCACAAACTTCATCTATACTATAACGACTAAGAAATAAAATTACTATTTTCTTATTTATTCTCAGATATCTATACATCTCACTAGCAATGAATACAGAATAATCAATTTGAAACCTAAGCTAATATGTGCATAATAATCAATCATCTATGGATAAACATATATATAATGAACTATGCTATGAAATACAATAACAGGTTCGTTTATGAAACTTTGGAATAACGTCCTTAAGTAGGTCCTCACATATATGTCAAGACAAAAACACTCTGATTTTTCCACTCAAGTTTCGCTCACTCCAGTGTGCAGTGGGCACACTTTATCTTACAATCTCAATGACATACAAGGAAGCCAAAGTCGGTCAAACACATCTGCCACTTACTATCACACTACCTATTCCTGATTGAGCTAGATGTCTTTATTAGATGTTGTGGGGAATAGGTGATGGTTTAAGAATGAAGAAAATGGATACTCAAAAGGACAAGTCTGAGATAATAGAGTATTCATATTATGTAACTAGAGAAAACCTTGTTCTTACTTTGTTTCTACACTTTGTTCCCATCCTTAGCCATTTTTTTCTTTATTTTTTCTTTGACTTTTGACTCATTTGATTATATTTTTTGGAGTTCTAACTTTTTATTTTATTTATTGATTTTTTTTCTTTCTTTTTTTTGGATGGAAACTTTCTTTTCTTATTTGAAGCAACTAACAAATTCTTGGTTTCACAAGTCTTTTTCTTTTCTATTCTTTATTTTATCTCCATTCTCAGACTCATTAAAAAATGGGTAGGCTGATTTTTATTTTGTTTTGTTTTTGTAAAAGGGTAAAGGATTTGTGGTTTATGAAAGGCTAAAGAAAGGCTCAGAGGGGCGACTAGCGGAAAATAATTTTATATAGATTTGAATTTCTGGCCATATCGATCCAAAAATGGCCTAAATTCTCGCTTAGGATATGGTATAGTGATCAAGCAAGTGGACGTGTGATTTCTCTATTCGGAATTTACTTCTCTCTTGCGTATTTACTCAAATATTTCACTCATAAGGCTTTTATGCTCTATTCTCACAGGATTTGTAGAATAAGTACTCTAGCCTAGATTTCATAAACTTACTGCCAATACAAACATAGATGCTCATGCAATATATTTATGGAAAGATGTAATGATTATTACCTACATATTAACCTAAGTTTCTAAAAACTATTCTAATTTAAAAGCTAACGTGAAACTTCTAGACTATTATCATCATAGAAAAAGAAACAATACTAGTATTCCCAAGTGTATAACATAAATTTTTTATTTATATTTTTGAATTTTTTATTAGAAAACAAGTGCATATTATATATATATATATATATATATATATATATATATATATATATATATATATATATATATATATATCCTAATAGGTGCCTTAAATTACACGTGTTTCTATGCCACCCCAAATAAAAACATGCTTTATCCTCAAAGTATAGAAATAAGAAAGGTAGGAAATACCATGGAAACGCGTGAAAATTTTAGAGCACCTGCAAAACAAATTTAGAACATACTAATATAGATAAATAAAAACAATCACTACTCATGCAACAACAACAACAACAACAATAACAAGGGATCCATCTCCCACAATCCCTCATACACCAAAAAAGAATTCTCCAACTTCTCCAGGACGCCAAGCCATATCCTGAAGAAGATATATACAACACCATACTTCAAGCCCAACATCAACAAAGTCATAGCAATCCAAGGACGTCCATACTACCATTTCCACAAACTCTACCACCATGACACGGATGAGTGTTGGAGCCTCAAGCATTACCTCCAAGAGTTAGTCAAAGAGGGAAAACTGAAAGAGTTCCTGCCAGAAAGTGACCTCAGGCATAAGCTAAATGCCAATCACAACAGAAGCAAAAGCAAGAGCCAGGAATGACCTACTCGTAGAAGGAGCAGAAGCAGAACAACTCGATGTTTTAAATCTCCAGGTCGATCGAGGTACAATAAGAGACAACACTCCTCCGATCATGACGAGGAAAAAGTATTCAACATGATTACATACACCTCCAACGACGAGACCTCAGGTTGTGAAAAAATACAGGCGGGTAGGAGCACTGCAAGAAATCTACCACCTCTCCCACAAAGCTGAAGTGATCAATCATACCAGTTCCCAAGCAACAACCACAATTTCATTCACCCAGGAAGATCTAGACAAGGTGTTCCTACCCCATAATGATGCCTTGGTAGTGCACGTCAAGATCAACGGGTGGACAGTTAAAAGAGTCCTCATCGATCCAGGCAGCTCATGCGACATCCTCTTCTATCAAACATACAAGGATATGCACCTACATGACTCGGTGATGATAGAATCAAATGCACCACTCTATGGGTTCAACGGAGACCGCACAGATGCCATTGTACATGTCATCTTACCAGTCTCCATTGGAGAAAAAGAGGACATGGTCAAGACCTTAACACGTTTCAGCGTGATTGATGTCAAGTCATCCTACATTGCCATCCTAGGACGTAGGTGAATTCACAAGATCCAAGTAGTACCGTCTACCTTGCACCAAATGTTGCGGTTCCCTAGACCCCGAGACATCATGGAGCTCAGAAGTAACCAACTAGAGGCTCATCGATGCAATCAAGTCAGCATAACAACCACGACCAAACCTCAGGTCATCCAAACAAAAGAAAGCCCAAAGCTGCAGGATCCTCAAACTTCTAGCCCTTCAGCACTAGCACCAGACAAGCTCAAGGAGAAACAAGCACAAATCGATGAAGAGATAGAAAAGCTCAAAAACGTGGGATTCATCAGAGAAGTCGAGTACCTGACCTGGCTAGCAAACATCGTAGTCGTTCCTAAGAAATATTGCCAAGTACGACTCTGCATAGACTTTACCAACGTCAACAAGCATTGCCCAAAGGACAACTTCCCCCTACCAAGGATTGACATATTGGTAGATCAACTTGCGGACATGAACTTCTATCGTTTATGGATGCATATAGTGGGTACAACCAGATACCACTTGTAGAGGAAGACCAAGAAAAGACGTCCTTCATAACCGAACAAGGAACGTTATGCTATAACGTCTTACCGTTCGGCTTGAAGAACGTCGGTGCGACCTACCAAAGACTTATCACAAAGATGTTCAAAGACTTGCTGGACGACACTATGGAAGTCTACATAGATGACATGGTAGTCAAAAGCGAAAAGGCTGGCGATCACATTTCTCACCTGCAAGAAACCTTTGAAAGATTGCACCAAAACAAGATGAAGCTCAACCCAACAAAGTGTGTATTTGGGGTAGCCTCAAGAAAATTCTTAGGTTACCTCATTTCATTCACAAAGGCGCATTGAAGCAAACCCAGTACAAATACGAGCTCTCCTTGAAATGCCTGAGCCAACTTCCAAATAACAAATTCACAAGTTATCTGGCATGGTTTCAGCCCTCAACAGGTTCATCTGACGTGCCTCTAACAACTGCAGAATATTCCTGCAAATACTCAAGAAGGGCGCAACATTCACATGGACAGATGAATGCCACAAAACTTTTCAACGACCTGAAAGCTTACATATCAACTCCACCCTTCCTGTCCAAACCAGATGAAGGAGAGATGTTGGGGCTCTACCTAGCAACTACCGACTTTGCCATTAGCTCGGTCCTTTTCCGTGAAAGTGAAGGAATCGAGAAGCATGTCTACTTCACTAGCAAGACATTGGCAAATGCAGAAAAGCATTACTCTGCAATAGAGAAAACAACGTTGTTGTTGTTGTACTCTGCTCAAAAGTTCCGACCTTACTTTCAAGCTCACAATATCAAGGTCATAACAAATGTACCCATCAAACAGGACTTGAGTTCTAACAACAAAATAGCCCGCATGATCAAATGGGCTGAAGAACTCGGAGAACATCACATCGAATTTGTTCCCAGAACGTCTCGCAAAGGCCAGGTCGTTGCTGATTTTCTTGCTAGCTTCCCCATCGAAGATGTCAACTGTGAACCCGAGCCCACCACTTCACTTCATCAACCAACCATCCCAGACACATGGCACCTCTACGTAGATGGAGCGTGCAATAACAGCGGTAGTGGACTGGGGGCTGTGTTAACTTCACCAGAAGGAACACAGCTGCATAAGTAAATTAAAATCGATTTCGCAACATCTAACAATGAAGCAGAATATGAAGCATTAATCACAGGCCTCCGTATGGCACAACAACTACAAATCCAAAAGCTCAAAGCTTACAGTGATTCACAACTAATCGTCATACAGATCACCAAGGAGTATGTGACAAATGGAGCAAACTTAGCCAAGTACGCTCAGGTCGTCAATGACATCATGATCTCATTTAAAACATTCTCCTTATAACATATCCCCCGGGAGGATAACAGACATGCAGACATCTTGACTTTCTTAGCCTCAAAAACCCAAGAGGCATGTCCTAGCACAGTTTACATAGACATCCTGGAAAGGCCTGCCTACCAGTAAGAAAGTGTCAACAGCCTCACAGACTTCCAGCCCTCATCCGAAGAAGAAATCAATCAATATTGGATAGGCCCATTATTGAAATTTATCTTACATGGTGAGCTCCTAGCATAAGCAAAGAACGCTCGTGCCATACAATTTCGAGCTCCCAGATACACCGTGATCAACGGACGATTGTTACGTAAATCTGCAAGAGACCTCATCTAAGGTGCATAACTCTACGCGAAGGCCAACTCATCTTTGATGAAATTCACAAAGGCGAATGTGACAACCATGCAGGAGCAAGATCTCTAGCTCATAAAGCAATCGCCCAAGGGTATTATTGGCCAGGTATGCACATCGAGGCAATGAAGTATGTTCTCAAATGCCACCAATGTCAAACATTTGGCCACAACCACCTAAGTCCAGCACGGGAATTGATTAACATAGCCAGCCTATGGCCTTTTCATATGTGGGGGCTGGACATCATGGAACAATTCATCCCACAAAAGAAAACATGACTCAAATACGTCCTAGCAGCCACAAATTACTTCACCAAATGGGTTGAGGCAATCCCATTTGTTCAAGTAAAGGAAGTTCACGTTATCAACTTCATATGGACCAATATCATCACAAGATTTGGTCTACCCCACACCCTTGTCATGGACAATGGAACCCAATTTGCTGGCACCCAAGTCAAGGCATTTCTACAAAAATGGCGCATCACTCAAGCATTTTCTACACCTAGATATGCACAAAGCAATGGCCAAGCAGAGGCCACAAACAAATCCATCAAAGAAAATCTCTAAAAGAAGTTGGAGAGCAAGAAAAGCCAATGGCCAGAACAACTCGAGAATATTTTATGAGTATACAGAACAACAGCCAGAGCTAGTACTAATGAGTCTCCTTTCACACTTTGCTTCGGAACAGAAGCAATCATACCATAAGAACTCACAATCACAACCACACGATCCGACATTGTCGAATCAGGAGAAAATGACAACATTTTAGCCAAATAAGTCGATCTCCTAGAAGAACAAAGGGAAACAGTTGTAATATCCCTAGCTCGGTACCACCAAACAATCTAACGATCTTACAACAAGAATGTCGTCCCAAGATCTTTCCAAGCGGGCGACCTAGTCCTCAAAAAGACCTTAGCTCCAACCAAGCTTGACCCAACATGGGAAGGCCCTTACATTGTTCACAAAGTCGTTGGAAATGGAGCATACTGGATCAAAACTTAGCTCGGTGATGTGCTCCCCCGACCTTGGAATATAGCTCTACTCAAGCGGTTTTTCCAATAATTTATCTCCAGATGTATCAAGCAATATGAATAACAATCCATCAGCATTTCACGTATAAATGTTATCTTTGCATTACATGAGTACCACACATCTTTCACGCGCTAACCGATCTGGGATATCATAATACCCGACCTAGCACTAACGCCAGAATTGAGCACAACTTAACTATAATGGCCACGCAGTGGTTAATTATCAGTTAAATTCAATCTACGGTCCCCCAAAAGGACCGCAATCAACTTAACACCAACGCCAGGGTTAAGCATGATTCAACTGTAATTGCTATGCAAAGGCTAATTATCAGACAAATACAATCCAGGGGACCCCCAAAATGACGTACCCAAAGTCAACTTAAGGCTTTTGAAAGGGTTAAGTTTGGCTCAACTAATAATTGTCATTCAAAGGTTAATTATCAGTCAAGAATCAATAAGGAGTTCCCTTAAAAGGAACGACTCAACCAACACATACATGATACACCTAAGGATACGAGGAAACCTAGGTGCCAACTACACGCATATATCAGGTCGCACACAAATGCTTATGACCTATTACCATCAGACGATCTAACAAAGTATAGCAGGTCGTCGATTCTACTACTATACAACACAGGACGTCAAACACCAAAGCAATAGAAGTAATCACATTCATACAAACATCAATTTTAATAAGTAAGTAATTTAAATAATTTTTACTTCATACAAATTTGGTTAGATGCTAGAGGCCCCAAGGTTATCCTGAGAAAACGACCTCAGCACCCCCATCATAAAAAATATCAGTTATCAGTATCAAAAGAGAAGTATTTAAACCTTGTTCAAAAATCTTCAACCAAACGTCAAATCAAAAACAAGAAGATCATCATCAATTAACACGGGAAAGATGCTCCACATTCAAGGGGTCCAGCTGGTAGCCCTCTTCACCAATAGAGCCACAAGCTGGATTACCACTCCCATTCAGCACTTCGATGGCAGCATCTTCGGTTGGCTAAGCAACTGGAGCAGCACCCTAGTCGGTTGGTATGTCAGGTCGTCTACTAGCTAGCATCTACAATAGCACTTTCAAAAGCTACTGTTGTAGCCCCACTTTCAGCTGACCTCTTGAGGGTTTTGTATTTATGTTATAGCTCCATAAAATCATCAACCATAATGTAAACATCACCACTCTCTACCAAGTCGACCAGCTCGTTGTATTCATTTTGAGCACATTCAGCGATGGCCTGCGCATTCTTGCACTCAGTAATCTAGTGCTGAACCTCCACCCTCGAAGCATCAAGGGATGGTTGCAACAAGGCCACCTTCCCAGCCAGCTCTCCGACCTGAGCCCTCAGCTCTCCCACCTCAGCCCGCTCCACCTCTTGCACCGCCAACAGCTTGTCATAGGCCTCCTTGGCAGCATCCAGCTCCTTCTATAGGTTGGAGATAGTTGCCATCTCTTTCAGCTTCTTATACATAGTCAGGACTTGACAACCAATAAAACAAGTAAAAAAGGCAACATATCAAAGCACAAAGCAAAAACTCAGGTCGGAAGGACACTTACAAAGCAGATGGAGCGATCCATATCTTTCAGATTCGCATCCAAATCTTTCCCACTCTCCAGCTGGTGTCTATCCCCATCCAAGGCAATACTCTCCACCTGCCCCCAAAGAACTAGTGTGAACTTGAAGCTACAGTCCCTATTCTTCACTAGTTTCCTCAACCCACTAATTGGGTCGAGGTAGGTGACAACCCTATCCAGGACGTCAGAGTCACCACCCTTGTCACTTGGGGCTACACTCCCCGACCCCTTGCACTTTTGGGCTGCTGGCTAAGCCTCAATAATCTTGACTCAGCCACCCCCACATCCACAGCCAAATCCTTCAAGTTCATCTTCTTCAAAGGAGCCCGACCTGATGAGGTACGACCTTCCACCATTCCAGGTCGTTCCTCAGACTCAGTTCGGGTCTTCTTTGTCCCCTCAGCCTCAACCACCTCAGAACGCCTCTTCAAATTAGGCTTCCTAAATTGAGTGGGAGCATCACCACTTCCCCCAACACTTCCACCTACACCACGACCAGCTCGGTCACCATCACCTCCCTCAGAACGTCTAGAAGTAGAATGGCTATTAGTAGCTCCTCCAGCCGTTCTCACTCCAGAAATAGGTTGCCTCGTTTGACTTTCCCTCTCCATCTCAGGATCCGAGCTAGAATCAGAGATATCAAGAGCAAGCTTTCGAGCCCTCTTCTTCTGCTAAGCTTTCTTCTTGTTGATTTTCACACCACCTCAGTAGTGCACAACTTCCTCCAGCAAGGACGCTTTTTCTTCCTAAGTCAGCCTCGAAAACTCTTCAATAACCCCCGTAGAAGTATGACCCTTAATTACAACCTCTACAAAATAGACAGATGTAAGAACGTAATCATATCAAACAACGATTTATACATGAAAACATAGACGACCCACACAAATAGACGACCTACTCATGAAAATGACCCACACAAAACAATGACCTACCATAAATCCTCACATAACGACTCTCCAAAACACATCCAGGACAATAACTCCCCACAATCAACAAAGGCCTATGCCACCATTCCTCCTTGCTCACACCCACAATCACCGACGATTTACCCTTCGTCACTTGAAAACCAAAGTTCAAAGCAGAGTATATTTTCACAGTGAAATGCTCAAGCACGTCAGATAAACAGATATATTATAACCTCTGAGTCTTAACAAATCCAGAACGAGAAACACCCTCCAACTATTACCTACAAATTGCAAAGGTGCTTTTCCACAATAGTTCAGAATGTCCAGGGTCAGACGTGAGAATGGCAGCCTCAACCCTGCCTTCAGTTAGCCATACGTCATTATAATCTCACTATCTCGAGGCACATAATCTGACCCAAACACGTTCTTCTCACCACTCAAGTTGTATATCATCAGATCGGGGCTATCAATCCCAAACTCCCTTCTCAAGTCCCCAAAGTTATCAAACACCGACCTAGACACCACATCATCAGTCATCGTCTCCAATGAAGAGGACGATGGCGCCTCACCTCCACTACGTGCCCTAGCATCACCATCATCATCACTCACAGTTCTCTCTCTCCACTGATCCATCTCAACTTCCCCACTCAAACTATCACTAGTGATCGACATTACAAAAACAAAAATGAAACAAAAGATCAAATTTTTCAGAGGAAAAGTGACGCACCTGAAGACGAAAACTCGAAAAGTGTTTTTTCTCTGCTTTTTTCGTATGTTGAGATGGTAGAGTGAAGAAATGAAAGACCGCTTTCTCTAAACCCTTAAGCTGCACAAAACCTCAAAAAAGACAAAACGTTTGGATTTCCCACATAACATAATCATAACTCGCCCACAAATCGCCGCGATTTTGTGCCCATGGGTCAAATCCAATAGTTCCCGCACATTTTCCAAACCAAACAAAGGCAGTTGTGCGACACGTGTTGAAACACTTTATTTTATCTTTTCTTTTCACATCATAGCTGTCCAAAGAATAAATAAAATAAAGAGGGTTGTGTAAGTATCCTCCGTTCTACACTACATCACACGTGTCCACACATCAGGTCGTACTTCATCAGCTCGTACCAAACTATTAGAACGTACCGACGACCCAAACCCAGGTCGTCCCAAACACCAGTTACAACCATATATGGAAGCAAATGATCTAGCGCAATCCTGGAGCTCAGTTAATACACCAATCAAGGAGACATTTACTTTCTAACATCAGGAGTAATGTCGAATCATCAAGATAGCACAAAATATGGATCTATACTTGACAATGGCCTAGAGCAATTAAGAAAAGTCAACTCAAACATCTATAAATAGAGAGATGAACTACGTAAGACTTGATTCAAGTTTATCCTGAGAAAGTAGGCAACTCTTGTCCCAAGTAAGAGTGCAGCCATTCCCTATCAGCCAGAACATCAGGTCGTTGACCCCAAAACACAAACCTCTACAGTCGTTATCTATTTAACATCTCATCGAGCACTCACTTCTGCTACTGAAATGCATGTAACTCGATGTTCCATTTTTATTTTTTTTAAGTTATGCTCCCATGTTGTACAACTAACATAGTAATATATCCCAGTGTTGTATTGTTTTTTCTACTTTTTCCTGTTTTATTGATTAGTTTACGTGTGTTTTAAAAAGTTAAGTGTATGAAGAACACAGAAGAAAATGGAAGGGTTGTGAAAACTGATAAGGTGCTGGGTGGGTGTAAAAATTATTAGTAACAAATATTTGTTTTCTTATAACTGATAATACAGATTTGAAGAGTTTAAATATTTAACTTGGTAAAGAGATATAGGGACTAGCTTTGAAACAGAACAGCAACCTTTTTTTTTTGGAACTACTTCTTAATGACTTACTACGTCTCATGATTCTCATCAGACACTTTCTTCTTGTTTTTTTTTTTGGTTCACGATTCAACCGCAGTATAAATACGTGCATGATGCTAGTAGATATAATAATAAAGCATATATCATAATGAGAAGAATAGTCAAATATAATCCATTAACATTCT
Source organism: Coptis chinensis (assembly GCF_015680905.1). Taxonomy (NCBI): domain Eukaryota; kingdom Viridiplantae; phylum Streptophyta; class Magnoliopsida; order Ranunculales; family Ranunculaceae; genus Coptis; species Coptis chinensis. The sequence goes on along the minus strand of NC_141459.1, from coordinate 93,852,620 downwards.
AGTTGAATATTAATGCCATATATATTGAAGTCTTCCTACCAAAAGCAAGCTAATAGCTAATTTCTTAAAGTTTACACTAATAAGTGAAAATGTTTTAAAGTACATTTTTTTTTTGTTTTTTTTTATGTTTCAGTAAACAAAGACTTGAACAGCAAAGAAAATCTTTACCCATTGCCTCAGGTATTATTTTATTACTGCTAGTGTTTTTTCTTTCTAGTTTTATTTTACTTATATTATATATCATGGTAAATTTTGTCGGCTGAAAAGAGAATTGTTGAGGAAGTGAGAAAGAATGATACTTTGATTATAGTGGGAGAAACTGGAAGTGGGAAATCAACGCGTAAGTTTTATTGCATTGTTTGTGCATACTAGCAAAACGGGCCCGGCACGAGCTTTTAAACTTGCACATATATGTTATTGTAGCTTTTGTTTGATGTATAAATACAGAATTACCGCAGTTTTTATTTAAAGCGGGAAGGGAAGGTCATAGGGATTACTCGACCTCGACATGTTGCGAAACGTGTGGCTGAGGAAAGTGGTGTTGAGTTGGGCCAGAGGTTTAGTTATTCCATTCGATTTGATGACATGACTTCGGCTTCAACGAGGATCAATTAATCTAATTCTCGATATATAATCAATTTAATATAAAGCCTTTTTAATGCTGATAAAAGAAATGATAGAATGTCACCGGTCTTATAAATTGCTTAACAAGCTGGGGATACCGTTTCTTCGAAGGAGAGTCCACTTAAGGGAGTAAAATGGTTATGACTTTTATTGGGGGTTTTCATGAATTGCCTTTGAAGCCTTTTAAAACAATTAGGGTAAAGGAAAAAAAAGAATAAAGGTCAAATGTTTAATTATGAGATATTATTGGTTAGCTTTTGAAATGTTAATAGAAGTTTTTGTTTAGTATGAACTGAGTTAGTTTTTTATGTGTTCACAGAGAAGCATTATTAGATCCATTTCTCTCCAAGTATTCAGTTATCATTGTTGACGAAGCTCATGAGAGAACAGTTTGTTGAAAAATGTACAAGAAGCAAGGTCAAAATCTAATAGTCAACAATTCAATCTGGAAAAAACAAAGTCTAGTAATGGCACAATGCTTCACAAAGAAATTCCTCAATGCTCAAGTATTCTGAAGCCATGCCAGGGAAGAAAGTTTCCTCCACTGAAGTTGATCGTTATGTCTGCTAGTTTGGATGCAAAGGGTTTTTCTGATTACTTCTTTGGAGCTAAAGCTGTCCACGTCCAAGGGCGACAGTATCCTGTAGATATACTAATCACGTTGAGACTGGTTTCTTAGAAGCAGCCCTCATAACTATTTTCCAGGTACATTATTGACATCATATACTCTTGGGTTCCTATTGCCATATAGACTATGATCTAGTCTAGCATTCTAGCAGTTATTTTCGGTTTATATGACCGAAAATTGGGTTAGTAACTTTTGTAGCTAGGTGGGATCGTCTTATGTTCTTAAAAACGGGGTGATGATGCATTTTTTTTTAATGTTGACTCACTTGTAAATATACTCAGTAGTAAATATTTGTCTTTCGCTTGTAATGTAGGCCTTCTCAGCCTCGACTTATCCCTTATTGATGGAATTTCACTTTACTTGAGCCAAAAAATAAAATCAAAAAATAATTGGGTCAGTAACTTGAAACTTGAAATCAATTAGGTTATTCACTGTATGTTTTCTTTACTTGTTCCCTTTCTTAAAAAGATATAGTAATTTAATTCTCAACCTACTAAAAAATCTGGACAACAAGTGAACAACATTTGTTAATTGTGTTTCACAATCTTTCACTCAGTATCATTGAAAATGAATGCTTCTAGAGGTTTAGCTTATTGATTCCCAACTCAACCCTTCATTGGAGAATCCATTCAACTTTCTACCTGCATATTTAACCTAGAAAAGTTGAACATAGCTGAAGTTCATTTGGAAACTTACTTGAATAAGTATTCATTTAGGAAACTGTTGTGTTTATCCAAGTTTTAAGAAACAGATGTGTTTTGAATAGATCTATAGATGGTCTTTTCACTTACATTCTGATCATGGGCAAAACAATTAGGTGATAACTAGCCTTAGCAGAGGCTAGGTGATGTGGACCAATTGTAAGTTGCTTTTACTCAGTAAGAGTTGAAATGACACACATCCTTCTGGAGTACCATAAAGTTACCTCAGGTCCTGTTCATTCCAAACAGTATCATACATGTTTTGAAAGGACTTTTAGTTACAACCACTTCATAATGTTCTTATATCTTGTCTCATCTTTATTTTTAAATGTAAACATCTTGTCTAATGTTAGTTGTTTCAAGTAGTGACTCCATGATGAATAGCACACTTCCTTTGTTAATGTTAGATTCATCTGGAGGAAGGCCCTGGTGATGTACTTGTATTTTTGACTGGGCAAGAAGAGATTGAATCCGTAGAAAGGCTTGTCAAGGAACGCATTAGGCAATTATCTGAAGACAATCAAAATATGATTACGTTTCCTATATATTCAGCTCTTCCATCAGAGAAACAAATGCTAGCATTCAAGCCAGCTCCATCTGGGTTTCAGAAGGTATGCTGTATTCTTAGTTGATTTTTTTTTTGAAAGGCTTTCTTAGTTGATTTCACGTAGCATAAGAACCAAGGTGATCGAGTGCATTTTATTGTTGGCCTCATCTTTATTTAGTTGCAGACTTGCAGGTAGAATGGTCTAACGGAGATGATGTCAATATCTAGAAGTCAAGTTGGAGATGCAGGACAAAATTGAACAAAGTAAATAAACAAAACCTTTGCCTCCCATAGATACAAAGTATCTGGTGTCGTTGGGCCATGCTTAAAGCAAAATTCTCCTTTTTCTGACAAGTGTATTTTTGGCAATGTGGGGGTGCTTCTTGTGCTAAACGTGTGTCATGCATCCATCAGAAGGTTTTAACTGGCCAATGAGCCTTGTTAAGGAAATTCAAAACTGCATTTTCTGGTCCAATGATCTGAATATTGTTCAGTAGACATTTAAATGTGCTTCAATTATCAAAATTTTATTGTTCTCCTAGGCTGCTAGAGGCATCAACATTTTATAGAAGACCCTGTTATATAGGTCTTGATGCAGCTCTTCACTCTGCTAAGTTCTCATTTGTTTAGAGAAGTAGAATTACTGAAATTGTTCTTGGTGGGGCTTACTCTTTTGTCGGGTTAGGGCCTCTGGTTGGATATAAAGAGGAGATACTATAATGTTCAGGGAAACAATTTCACATTACTTTTGCGTTTGTTTCTTTGTGGTTCGAGGTGTTACTCTTTTGGAAACACAATTATTGTCCAATTGAATCACTTGCCCTTCCATTGGTATCTTGTCTTAGTTTCACTATTTTGTGAAAGTAGTAAGGACACTTGATGCATGAGCTATTATGCTGCAGTTGTTGAAAATACTTTTTGCTACATGTAGGTCATACTGGCAACGAATATTGCTGAGACTTCGCTAACTTTTCCTGGCATTAAGTATGTTATAGATCCTGGGGTGGTGAAAGCATGGTGTTGCAATCCTCGCACAGGGATGGAATCATTAAATATTGTTCCGACATCAAAAGCACAACCTCTTCAGAGGAGGTAGCATACTAAACTTTTTATATATGAAGCTCAAAGACTAATTTTGCAGCTAAATTGCATATCTTATCTATGCGTGCTGCATACTTTTGGTCAATAGATCAGCTTTCCTGTAATTTTAATCCTATTGTAAATACTTGATATAGTATATCAAATGGTATGGTTTCTAACTTATATTTTCAACCTAGTCTGATGAACATGTTATCCAGTTTCTCCATGACCATGAGTATACATGGCTTTCTTGCGTCCTATGAGTCATCATCAATTTAATTGCACTGTATTGGTTGGTGACATTCATCAAGTATATTCTCATTTCAACCGTTCATTTCTTCAACATCTGTTTTGTTTAATCAAGTCTTATTCGAACGTCAAGGCTTATTTTGAGACGATTCTTCTTCATCAAGTGGTGGTCATTTTAGGCGTTTCTTCTTCTTCATCAAGTCTTACTTAGAACTTCATCCCCTTGTTAGCAATTCGGGTATAATTCGCATATAATTTGCGTATACATATTTTTGAAGGACAAACGATTAATACTTCCGCATCTTTGAAAGATTTGCTATAATTCGCATGTTTTTTGAGTAAAAAAGTATAAAACATTTATTCACGAATTAATTAAAAATTTGTTTGAAAAAAACGGCAAATTAAGAGAAATCAATTTAAGGGGAACAATAAAAACACCCAAATTTTGTTTATAAAATTGATTGAAAGAGAAAGAAGATCTATGTTCTTGTGTGGATCAAAGATTGTTTATAAATTTGCAGATTGGTAGGGTTAACTACTAGGTTACGTGATAATGTGATATAGTGTTTCCAACGTTTTCAAGACAGTAACTAATAGTTGATGGGCCGGCCCATATAGTTTTTACTAAAAACTACCCAAATTATTATTATTAATTTTTTGGTAAAGAAACTATTAAATTATCAATATTACTAAAACACATGCTTATTTTTTATCTATACAATCACTAAAACACATGTATTTTCCTATGAGAATTACAGAATTTTTGAACACCGAATTTTTGTAAGAAAATGTTTAATACCTGTATTATTTAAACACCAGATATTTAATGAATTGCGAATATTTGACCGAATGATTGACCGTACCGTCTTTTTGGGTCACCAAATAATTCTTGAATTATTTCCGTATCGTATTTTTGCCGTATCCCAAATTGCTAACAAGGCTTCATCCTATCATGTATTCTTACTAGTTCTCACCCCTCACATAGGCTTATTTCTTTATTTATTTATGTGATTTTGTTTTTACCATAAGTAGATTTCTAAGGGGATCGCTCATATGGTTATAGATTTCACTTCTCCATTTTAGAAATCTTTGGCTCAGTGATTTATAGCTCTGGTTGTTTGCCATTCAAGAGTTCTTGTTTAGCATTTTATACCATCTGATTTGTTCAATCAAAATGCCATACCATGGAATTTATAGGACTCCCCTGAAAATCCTTTGAAAGCTCGATTTAATGATATCCCGGGTACTTGCATTTTACTTTTCCTTAAAGATCTGTATATATAAGACTATAGAATACTATATAGCATACGTCAGTATGATTCGAGCAAACTAATGCGAGCTAACACCAAAGCAAATAAGTCAATGACATTGGTATTACACAATTGTAACCGGAAATCCTTTTTCTCCTCCCTATATGGTTACACTTGGTTATTATTGCATCACACATATCCGAACACATTTCATTGTATCCCTAAGTGCTCCTTTCTTTTGAGGATCAATGAAAACCATGCGTCAGTTTCTCTTAATCTCTTGTAGAAACAGACGTGTATGAGTGTATCATGTGAAAAGAAAGAAGATGAACATCAGAGTATGTATTTTGTACATTCAACTCTATTCCCATACTGAATGGAATAGCCGTACATTTTATCCTTAATTATGTCCATGTTACTGTTGGAGTGTTTGGCTGCAAGAACGTCTTTCGTAGACATAGTACTAAACCAGAAACCAAATTGACATGTCCTTAATGCAGTGGTCATGCAGGGCGTGAAGGACCTGGGAAATGCTTCCGGTTATAGAGTGAATTCTCTAAACGAGTCCACTGTGCCGGAGATCAAGCGGTGCAACCTCTCTAATGTCATTCTTCAGCTGAAGGCTCTAGGTGTGGATGATGTTGTTGGATTTGACTTCATGGAAAAGCCATCAAGGTGAAGTAAAGCTACTGAAGGTGCCCTAAGCGTATCTGGCTGTTTGTTTCACTTTATTTGAAACATGATCTTGTTTAAAAAGTGACATTTATAAACTCCAGATTCACTTCTTTCCCCAAAGCTGCTAAACTGTAAGTGAATGTTATTATGTGAATGATGTCCTGTCCAAAAAGAAAACTAAAAAGGTGTTTTTTACGTACTTGATTATTTCTTTGTACTGTAAATGATATTTTTGTTGCTCTCTTTCTATCGTACATTCTGCAACTTGTTAGGTTGATTGATTTTATTTATTGATGTATTATCATTATTCTTAAAATAAATAGTCCGTGCCGATCTATTTCCTAGTCATAGCCGTGTTGTTTAGATACTCTTTCCTCTTATTATTATTGTTATTTTACAATTTTAATTATGTTCATGCTATAAATTCTTCTTTGCATAGATAATTTAGTATTCACTTGCTTTCTTAAGTGAAAATTTATGACTCCCTAGTCTTATGTGAAGGATATTATTGTTCAGTTAGAAAATTATTTCCTTGTTGGTAGTGTCTCTAAGTAGTCTATTGCCTATTATGTATTTCCCATATATTAAGTTTGCATGTGCATAGCATGTGCCTATACCTCTATAAATAAGTAGGTGGTGTGTACAGAATACACACACTTTTTTCCCTAAACTATTTTCTTTTCTCTGTTTTCCATTTGGGATCAGAGCCTCCGCAACCCTAACCCTAACCCTAATCCACCATCCCCCCCCCCCCCCCTCTCCATTTCAGCACCACCAGTCAGCCTTGGTGGCTGGACACATGTAAAAGGCAATCCGCACTCTTTTCTTTCGTTTTTTTTCTTTTCCTATCAATATATTCCTATGATGATCTAATATAGGGGTCAATTATCCACTCGTCATCAAATATTCGTTTTTCGGTGATTTGTGATTTATTTGCCTGTTCAATATGGCCAAGGACAATGAGCAGCCAACTCCTCTCCGTCCCACATCTGAAATTGGTGTGTACAATCCAGTCTCAGTCGATAATCCTAGTCTCCAAATCACCACAGTAAGGCTTGATGGCAAGAATTTTCTGATATGGGCACAGTCTGCTAGGATGTATATTGCCGGCAGAGGTAAATATGGGTATTTGATAGGAGATCCAAAAGAGCCCACTTCTTCTGACAAATCCTATCCCAAGTGGTTCTCTGAGAACTCACTTGTGATGTCGTGGCTTGTTTATTCCATGCAGCCGAATATTGCAGTGGGATATATGTTCATGCAGACAGCCAAAGAAATCTATGCGGACAGCCAAAGTAATCTGGGATTCAGTCCACAACACCTATTCATAGCGCCAGAATAATGCTATAAGTTTTCAACTTGGCACAAAAATCACCAACCTCAAACAAGGTGATCTGTCTCTTTCTGAATATTATGCCAACTTGCGTGCAATTTGGGAAGAAATGAATCATTATGAATCGTTTCTTCCTTGGAAAGATATTGAAGATGCATGACTTTATGCGATGTTGATTGACAAGTAGAGAGTGTTTCATTTTTTAATGGGGCTAAATTTAGAGTTTGAGTATGCTCGGGTTCATATCCATAATCGGGAACCGTTTCTGAATCTGAATGAAGCCTACTCATTTGTACTTTCTAATGAGAGTAGGAGATCTCGGCTACCCTCTCTTGTTTCTACTGCTGATAAGTCAGCCATGGTCTCACAATCTGTACGCCTATCACATGGGTCATCTAGTGCATCTTCTCCACCTTTGCTCCCTATTCCAGATCGTAGGAACTCTTCTGGTACTTCACAAAAAGGTGGTCGGCTTCGGTGTGAACATTGCAACAAGTGGAATCACACCAAGGCCACATGTTGGACTCTTCATGGACGACCTGCTCTCCCACCTCATTCTGGTCATCAACGTTTTTGTCAAACTCGGTCTTCTGCCCATGCTATCTCTCAATATGACACCACTTCTACCGTTGCTCTTACACAGGAGGACATTGAGAAGTTTTGAAAGTTTTTTTCTCAAATGGATAATGCAGCTCCTACTCCAACTTCGACATTTGCTTAGACAGGTACATTTGCATCCGCAAATAGTGACGACCTCGAGGTCTCTAGTATGGATTATAGATTCTGGTGCTTCTGGCAGTATGACCGGTATGGAATCTTTCTTTCGGTCTTATGGAGTCTTATCTGGCCTAGATAAAGTGCGCCTTGCAGATGGTTCTCAGTCTTTTGTGCTCCACGTTCCTAAATTAACTACAAATTTAATTTCAGTGAGCAATATTACGAGAACATTAAACTGTCGTGTAACTTTTTATCCATCTCATTGTGTTTTTCAGGATCTGGTGACACAGAAAGTGATTGGCAGTGGACGTGACGAAGGAGATTTATACTTGTTGGATTTACCAGAGTCTCTTGTCCATGCATGTTCTTCTCAAAGTTCAGTGTCTAGTGAGAATAAAAAGCGGTTGATGCAATGGCATATCCGCCTAGGTCATGTTTCGTTCAGTTATCTTGAGTATCTTGTTCCGTCGTTATTTCAGCAAGTGTCCTTCTAAGAGTTGAGTTGTGAAGTGTATCACCTTTCTAAGCATACTAGGGCTGTATATCCACCAAGTATTAATAAAATTGCAAATTCTCCTTTTGACCTTGTGCATTCTGATGTCTGGGGTCTTTCCCTTGTCCCCTCGACTTTGGGCTTTCGTTATTTTGTCTTATTTATTGATGATTGCACTCATGTGACTTGGGTGTACTTGATGAAAACTAAAGATGAGATGTATTCCACCTTTCAAAAGTTTATAGTGATGGTTAAGACGCAATTTGACAAGACAATTAAAACAATCAGATCTGATCAAGGGGGTGAATATATTTATGGTGGTGTCAAAAACTTGTGTGACGAGTTGGGTATTATGCATCAGTTTTCTTGTGTAAGGACGCCTCAACAGAATGGGCGATCTGAGAGGAAAAATTGTCATATCCTTGACTTAGCTAGAGCCATATCAATTGGGATGAATGTCCCCAAGACTTTTTGGGCGGATGCTGTTTTTACAGCTGTGTAAATGATCAATCGCACACCTTCTTGCCTCCTACAGTTCAAAACGCCACACTCTGCTTTATATCCTACTTCTCCACTTTTTCTAATTCCACCCAAGGTTTTCGGGTGTGTATGTTTTGTTCAGAATATGAGTCGGGATTGTACCAAACTTGATCCACGATCGTTTCGGGTGTGTTTTGGGATATGTCCACACTCAAAAAGGATATAGGTGTTATCACCCACCCAGCCGCCGTTTTTTGGTCTCTATGGATGTCACTTTTTTTTAGCACAAGGCCTATTTTCAAGGAGCGGTTGAGTTTTAGGGGGAGTGGTTTAACTCCATGGTGTCTAATCCGCCTCTTTTTGCTGTTGCGTCTATTCCACTACCTATTATGTGTGAGGATTCCCCAGCTACTGAATCTGCTCCCACTTCCGTCTCCAATGATGGGCCACCACTAAAGGTCTATGCTCGCCGCAAGAACAGATTGAAGACCACGTCCCCTCCATACTGCCAAGTCACTTCATCACCAGATCCAGAAAAATTGAAGTCCACAGCCCCTACTGAATGACCAAGCTGGGCATGTCTGATATCCACGCACCAGCTTGCGGGGGATTATAAGCAGTCTATTGCCTATTATGTATTTCCCATATATTAAGTTTGCATGTGCACAACATGTGCCTATACCTCTATAAATAAGTAGGTGGTGTGTACGGAATACACACTTTTTTCCCTAAACTATTTTCTTTTCTCTGTTTTCCATTGACTCTTCATTGGGTGATGAAATTGAGAAATCATAATTTTATGCTTTTTTTTCCCCTCTGACTCTTTGAGAATGAACAGGATTGCTATTGTCAAAGCTCTGGAGCATTTATTCTTGTTAGGAGCTCTAACTGAGGATTGTAAGCTCACTAGTCCTGTTGGGCATCTAATGGCTCGCTTACCCTTAGACCCTATTTATGCAAAAGCTCTCATTGTGGCTAGTGAGTTCAACTGCGTGGAGGAAATGTTGATAGCCGTAGCGATGCTATTGGTGGAGTCAATTTTTTACACCCCTCGTGAGAAATTGGATGAGGTATGCATGAATCCTTTTTCTTTATGCTAATCAAAGATTTGTTACTGTCATGGCTTTGCGATGGTAGATTTTGTATGATGAAGTGTCAGCAAACATTTTCTAAGATATCGCTCTGTATAACACACAACCTAAAAATGAGTAGAGTTATTGAACGTGTATCCTGGTTAAGTATTCATATATGGACTATGACAAACAAGTGCAACCGTCTCTCTCTCTCTCTAAAAATTTAGAGAAAAAGTGTGATGGAACCATTAGCGGAGGTGATTAATCAGACTAGTTCACGGAGTTTCTACTGCAGTTGGTCTGTGAATTCAGGTAGACACTACTGAGTACCGACTTGCATATTGCTGATTTTCCATCGATGAAATCCCGAAATGTTTTAAAACAAGCAAATTTCATCTAAAACCTAAAAAGCCGTCATAGACATTTTTGTATTTTCCATATTGAAAGACAAGTTTCTTGAGTGATAGTCTGTTGGAATTATATGAGTATTTAGTGGAAGGATGACCTGATTATATGTTCTACTTTGTGTAGTGCGACTTTGTTTTCTATAAAAAGGTCCTGCTCACATATGTTATTGCTGAGTGGTGACCCACTTAAGAAGACTAACTTTATTTTTTTAAACCATGAAACCATTGAAGTCTTTAACCACTGAAAAGCAGTAGCTTGCTTTGAAACTGAGTGGCGTCCAATATTTTAAGAACCTTTCCATTTTTCCATGGAAACATCGGGTTTTTATAGTTGTTTTTTCCTCTTTCATTCTTACGGTATAAGATGGGGTCTTCTTAATCTTGGGTTACCCTTTCTTGGTTGTCAGGCAAGAAATGCAAGGAAAAGCTTCTCAAGCCTGGAGGGGGACCATCTCACCTTGGTGAATGTATTTCGGTCCTCCGCAGAGTTCTTGGAGAAGAGAAAAATGTCAGGAAGTAAGGATAAAACAGCTGAAAGAAGCCTAGGCAAGCGGTGCAAGGACAATTTCATCAGTGGTCATTCTCTGAGGCATGTTCGAGACGTTCATAGGTTAGCTTACGATAGGGAAGTCATTTCTCAACTTCTTCTGTATGCCTGAGAAGTAATAGACAGAAGGCTTGGATGATTTTATGCCCTGGGCCTTGGAAAGTGGATTATGTCCAATCATCTTTGGTGTGTATGTTGTAATTTGTATTTGACGGACCTTACTATGAACCCATTTTTCATATAAGTTAGTCCTGATGATATTTATGGTTTCATCTGTAGTTCTTCATCCTTCTGCACATAATTTTCATTCTTGTAGTCAAATAAGAGGACACGTTGAACAGATGGGTTTGCGTATTACTTCATGTGGAGATGAAATTGTTCAATTCCGAAGATGCCTTACTGCTTCCTTTTTCCTCAATGCAGCTTCTAAACAGCCAGATGGTTCTTACAGGTCTTGGACTTCACATGACCTTATGCAATTTGACCACTGATTAATGTTAACCAACACCTGTGACTTATGATATATCCCATATATATGTTACTTGTTACTTGATGAAGTGAAATGCTTCTCTGAGCTCTTTGTACTCGCTTTTTTTAATTATTTCTAATCTGTCAACCTCATATTTGCTGTGCCAGGGTATGTGCTGGTGGTCAGATAGTGCGGATTCATCCTTCTTTGGTGTTATTCCGGACGAAGGCAGAATGCATAATATTCAATGAACTGGTTCAAACAAATGATGATTACATCCGCAACATAACAATAATAGATAAATTGTGGTTACCCGAGTTGGCACCTCAATATTATGCTCCACAGAATTAAGATATATGGTATAGTGGAACAGGTAAGAAGCAGCCCTTGATAGAGCAACATGGTTTCTTGCATATTTTCTTTCATCATGCTGTAGATTCCCATAGTATAGTGTCTATTTAAACTGCGGCTAAAGTGCACAGTCGCACATTCTGACAAAGAAAATAATCATTAGAGAAAAAAAAATGGAAAGAAATAAGAAGAGAGAACTTCAAGTACCTAAAGCTATCTGCTAAAAAAATGTGACGGTATGAGTTTCAAATTCTTGGCATATGTAGTAAATATGGTTATTTGATCTGACAAACATTTCAGGATCGTTGATGGCTAAGATTGCTAATTTTGTTCAGACTTGCACTTCTTCAATATAGTAAATATATTTCATCGGTTTCATGTGCAGCTTTCATTGTGCTTGTTCAGGCGACTTCCTGAAACATATATTTTGATGGAGTTTTGACCACTAATGATTTCCTGAAGTAATCAGCGCAGAGTGTGATCGGGGTCCTTCATGGTGCCATTCTCGCTTTGAAAATACTGTCCAGTGCTCGTACGAGCACCACGAGTCAGCATACAGAATACACGTCAAACATGGAATTGGGGTCCATTTGCTCCGCAGATAAAGAGTTCCTACAACCTTTAGTCCTTTGATTGAGGATGGCGATGTCAGGTATCCAAAATAAAGGCCAAAATGGTCCCCCGGGGAAAGAGTTACTCCATTAGTTTGTGGAATTCTGCAGAATGGGTCGAGTGGCAAGAATTGTTTCTATATGCTACAACTTTCTGATTGCTTGGTTGATATCTACTTGTCTTCCATTAAATGTTGTCATAAGTGATTTCCTTTGCCTAGTTAGTACTTATTACATCAACTATACTGGAACTGATATACTATCCCAAATTGTGAGAATCATATTGCTCAGAAGTTAGAATGCCATCTTTGTAACATAATTTTTCTTGTAAAATGTAAGTTTTGTATTTGAAAAGAAGGGAACAGAAGCTCTTTTAACGTTGCGTCCAGTGGTTTGGGGTCTTTTGGGAGTTCAAATTTGGTAAAAGGTTGAGTAACGAAAAAAAATGTCTGTGGTTGCAACTTCGACAGACATGATTTGGTACGTACAGAGCGGCCGATTTTGATTAGTGTCAAAATATTTGGAGCATCACTACCTGACTACCACATAACAACAAATTGAGTACTTTGAGATTTCAAGAAGATTCTCTTCTGATGTGTGAACTTTTCTGCAAGAAAACTGAAGTAAATTATACAGCACGTACCAAAATTAAACTTGATTCAGTTTTGTTGAATAACAAGCATTGTGTGGTGTGTCAAAGTCATACTACAGAAACCCTTGCCGATTTTTTTTTGACCTGTAGAATTTCAAATTTTCAATAAAAGATAATTCGTTTCTTTATACTATTGGAACACTGTATTTTGCTACAAGAATATCCTTATGATCAGAATTGGCGCCTAAAAACCTGTCCAACAGTGGCGGAGATGTAAGCTGAAAACTCGTGGGCTGGCAATTTATATCTACGGGGGATTGCACTGCTTGCCAACGTTTTTCACCATTTTGGCACTTTCCATTGATTTGTCAAAGTTCTTGATAAAAGTCACAAGTAGTCAGTGCTTCCTTGTCTTGTGGGATGGTTCATCAGCTACTCCAAGTAGGGAGCTTTCTCTATCCTTCTAGTGGGTAAGTGTACGGATAGCAACATACTAATATGAGCAGTTAGCCACAGAGAAATATATAATCACCAACCCCGCTTTCATAATAGCTAGGTAAACGGGCCTAATTCACGGACAGTTAGCCACAGAGAAGTTTTACTGACTCCTTACAATTATTCAGATGACATCGCCGTTCAGAAATAGTCTATCAGTCAATATTGAAGAGCCACATAATTTGAAGAAAACAGTGACATAACATCAAACTGCATGTAGAATCTTTAGATTGAATAAGAAACAATGCAACTAAATTCTGAAGCCAAAAGAATTTCCCCAAGCCAAGGAAACTTATCAAAAACAGCAAAATATATCTTCATTACTCGGCTCGTGATTTGACAATAAAATTCTGACGACTGATCGGATTCATCACCACGGGGGGTCCTGCAGTACGTGGCCATGCCTGCAACTTCTTATCAGTCTCCTCTGCCCATTCCTTATTCGTGATAGTTGAGGGTGTAGTCCCTGGTTAGGGCATTAAGAATACTGTAAAACCAACAAAGACACGACCACTTAATTTGAAAGTCAGGAGTAGAAAGCAACTTACCACCAAATATCTTCTTGTCAGAAATAACAACATCACAAACATATGCAACTACACCAGATACTACAAGAGCTCCAACAATCTTAGCTCCAGTCATTGTTCAAATCTGCACCAACTAAACAGTATCACCATCAAGAATAAAAATAATAACCAACCTTTCACTGTAAAATCTTTGGGTGATGATACCAGAGTTCTGGGGCTCGAACCCCGCCAGCATCAAAGAGTTACTGATCTCATTTAAAACAGGCTTACCAATAATAATAATAAAAAAAAGTAAATAAAACGGGTCGAACTTCAAAAGCATTACTAAGGTCAAACGACAAAGTAATTAAATTGATATGAAAGCACCTATGTTACATAGACACCCATATTATAAACAATACCCTTGTCTGATACATATCTACGAGTTTGTGTCGGATACAATACAAACACATATTGTATGTGATCTAACTACATTTTTGATATTTTGCCATTTCAGACACTTAGTATCAGTGTCGAAAACGGACACACGTATCCGTGTTAATGTAACTCGGGAAACCACATACAATGTGGCAAACCATTTCACGGAGGATTTTGTTAGGGAAAACACAGCAAAAATAAGCACCCAACCGTTATCAGATTAGCAACTACTTAACAATGAGACTAATGTCTTCCACAATGAACTTTACCAAATCACAGATGAGATACTATGCATGTTGATGATCATTACAAAAGAAGAAAGCAGATATTATACAACAACAAAGACACCTGGGCATATGGGTATTAAGTTGACAGGGGGTAACTCAGAGAAAGGTGAAACAGTTACAGAATCCAGGGAACTGGAACAACTAAGAAGAATGATGAATGAGATTAAGCCAGCTCTAGGGTGGGCAAATTCCTTGTTTCTTGCACTTCCCCCTGATAAGCAAAATGAATAAGGTTGAGTGTTTTAAAGTGTTCAAGAGACCAACAGATTGGCTGATAAGCAAGTCCTAAGATCAAATACAGATGACCCCCTTCTTGATCCTGTGGCTGTTCTTGGTTAAAATTATATTATTTGCAACATTTTGCTGGATATAAAAGAGCTAACATTCAAATGATTCGACATGCTCTGGCTGTCTTGGTAGGTGGTCCTTCCACCAAAGTTACTACCAAACAAGATGCAAATACAATCAAAATTTGGTGTCATTTTAAACCTCCAAATACAAAGATTATTTGCAGCTTTACTTGAAAGAGATTTTTGGTAGTGAAACCCACCTCCCAGGATGACAAATTCCTAAATCACCTCAAGTTTAGTTCTGTTCCACCTAACAAATATTTTGCAGTGGTAATAGTACGCCCCGCCAAAACAGCTCCGAAACAAAAAAACAAAAAGGTGTGTGCTGCACTCACGAGGGACTGCCAGTGATATACTGGAGGAAGGTGGGGATAACGTCAAGTCTGCATGGCCCGATTAGGTTGGTGTTCAGTGTACTAGGGTACAATATCAAAATCGAAAAGGGAAGCTTACTTCTAATAGTTGTGTCTTCACACGTCGGATAGTGCTCGAGAAACCGTTGCCCAAACTCGCTTTCACGAAAGCTCCAGCGGCCTAAGATCCTATCCTGACTTTCATTGTTGGAAGCGAGCAAGCGGGTAAACGAACTAGCTACTCGGTAACTAGGAGCATCTCTTCATAGCTCCAACCTAATGAATGGAGCGCCGACGCCGCTTACTAAGCATTGGTTCTATCCCGGCCAAGCAACCAAAGCCGGGGACCTAGGTGGGAATAGTGAAAGAAGTGATAACTGTTATTTCCTAGGTTACATGGACACGTCAATATCTTAAAAAAATGTGTCGACAACACCGTGTCGACACGGATTCGCATGTCGACACAGCTAAATGCGTGGAAATTCGGCAGAGCACGAGTAAAGAACACACACACGACTATAAAAAGTAGTAAATGATGAAGAACCTGTTTTCGACGATCTGGTTTTCTTTGATGAAGAAGACACGATCTGGTTTTCTTTGATGATGACGATCTGGTTTCGATGAGGAAGAAGAAGGTAGGTGTGGTTGGCGGCTACCAGATCTATTTTTGAGAAGAGGTAGGGTTCGATGAGGAAGAAGAAGGTATGTTGGTTTACTGGGCTTGGGCCTTGTTTAAACAATATCAGTATGTTTTGCGATACATTTTGGGCCTTGTTTAATTGAGGTTCACTTTTCTGTTTTTCCAGGTAAGGTACTGAGGCATCTACACGTGGAAGGAGTTTTGTGATGACAGAAGAAGGGCCCGTGATATCTAATTTATCTTGATTTTGTACAACAAAATAAAATTAATAAAGAAATGGCAACTTATTGATGTCATATTGCATTTTTCAGTTACTTGCTTCCATTTCTGTTTTACTTCCATCTTAATTACAATTAAGTGGCATTTATAGTAGTTTTGGTTTAATACCGTACTAAATGAATTTTATATATACTATTATTCAAAATTAATTGTGTTTATATATATATATATATTTTTTGTCAAATTGTGTTGATATATCTCAAAGGTACACATATTGTACATACGAAAAATATATTAAATTGTACAAAAAATAAAATAAAATTCAACTGAACTATTAACAAATTAAAATATAGGAAAACAACCTAATCATAAATCATTTAACTTATTATTGGTAAAGTGCTTTGAATTGATGTCATTTTATCACAAACTCAATTTGAACCGTTCTATTAAGTTTCTTTTTCTTTCTCTTTTTTTTTTGTCATTTATCGCATGCAAACAACACTAATTCACTTGTGGATTTTATTAGAAGTTTCAAATAGACGGAGGTCTATTGTATCCTAGTATACACCTTTTAGAATTGGGCAATTGTGCACAAATATGTACTTAATACTTATTATTAAAAACAAAATGAAAAAAATAAGCAAGAAGGAGAAAAATATAACAAATTCATCAAAAAAATATTAATTCACTTTTGGAATTAATTATAAAATTTTGAAATAGATTAAGGACTATTGTAATAATATTGCTATTATATGTGTACCCTAGTATGCACCTTTTAGAATACGACGATTGGGCACAAATATGTATTTAACACTTAAGATTTTTTTTTTTTTATAAATGAAACAAATAAATAATAGAAAAGAAGACAGATAAAAAATAAAAAATCATCAATAAATATTAGTTTATTTTTTGATTTGATTAGAAGTTTTTGAAATAGACAAAGGACTACTGTAATAGTATTGTTATACTATGTGTACCCTAGAATAGCGTTGTGGGGCACTATTATGAATTTATTGACACATTATCAGTAAAACAAAACGAACATATTTATTTAACAATATTAATATTCCTCAAACAATATTAGTTCACTTTCGGATTTGATCGGAAATTTTAAAATAAACAAAGCTCTGAAGTACTAGGGAATCGATATATAGACAGAGCTCTAAAGTAATATGGAATCGATACATGGACATCTATACAACCATCTCACTCAAAAGATGAACTTGCAAAGTGAGCTTAGGCTAGGTTTTTTTGGTATAAGGAGACCCCAACCTTTTATTACTGGCAAACTCTCAAGTACAACTTTCCTTCTTTATCCCCCTTGATCAAAGCACTAAGTTTTTGATCTATGGGGGGGGGGGGGAGGAAGTACATGCATTGATTATTACATTCTATACTATGAGTACTACAATTACTACTAACTCTTGACAGGTAATCCGCAACTTGATTTCCTTCTCTGAACACATGTTGGAATTTAACCTCTGCAAATCTTGCTTTTACACACCCAATCTGAGCCACCAGGTTCTTACAATACCAAGGTGGAGCTTCCCTCTTCTCCAATATCTGTATCACTCTCAGTGAGTCAGACTGCACTACCACCTCTCTTATGTTCAGTTTTTCCACTCCTTCAATGCCTTTTTGGACCCCAAGCAGCTCCTGATATAAGACTGACTGTTTTGTGGAGTTTCCGCAGAAAGCCATGAGAACCTCTCCATATCGATCCCTTAAAACCCCTCCATAGCCTGCTTTTCCCTGCTGTAAAGATCCATCCGTGTTAAGGACAAGAATGTCAGAGTCAGGTTTCGTCCATTTGACCCACTGGTCCTCCCTTCGCGTGTACGCAACACCAATCCCGAGCCTAGTCAAAACAGTTCGCACTGCGACATCATCCTTCACTGCTTCCAGCGATTTCCCTAGATACAATTTCATACTATTCACAGCCTTCATGCTCACTGAATCAGCACTGAGAAACCGCTGCCTCTTGAGCCTCCAATTCCTCTCATTCCATATAGCTTGCACTGCAGCACATGTTAGCGCTCTCAACACTTCAGAGGCTATGGATTTCGGTCTACAAATGCGCATGATGTAATACCATTCTGCATGGGAATTTCGAACTCTGCTTGGTAACCCCATCGCCTCCTTAAAACTGCTCCACACCAGTTTCGAATAGGAGCAGTCAAAGAACAAGTGCGCCGAACTTTCCTCATATAAATCACAGAGGCAGCAGCGCGAATGCCCAATCACCTTCTTCGCCATGAGTCTATTCTGGGTAGGTAGCGATCCAGAGAACAGCTGCCATACGGTGAATGAATGCTTCGGCACCGACAGCTTTCCCCATACAATCTTGTACCATTTTACTTTACTTCTAACGTTCTTCAAGACCGCATAGGCAGAGGACACAGAAAACAGCCCTGAACTCGATGGCGTCCAAACTACTTGGTCCTCCAAGGTGTATGAGTTAATCTCGGTGTTCATGATCAGCCTCTTCACCTCACATTCAGGTAGGTCGATGATACTCCTTGCCCACTCTCCATTAAGAATCACCGAACTGACCAGCGCATCCATTGGAACGACTTCAGCCAGAAGGGCCCTTGCATCAGGGTCCAAGATGAGTGGGCCTGCACACCACGGGTCATGCCAAAAGCTCGTCCCATTACCATTCGCTATGCTGTATCTAACAAACTTCCAGGCAGTCTCTCTGTTCTTTAGGATCCCTCGCCACACCCATGAGCAGTCCTGCGGAACTTTCATGGTCCAAAAATGCTTCTTCTTTATGTGGTTCTCCCAAGCCTACTTAACCCATACACAATCAGTTTTCTGAGCCAATTTCACCACTAATCCACAATATGCAGCTTAATTCCAAACCCGTGGATCCACCAAACCAAGTCCGCCTTGCTCCTTGTCAAGTCTGAGGGTAGCGTGGCTCGCATAGTGCATTTTTTTTGCCATACTTGGTCCTGCCCAGATGAATCTGTTACACAGTTTAGCTACTTTATCCAGCACAGCTTTCGGGAGAACAAAAGTTGTGGCCCAATAATTCTGGAAGGATGAAAGCACTGACTTCACAAGCTGCACTCTGCCCGCCCTGTTCAACTCCTTGTTTTTCCAGTTTGAGATTCTTCCGGTAATCTTCTCTATGAGCGGCAAGCATTCTTTTACCCCTAATCTTGTAGCCGTGAGTGGCAGCCCCAAGTAAGTGACTGGTGGGGTTACAAGAGAGATGTTCATGGCTTCTGCTAATGCTAGCCCTTCCGCTTCAGTCATACTTCCAGTTAGAAGAGTTGTCTTTGCATTACTGAGCTTTAGTCCTGTAGCTTCAGAGAAAGAATGTAAGATACCCTTAACAGCCATAATAGAGTCCATATTACCTTTGCAGAACAGGAGCACATCATCAGCAAAACATAAATGAGATATCCCAAGTTTTTTGCACTTTGAATGGGCTGAAATTTTCCGAGATTGCAGCCCTTGACGGAGTAGCGAATTCAGAATCTCCATGACTAGCACGAACAGATAAGGAGACACAGGGTCTCCCTGTCTTAAGCCTCGCTTCCCTTGAAAATAACCTTCAGGAGACCCATTTACCATCACCGAGAAATACGGCGAAGTATAGCACATCTGGAGCCATTCTATGAACAAAGGTGGGAACTTGAACTTTGTGTAGAATTGCTTCAATTGCTACCCAAGAGACAGAGTCATAAGTTTTCTGAATGTCCAGCTTTATTGCACATCTCTTCTGCCCATTCTTCCTTGAATACCCACGCAACAGTTCATGGGCCATCAAAAGATTATCCTGATCGATCGTTCCGGAATAAAAGCAGATTGGGGACTTGATATCAAAGATGACATGCAATCTTTCATTCTGTTAGTTAACACTTTTGATACACATTTGTACACGATGTTACAACATGCTATAGGTCGAAAAGAAGCAATATGCGAGGCATTTTTCATCTTCGGGATAAGACACAGAAAAGTAGAGTTTATACCACCTGGTATCTGCTTGTGGCTGAAAATATGCTGAATAGCTCTAATGAAATCATCTCCAATAATATCCCAACTGTTTTTGAAAAAACAAGCGTTGAAGCCATCCGGGCCTAGTGCCTTGTTGTCTCCCATCGCAAACAGTGCATCTTTAATCTCCATGTCACTAATTGGGGAAACTAACATCTGGCGAGTGCCAAGTTCTACCTCAGTAATATGCACACCATTCAGAAAATCGGTGTCACAAGAAGCTGCTGACGACACCCCAAGTAGCTCTTTATAGTACTGCAGAAATGCTTCAGCCACTGGTTCTTTACCTTCCCTTATAGTTCCTTGC
Source organism: Coptis chinensis (assembly GCF_015680905.1). NCBI lineage: Eukaryota > Viridiplantae > Streptophyta > Magnoliopsida > Ranunculales > Ranunculaceae > Coptis > Coptis chinensis. The sequence goes on along the minus strand of NC_141459.1, from coordinate 93,832,190 downwards.
GCATCTGTAATACTCCATACCCTATTTCTGATTTGTTTCTCCTTCAAAGCATTGAAGAAAAACGCATTGCATTTATCCCCGAAGCTCAGCCAATCTATATCAGTTTTATAGTACCATTCAGCTTCCTCCAGCTTGAGAAGGTGGCACAGCTTCTCCCTCACAGCAAACTCTTGTGCACTAAGAGTAAGGTCAAGCCGCTTACCGTTCAGTTTTTCTTGAATCGCTTCCAGTTCACTTCTTGTTTCAGCCACCCTTTTCTGAGTATCATTCCTGACCGATCGTGCCCACCCTTTCAACACACCTTTTAAACTTTTGAGTTTCCTTGTTAGCATGAATGGCGGACTCCCATGGTCCTCGATTTCCCAACAAGCTCTAACAGTAGGCATAAAATCCTGGCTCATTGTCCACACATTGCTGAATCGAAAAGGAGTGTTACTTCGAAAAGATTCCAAAAAACTCAGAATCAACGGGCAATGATCAGAGAGTCCTTGGGTTAAAATCTCCACCTTTGTTGCTACTGGAATTGACGTCCAAGGCGCATTGATGAGACACCGATCAATCTTCGACCACTTCCTTATTTTATCCCCACCGCTGTTCCATGTGTAAAAGCATCCAGATTCTGCGTGATCAAACAGCCCTGCCGTATTTAGACAATTCACAAAAGGGAGAGTCTCTCTGGGATGAACAGCCCTATCTCCCACTCTTTCGTGCGAAAACAACACATTGTTAAAGTCTCCCATCACACACCACGCACCTTGGGTTCCGGCACTTATCATTTTCAGCTCATCCCACAAGATGAGCCTCTCATGACTCCTATTACTAGCATAAACAATGGTAAGGAAAAAGGAGAACCCATGCTGTAGGCTCTGAACCTTGCAGTGTAAGAACTGGGCCCCTTCCACCTCTCTATGTACATCCAAACTGCTCGTATCCCATGCAATCCATATGCGTCCATGTTCATCACTCGCATAATTATGTATACATTCCCATGAGGGGCAAACCAAATCGGCAATAGAGAGGTGTTTTTCCCTCTTCACTTTTGTTTCCAACAAGCCCATGCAACTAATCTTCTTCTCTACAATAAACTTATTTAAATTTTTCGCTTTCATGTGGTCGTTCAATCCTCTTATATTCCAACTACACACCCTAATCATTGATGAGGAATAGGTTTAGTGACCCCGCCTCTTCCCACGCCCTTTCGGCCGTCCTTTTCCACGCTTCCCCGAAGTTGTCTGCTGTTCTGAGTTGCGTTTTTTTTGGGCTCTTGTTTGGACAGCACTATTCTCTGGTGCTACGCTCACCGGGACAGGAGTGGATTGCGAGTCACTGAACATCTTCGTATACTTATGTGTACACTTATGTAAAAATTGTAGAATAGCGACGAGGGACACTAATATGATAAAGAATATAGAGTTTTCAAATATTGGCTCACCAATGACAACCCATTAAAAGGTTTTTGACACTTGAAACATATAATTGAATGTCTCACCCCTATAGATTATGTTCTATAAGGACATCTCCAATGGGGGGTGTAAACCGTATAGAGTGGAAAGTTAACACTCAAAGTATCAAAAAAACTCTATCCAATGGGGGTGTTAAACCGTAGATAATAGTCTATTAGTCGATAGAGGAGGTAGGAAATTATCCATCTCACTATCAGTTGATAAATAGCTCGGGCGACACTTGAACACACGTCTGAACAAAATAAATGTTTGGACGTCACTTGGGGTGTCGTCCCTAGTGGCTCCCCTCAACTCCATGTTTTCTTGATCTACGACTCGCTCACACTGAGTGTTTTGTCTTTGACTAATCTTGTTCTCCTTTAATAATATATTACTTGCGTAATTTAGTCCCATCTTGATTAAACGGTATTGTTAATTCCATATTATAACTTTTATCATTAACTAAATGTTATTGTGGATTATAAATTGGCAAAAGAAAATCATTCAACCCTTTTATCTTCTACAAAATTAAGTAGAAGATTATAACCTATTTAGTGACACCTCATCATAATCAGTAAGGTGTAGTGCACCGTATCATCTCACAAGATAGGGTTTCTCACTTTCTCAGGACCACTCACTTTCCCTATAAATAGAAAGAGAGAAGAGATAGGGTTTGTCACTACCCACTCACTTTCCAGCTTTCCTTATAAAATTCTCCAGCTTCACTAAAGGCAACATAAAGACAACATTAAAGCTCAAACCGAAAAAGATGGAACCAAGTGGGGGTTAGATTTGTCGCATTCCAAGGCATTAACCTTCTTACATCTAGATTTTATTACCTGAAGATCACCGCATACAAAGATTCCTCACAAAGGTAAACGTTTAAAATACTCTTAGATCCCTCCAATTTTAGTAAAGTTCCCTCCAACTTTAGTCAATAATAAAAATGCCGACTTCTTTTTTGTCTGTTGCCATTTTTTCAAAGTGAACAAAATGCATCCACCAAAACAACGTAAGCCCAAGGCAAGTAAACCACAAACTCCACTGTGGGAATATATCGAGAAACTTGAAAAGCATGATGGTGGGGGAAATAACAGGTGCCGCTGTAAGTTTTGCAAACTAGAATTCACTGGTTCATATACGAGAGTGGGGTCACCTTCTACGCATCCCACGTTCTGGAATAGAAATTTGTGAAGCTGTGGACAGTGATACCTTAAAAAAAAACTCTTCAAAATCCAAGCTGATGCAGATGCAAAGGCAACGGCAGTTGATATGCAATCAATCCCCCTCCCGAATGTCGAGAACTATGGCTTGGTAAAGAGAAAGGGTGATAGAGGTTTGGGTGAGTTATTTAACATGCCTGCAAGAGATAAACTAGATCATCTGATTGCTCGTGCTTTCTTTGGTTGTGCTATCGCCAACAATGTACTCCGATCACCTCTGTTTAGGGAGGCTATCCAGTTTGCATGTGATAATAACCTTGTGGGCTATATACCACCAACTGCTGATCGTCTTCGAACAGTTTTGTTGCAGCAGGAGAGGGAACACATAGAGAGTTTGTTGGTTTCAACAAAAAATGGTTGGAGAAGGACTGGTGTCTCCATTATAAGTGATGGGTGGACTAACAACAACAGCAGACCACTCATTAACTTCATGGGTTCTTCTGGAAGCGGACCGGTATTTTTGAAGGCAATTGACGCTTCTGGAAATTTGAAGGATGCTCCATATATTGCTGGTCTATTCTTAGATGCAATTAATGAAGTAGGACCATCTAAGGTGGTTCAGACAGTTACTGACAATGCACCTGTAATGGCTGCCGCAGCGAAGATAGTTCAAGATGCTCACCCGCACATATTTTGGACTCCATGTGTATGTCACACATTGAACTTAGCATTGAAAGATGTGTGCGACCCAACTCCTAGAGATGTGTCTAGATTTTGCAATTGTAAGTGGATCAAAGAGCTGATTGTGCAAGCTAGAGCTGTCAAGATGTTTGTTGCAAATCACAACAATGCTTTGTCGATTTACAAGAAGTATGCAAAATTGAAGCTATTGAGTATCGCTAAAACAAGGTTTGCTTCAAACATCATTATGCTTCGCCGATTATACGAAGTCAAATCTTCTTTGCTATCTATGGTTTGTGATGCTGATTGGAAATTTTACAAAGGCGATGATACTAGAAAAGCTCAAGCTGTAAAAAACTCGATTGTAGATGATAGTTGGTGGGAAAATGTGGCTTATTTACTTGAGTTTATGAATCCACTCATTGGCATGCTAAGGGTTTGTGATACCGATAGACCATCGCTGCACTTGGTATATGATATGTGGGATGTAATGATCGAAGAAGTAAGAATGGTTGTTTACAAGCATGAAAATAAAGATGTAGCTACTGAAATAAAGTCAGACTTTTACACTGAACTCCATGGTATTCTTGTAAAAAGGTGGGACAAAAGCAATACTCCCCTCATTTGTCTTGCACACTCCTTACATCCTAAGTTTTATAGTGATGAGTGGTTAGGAGGAAGTGGTTTGCAGCGTGTGGCCCCACATCGTGATGGGGAGATATCAACAGGGCGCAATAGTTGTTTCAAACGCTTGTTTCCAAATATTGAGGACAGAAAGAAGGTCAAAGAAGAATATGGGAGGTTTTCTGGTTGCTTGGGAGGCTTTGCAGATTGGGAGTCACAAAAGGATAGGTATACTGAAGATGCTTCAGCTTGGAGGAACAATTATGGATCAACTGCACCTGCACTTGCCATTTTGGCGGATAGGTACATTTTAATTTACGTTATCTTTTATTGTTTTTGAGTGTAGCAGAAGACTAATATATTTGTTTTACGTTTTTATACATAGGTTGCTGAATCAACCTTGTTCTTCTTCTTGTTGTGAGCGGAATTGGTCAACATATGGTCTCATTCAAAGTATAAGGTGCAACCGATTGGACCCAAAGCGAGCGGAGGATTTGGTTTTTGTCCATAGTAGTCTCCAACTGTTATCAAGAAATAATGAGAATTACACCAAGGGTCCTACAAAGTATTGGGACGTACTTGGTGATGAATCAAGCATGGAAGGACCTACTGAGTTGGAGATGGCTAATCTGAATTTCTTTGAGACGGTTCCTCCTCAAGATGAGGAGGGGACATTGACTCAATGAGAAATTCCTTCTCCTTTTTTGGAACTTTTTTGTCTGAGGTATATATTTTTATTTTTTTCTATTTTTGATTTTTTGTAGAATATTAGAATGATAATAATTATAATATTAAATATTTTAGTATCTAAAACAACTTTTTTGAACTGTTGCAGAGCAAATTTTTGTGTAGGAGAATTGTTTGACAAACTACACTTTGGTCATGAAAGATATGAGCTCTCTGTCTATTTTTTTTGGATGTGCGACACATTTTGGGCTACAAGATTAGTGGATTAGGTTACAGATTATTTGCAATTGGCAATTCTCTTTACTTGCATATTTTGCAACTTTGTAAGTTCCTCAACTAATCAACTTTGTATGCTCATTTTATATTTGAGTTAAGATAATATTTCTATCACTTTAATATTTGTTTAGTATGCAATACTTTTTTAGTTTTTTAGTTTTTCCCCTATTTATCACTGTTTTTCTCATTTTCTGAAAAAACTTCTAATTTATAAATTTTATATTTATTAAAAAATTAATTAATTATTCCTAGCCGTGTCCCCGTGTCGAACTCCCACAGCTCCCCGTATCCGTGTCGGATACCGACACGCGTGTCCGTGTCAATGTAACCTAGGTTATTTCATATTAAGTTATCATTTCTAGTTAAAATCTTCCGAGACAGATCTCCACTTGAAGGAAAAGCAACGTCCGCAGCATCCATGGCAAAGGGCAAATCCTTCACACCCTGCCTCCTTCGTTCAATCTGTGCCCACGATTGGAGACCTGACATGAAATTGAAGAGTCGGACATATTTTTGATGTCCAGCATCAAATCAAGGAACTGAATTCTTTCACATATTCCCTCACCGTGCCAGTATGCTTAAATTTCTTGAATGAGTCTCTCTTTTTCCTCTTCTTCTTTCTCTTGCTTCTTATTATTATTCTCCTTTTTCCTTTATATAGTACTTGATCGGGACTCGCCTGATAGAAAGTACACTCCTACTCCTACTTCCACTACAAGTCTTCGCCCATCACAAGCTGCCGGAACTGCATGAGACTCCACCCCGGTGTGCCATGGGAGAATATTTCCGCGATAATGGAAATGCACGCATTAATAATCTATGATGATCTTAGCAAACAGGCGGTGGCATATCGAAAAATGTCATTATTGTTACGCCGACCACCAGGCCATGAGGCTTTCCCAGGGGATGTTTTCTATTTACATTCCCGTCTCTTAGAAAGAGCCGCTAAACGATCGGACCAGACAGGTGCAGGTAGCTCGCAGATAAGAATCAGTTCAACTTTCAAGGAGTTTCGTCTATTTTTCGCCCATCTATCTCTGGATACAAGGATTGATCTTGAATGGTGCAGTTATCATACCTCTTAGGAGGCACTACCCCCAGACCTGCCTGACTCCCTCAACCTATCGGTCGAGTCACTTCCTTCCACTCGCCTTACAAGGACCTACTCGACTGTCGGTTTTAGATAGTCATCTTCCTCTCCCTATCCTTACTTTTCACTCGCTTCCTCTCGTCTTTTACTTGAGTAGCTCTTCTCGGTTGCTCAACTGCTTATCCTTGAGCCAGATTCTACAGGCTACCTTTCCTTCTTTTGTGTGGCCTAGCTTTGATCCGTAGGAGCTAGGGCACAGGCAGAGGCAGAGGTTTCCGTTGCTTGCTTCGTGCATACAATTCTTTTATTCAATAAGGATTTCCGTAGCTTCAACCGATTCTCCAAACAGCATCTACTAGAACTTTAGAAAAGCTTGGAAGCAGCTGATCGGGCTACGTACAGTCGCCCTCACTTCAAATCACTTCACAGCAACCACATATCGATTAAGCAAGATGAACCACCTACCCATATGATATAACAGAAAGCGGGGAATGAATAGGACCCCTTGTTCATGTCAAAAACCTAACCTATAGGTCGTCGGTTTGATAACACTGGGAGTTGGAGGCAGGAAGCAGGCCGCTACTCGTAGGAATTGGAGGATACCAGCTTCAGAGGTAGGTTCGGCGGGGTATGGGCTAGCGGGACGGAGACTCTTGGTCCATAGCCCCCTGAGATTGGATATGGGCTGATCCACGGGACCTTTCAATGGGATGATACCTATTTTATACGGGCCGATCCCTTTTTTAATGAAAAAAACTGGATGTTCCGCCTTACCCCCACAGAGATCCTTTCCAGAGCATCTTTGCACCCTCCCCTCGATGCACCCATGAAAGTTGTTGGTTCGTCTGTGGTGATCTGTACCTTGAAACAGACCTTAGACAAGCAAATTGGATTCAAATATGAATCTGAATAAGAGTATGATACTAGACAACTAGAGAAGAGAGAGGCTGACGTCCTTTCTAAGAAAGCAGAAATAGTTCACGCAGTGAAATGCAGTTCAGTGGAATTCTAGTGAAAATCACAATCTGAAATCAGGGAATGAAATGGAATTCATTTAGCGAAGATTGGTCTACTGGTCTACGAGATTACTGTTTAGCAAACGAACTGAGAACCTTTCACCTACGATATGCTCTATAAGACACAAAACTAAGGAAAAATCAAAGAAAGGATGAGGCAACGTAGGCAGTTCCATCCACATCTATTCAATTCGTTATTCCATTCCAGCTGCTTTCAGTTTTGGAGAGGAGATATAGAACTATTCGTACGTACGGAATGAACCTATAAGGGTAAGGTTTCTTGCCAGTGAACAATGGAAGCGAAAGGAAGTTTTAATACAGGTAAGCAAGTAAGCAAGACCCCTCTTCCAAAAGAATCCAAGTGACGAGCATCAAGGCCTTTGGAACTGATTCATACCGATCTCTGTGGACCCATGGTAGTTACAAGCATTGAAGGTCAAAGGTACTTCAAGGTCTTTCTTGATGATTATACCTTAAAAAACTGGGCTTTCTATGCGGAAGTCTAAAAAAGATGAACCTTTAGCAAACTTGAAGCATTTTATGATAGTGCAAGAACGTTTTACAGGCTGTAAAAGTACGTCGGTCAGATCGTGGAGGTGAGTTCTTATCTAAGGACTTTGTTTAGCTAACACCAATTTCTTTCTGGTGTACACAGCCTGAATCTGTGCTAACTAGACGATTTACCACTACCGGGATTGGTTACCAACTGTAATTCCATTGTTAGATATTAGGCAAACGTCTTTGGTTTGGCTATTCATCACTATGGCTGTGGGCTGAACTAGTGAGTTAGCCTGGCCAGTATCAACAGTGACCTCTTGACTCCACAACAGCAAAAGAACTCCCTTCACCAGCGGGCCTTGGCATCTCAACCACCAGACCAGTAGGAGAAGCGGAACAATAAAAACCCTTATAGGAACCCAGCCCCAAGAGAATGGAAGTGAAAAGGGAAGCTAATGAGCAGATACAGGCCGGATCCTATCCATCTAACAGATCAGGGGAAGCATTAGTCCATGTTTGATCAGGTAGTAGGCAAGCAAGGGATAAGACAGGAAAGGAAAGAGAAGTGAAGACAGTCAGCTAATTAATGAGAGTTTTAAGTAAGGCAAGCATGCCAGGACTGACTCTACTAAGCTAATTCATAAGCTCATTTATGCTATAAAAAAGTAGAACAAGAAAGATGAAGAAAAGCATGCTATGTTATAAGATGAGTTGAGGTATTCACTCCCTTCCCCCAGCAAGCAATAGAAATAGAGTGATTGATTCTCTTGTATGCAAGTTTATAAACAAAATACCTGCTGAAAGAGAGCCTACTAAGCTCATGCATAAGCTATAACGGGCACTTTGTAAAAAATGATTTGCAGTGGGAAAACAGCTGCACGACCTTGAAAGTTTGGTAACAAGTGGAGTGCGCACTCCACGAGTAGCAAGCGCTGACGGAACAGAACTAACATCTAAGCTTAACAGCCGTTGCACGCTAGCATTTTTCCACTGGCTGCTAGTTGTAGCGCGCAGTATACTAGTGAATAGGAAAAGCGAATTTAGATTACAAATGACGGATGGAGGTTGAGGATGGAACATGTTCGGTGCCTCGCCCCTGTCTCCTTCGACGGAGACTGCAAATAAGGAAGTGGGATCTCTTTAGGATCTACTCCAGCGTCTAGAAATTGGTTAATCGGTAAAGATAGTGGCGGAGCTAGGGGGGTCCCAGGGTACACCCTGGCTCACCCTCAAATTTTGGAAAAAAAAAAAAAACTACTATATATATATAAGAATAATTATAAAACAATTTATATGAATATTGATTTGTTACCTAACCTACACCTACACCTACATCGTACCTAACATACCAAAAACGAAAAAGAAAGCCTCGTTAGTCTCATATCTTCTCACGAATTTGTTCTTTATATCTATTTTTCATTCATAGAACAATACTTTTTGTACGAGTTTTATAAACATTTATTGTAATTCTTTGGTAGGAAAAATAAAAAGGAAAAAAAACAACACTCACGTCCCAATATTTCATAATATATTTTCATTGGTACGTTATCTAAACATTTTATTCCTTGATATTTTTACATATTTATATTGGTTCTAATGAATTATATTGGTTAATCGAATCCATGATAATTTATTGTGTTGAATGTGTTTCTACACTAATTTTGATTGTTTATTGTAATGAAATTAGTTTTGAATCTACTTTAAGACATTGATTGAAATTTTGGAATAGAACGAAAACAATTAAAGCAAACGCGTAAGTGAAGACAAAAAGAAATACACTAAAGTCTACTATTTTACAATATTTTTGCCATATTGAGGGGTGACAATTTCTTTTTTTCCATTGCCTCGGCTATTTTTCTAATGACAGACCTACAAATTCATTGCTTTTGTAAATTGTACAGTTTTGAAGTGGTTTCCTAGATAAAGCATATATACGGAATATTTTCTATTTTTAAGTTTTTAATTTTCTAAAGCTAAATGAAATGTTAATTGTAATTTCGAAGATTTAAAAAGAATGACAAATTGAGTGTGTTAGTGTGTATTTTTAGTTAGTTGTGTTGAAGTGGCTAACCCTCATACATGTACTTGGTGCCCCGTAAAAAAAAATTGAAGGACAGCCATAGCTAGTAATCTTGAAACTAAATTTCCGTAACAATTAAACATACCCACGAATCTATTAACAAAAAAGATTTTATCTTTTCAAGATTTTGATATCAAGCAATAAGCATATAATAGTAATTGAAAACATACAATAATTTTATTAACTAGTTAAGAAGAATTGCATACCTTGACTTAGCTACAAGTATGAAGAAGAAAATTGATGAATTTTTAGGCCTTGTCTGTTTATGGGTGTGTTTCTTTTTACATTCAACGATTTATTTTTCGGATACCGCCTTTGGTCTTAAATAGGATACTTGGACTTAAACCTTCAACGTTGCGCTTGGGCCTAAGCCCAAACTAATACCCAATTAAGGCAACTCAAGCCCATTTTTGCAGGAGCTCTGCTAATTTAAGTCAACCATGTGAAATTGTGAATGATCAATTTTATTTGAGAAAAGTGGGCAGTATTGTTTTGTGTGTGTGATGATGGAATGGAGGGAACATCGTCATTTAGGTATGAGTTGTGTAACATGGCAACATGCAAGTGCTGCTTTATTCGAAGGAGTTTTGATAAGATGTTCCACGGTAGAATTAAGAATGATTATCGTTGATTTAGATAATGGATTGGAGTTCTTGAGATACCACAATACATGGACGATTCTCGTATTTTGGTACACTAGAATTAGCACGACTGGATTTTGAATGATCATATTCATAAGAAACAACTCGTAACTCTTAAGTGAGTTGCACACTTCTCATCTATATAAAGTGTACTTGAAACTTGAAACTTGATTGTATTAGTGTTCCTTTAGTGAACTATTCGCACAACTGGTTGCGAGTGGTGGGTTGCAGATTACAAATGTACAATTTTGAACATGAAAGGAAATTTAAAACTCTTATGTACTGACCCCTGAATCAATTATAAACAACAAAATAATAATTCTCTAATGAATGAATGTAGTGACAACCCCCAGGGTAAGTGACCAGCTTGACCTAGTCAAAACAGGTGTTCTTGAATTCCGTCATTAATATAGTCTTTAGTTGTGGTTGGTTAAAAGGGACCCTACTTATAAACACTTAGATTAAATAAAGCTCTAGAAATTAAAGAGTATGGATCCAAAATTAATATAGTCTTTAGTTGTGTCTTGCGTTGGACGTAGTCCGTTTAATTACCCACCCTTACTTAGGCAATTGTAAATAATCAACTTTTTTTTTCTTAAAAATATCTGTTGTCCTAATAGAATACTGTCATCACAATTGTACTTAAAGAAAAAACATATAGATTACTTAGACCTGCACGTACTTTCCAAAGTCAGGATTCTCAGGAAGGGTTGTGTTGCAAAAGACAGAAGGAGAATCAGCTTAATTATCATCTTACCAACACACACCTCTACTATTGTGACTTGGGAGCTTTAAGCCTTGTTGTAAAGAAGTGGATGAGCAGTTGTCAGCATTTTTTTTTTCTAGAATGCTACCAGGCAACCAACTTTGTGAGTCACATACATGCCACAATTGGTACAAATTTAAGTCATAATGCTTTGTCACCCCCTTTTTAAACTTCACAACAACCTAGTCAAATATAACTACTACACTTTAAAATGAAAAGCATGACTACTTCAAAGTAAAAGTTAATTCCAATAATATATAACTACATAAGAATCCGCCTAAGGCACAAGAGTCGAATATCGGCCAAAAGTTTTACTGACCCATTACAATTATTCAGATGATATCGCCATTCAGAAATAGTATATTAGTTAATGTCGAAGAGCCATATGATTTGAAGAAAATAGTGACATAACATCAAAGTATCAAACTGCATGTAGAATCTTTAGATTGAATAAGAAACAATGTGATAAGAGATTAATTGTAAATGAAATAGATGCAGTGGTTATAATATATGAGATTGACTATCCCTGGCAACGGATAGTCATAATGAACTAAATAAACTAGATGCAGTGGTTATAATGAACTATCCCCGGGAGCGGCGCCATTGATAAGAGATTAACTTAGATGCTATTTCACTGATAAAAAGTAACAGTAATGAGATGTGTAGAAACAGTAGATATGATATGGGAAATCAATATATAAATACTATTTAAATCAGTAGATAAAGATGAGCATAATCCTCAAACCAATCCTATATCCAACACAAATTGACAACTATAATACAGCTAAACTCTAAGTTAGAGCATAATCCTCATTACAAAATCTTGCAAATTTGATTGACAATAAATAACTATACACACAATTCAAAATAACAATGCAAAACAATTACAGAGCAAATGTAGTCCAAATTTCCTAAAAAGATAATGCAAATCATGAAATGATAATGCCTAAACTCATAAAATTTTCTTCGTACATATCAAAGAATTATATAAACTTAAAATTTCATTATCACATTTAAATTCATTGAATTCATAATAGAATGAAAATACATCACACAATTAACACTTTTCCATATATGATCTATCGAAGAAACCTACATCTTAGAATTTCGTAAACTCATTGAAGTCATAATTGATTCACATGTAACTTTAAAAATGTATCAAAACAAGAAACAATTCCAATTTCAGCCAAATCAAAATTGAAAAAAAAAATGTAGAGTTAAATTAAGCGATTAAATAATGCAAATTGATCTAACAAGAAATGAATAAAGAGAAATGAAATAATAATTACTTACACAGTAGTCTTAGAAACGAGCTAGGGTTTGTTTGTTTGTTTGAAAAAAAATATATTTTTTAATAAACATATGAGGATTGGCAAAACAGTGATTTAATTTGAGAGGCAAAAACTAAAGCCCAATATGTTATTACTTATCTAAGTCCAGCCCATTTCATTTGGTCCATACCAACATGCACGTGGCATAAGTGCATAACCATCCTAGTTATGTAGACTAGTATGGTGCATGTGCTATGCACTTATGTTGGGTAAACTCGTAATTAGAACAAAATTATAGGGTTAAAACAGTTATAAAAAAGTAACCAAGAGTCACACTTTTTTTATTATAAATTCACGGTTGTTGGACTGTTGGTGGGAGTAGGATTTTTAAGGAAGTAAAGCATTACTAAGCAGTGTTATCAGACCCAACCCGGGCACCAACCCGGTCTAGGGACTAGGTCACTGGGTCATTGGTCCAACCAGCGGGTTGTTAATTAAATTTTTAATAAATAATAATAGTTATGAAACTATTTGAAATGTGACAAAAACACAAATGTTCGCTATGTAATTGTAGTATAATCATTTTAAAAGAAAGCTCAAACAGTAAGGACACTGCCAAGTGCACTATGAATCTATGCATGATTAAAATTGTTCCATTCTGTGGTACCAAAAGATGGATTAACAACTCCATTAACACCTCCACCTTGACCAACCCAGTCTTGAACATTTGTTGTGAGATCAGTAATTTCATCATCTCCAACAACCCAGTCTTGAGTATTAGTATTAAGATCAGTAACTGCATCTCTATTCTCCTCTTCAACTCTAGCTTCATCTCCACCATCATCATCGTCATCAATGCCATCCAAGACATCTAAAAACATCATCGTTAATAATTTGGAAAATAAAATAGAATGAGCATTTCACAGAGGAATTTTGTCAAACAGTTTTAGCATGAAGGCTTGATTTCAAAACTCAAGTTCAAAAGCACCCTACTAATACGATTAATATGGTTCAAGAACAAAATTAAATGAACAAAAGAGAACGTAAAAGAAAGAGAACAATAGTAACTAATATTTAAATATTTAATAGTGCATGACTGCATGTTTTAAAAAAATTAATGGAAGACATTGATTAATACCTACTAGTGAAGTGTGATGATAGATGAAATCTCCATGAGTGATTATTTTATTTCATGAGTGGCAAGAAGTAGCCAAGAACAGAAGAACTTCATTAACTTCTTATTTTTAGTCCAGCCAGCCCACGTTCTTAACTGCTTATTCAAGACTTTAGTAACCCACCCGGGTTTATAACAACCGTTCGGGTTGCCGGTTTTCACAAAAACCCAGACGGGTTGATGGATTAGCACTAGGTCAACTGCTTATGCGATCTATTCATCAACCCAACCCGATTTAGGGAGCGGGTCACCGGGTCAACCCGCTGGGCCAGGCTAGGTCTGATAACACTGTTACTACAATCAAACTAATTGACTATCCCCGGCAACGGATAGTCATAATGAACTAGATGCAGTGGTTATAATGAACAATCCCGGGCAGCGGCGCCATTGATAAGGGATTAACTTAGATGCTATTTCACTGATGAGAAGTAACAATTGAAGTAACAGTAATGAGATGTACGTGTAGAAATATTAGATATGATATGGGAAAACAATATGTAAATACTTTCTAAATCAGTAGATAAAGATGAGCTATTGTGTTCGGTCCATTCTAGTTGTACATTCATTACTTGGATGCATACTTAGATTGAAATACTATTTCCTAATGAGAGTAGAAGATGTAAAATAATAGATATAATATGAAGAAACAATAATTTAAATGATGAGAAGAAGGATTAGAGAGGGGTTATTCCACCACGCGATTTGATTGGCTATTAGTTAGCTAGAGTTTATGACTATTTAGTACCACGAATTTTCGCTTTTTTTCCTAAATGGTACTCGAATTTTGTTTCTCGCCTATTCGTACCACGAAGTTTCAATTTAGCACATCAGTTAATTTTCCATCCAATTTCACTAATGGCATTAGCACTATTCACGTGAACAGTGTTTTTTCAAAAAATTCAAATTTTGAAAAACAAAAAAAATACTATTCACGTGAACAATGTTTTTTTTAAAAGAATCTTTAATCAATCTTAAAAATTAATTCTTTAATGAAAAATAATAAAAAACACTATTCACATGAACAGTGTGTGTGTGTGTGTGTGTGTGTGTGTGTGTTTTTTTTTTTTGTAATAATCTTTAATCAATCTTAAAAATTAGATTATTACACAAAAAAAAAACAATGTTCACGTGAATAGTGTTTTTTGTTTTCCAAAATTTGAACCTTTGAAAAAACACTGTTCACGTGAATAGTGTTGTGTGACTGTATGAATAGTATTAACATGAATAGTGCTAACGCCGTTAGTGAAATTGGACGAAATTGGATGAAAAATTAACTGATGTACTAAATTGAAACAAATTAAAACTTCGTGGTACGAATAGGCGAGAAACAAAGTTCGGGTACCATTTATAAAAAAATGTGAAAGTTCGTGGTACTAAATAGCCATTAACTCTAGTTAGTTATCAAATCGCTTGTTTTATTTCTAGTGAATACCAAGTCCTATTGGAGCAAATATTCACTAGCATGAGAAGCTAGCACTCTCACAAATCTCTTTGATGGGGTTTATAGTCTCTAGCCCCTTGGTTATGAGTTCTATCTTTAGAAACTCACAACTAAAGGGCTTGAAACTTTTATTGCAATACGACAAATAAACTAAAGACCAATCATCCTCACTTTGCTTCATAAACCCTCTCCAATGGAGGTTTAGCCTTGTTTTATTGGATGTATTTGGCTAAAACAATAAGATAACAATATTAAAATAAAGAGACAATAATTGAATTGAAGAATTAAAGCTTTTATTGATTGGGTTCTAATGGAGGCTGCTACAAACTAAAACTAAATTAAACTAATAATGAGAACTAAAAGAAAGAGAGAGAGAGAGAGACTAAACTAAAACTAAAAACTAAAATTAATGGGAACTCTTTCTTGTTTAGTCTTAACTCTATTTATATAGGAGAGGGTTAGGATTACATTTTCGTGCATGGGCCAAGAAGCTACAACTGTTGTAAATTACTTCAGTGCCATTTTCATCCACTTTTATAACTCTGATTGGGGTAAGACTGAGTCCATTAGAAAGTTGGTTCCGAGCCGGTCATTCTGACATAAAGTAGGCCCAATTCCGAGGTCCAAGTCCAAATATACGACCTGTTGAAATTTGTTAACTTTTTTGTCCCTTTCCTATCCGGATTAATTTTGACTTCCCAGCTTTGAAAAAGGCTTTTCTTCATGATTCTTGGGCTTTAAACGTAGAATTTCCTCAGCCATCATCTTGACTCATTTTCCATGCTAAAATGGTGTCCTTAGTCACCTAATCAGCTTCAAGTCCTGAAATGCATGAAAACATATAAACAATACTAACTTTTATTTATTATAAACACTAGTAAACGGGCACGTGCGTTGCACGTGCTAGCAATGAAAAATGGGGCGGAAAAAATGAAAGGAAAGAATTATGTATAATGTAAAATATTACATATTAAATTTGTCTGAATGAAACTTTAATTAAGGGGAAAAAAAACATTTGAATACGTTAGTTTTTTTTTTTTGTTTGATAATGATTTTTTTCTTTGCTCTGCCATCTTTGCGAATAAATATATTTGAAGATGTATTTAAGCATCGTAATTTAGTTAGTATGTAATTAGTATTGTATATGCCACAAACTTATTTACCTAAAAAATAGATATTATGTTGAGGAAATTCACCTTTGTGCTGCTAGTTGTGTAATTTTCTTGGCCAGGATTTATATGTGATGGAAGAGCATTGTTGGATTCATATGAGTGTACTACCTGTAAGATATAAAATACTACATCATGTTGTGCAACATAATGTGTATTCTTAACTGAAGAATAAAATATCTAAAGAAAAATGCAAGAAGAATAATCTTTTTCTTATTATTGTCTTCAAAATGATATAGCGAATCCATTAGCAAATGTTTTTTTGTCGTTGAATATTTTGGTTTGATTAAATAAGTAAGTAGGTTGGATAGAGGTAGAAAATGTAGCTAGCAAAAAAAACCCATTTTTTTTTTTTTAAAATTTAGAAACGTTTACATTTAAGTCGGATATAATATGTGGACTGAATTGAATGTATAAATAATAGTTTTCGATAAGATGGCTATGTGGTAAGATTGAATGATTAAAATGATGGAGGATTGAATTTTTTCAATCCATTTGTATGGAGGTGCACAGAAGTAAGAGCAGAGATAGACTGCATGATAATAAAATGAAACAATAAAAAACATGATATTAACTCAAACAATGATTTTGAACAAAATTTGCAGATGTGTGCAGTCAAAGAATCTAGATAGAAACGAGCTGTAACGCAAAGCGAAGGGACTCATTTCCCCAATATTATCTTAGTTAAAGGATTTGGCCAAAGGGAGAATCTAAAGCACAGTTGAAATGCATCGTCAGATTAAGCAACAATGGTTATACTACATAGTAGGCGTGAGTGCACTGAATCATGAGGGGCCTTCAAAGAAAGTGTTTGTTTACCATTATCATAACAAACACTATTACATGGCAGAGCAAATCTAGTAGTGTTTTTTTTTTATCGAACAACTATTTATGTAAATTCTATCACATTACTATTACATGGCAGAGCAAATGTAGTAGACATTAGTAGCAGCACCTTTGCGCATTGAGAATAAATTCCAAGAACAAAATATCTAATAACCATAAATAATAAAACAATAGTAAGTTTAGGACAATAATAATAACGACATAGTCCAAGCCATTTCCAGGATTCAATCCTATTACCGTTTACATGCTCCAATCTCAAACTACAACATCAGCAGCATAAAGTGCATTGAAAGTTGGCGATAACAGGTGTTTGACCTCATAAATGCGTACTCCATCCTTTGTATAACTATCAACAAACAGATCCCAAGTCGACCCACAAGTACCAAGTAGATTCTCATGTTCTTCAGTATAAATCTCAGGCCGCAAACCTTCTCCAACTAAAGGTCCTAATAAATCATCCTCCTTCTTGGTTCTCTTTTCACGACTTCGTAGTAGCTAACAGGAGTTGCATTTTGTAACCCCAGAAGTCCAGAAAACACCAACGCCTAACTCCATCAAGAGCCCATTGTGTTTGTTTTTTTTTTTTTTTCAATATTTTGAACAAATCTAAAACACTCATCATAAATTCAAAACAAAACCAAAAAAAAAAAAACGCAATAATTTGGACAGAGTTATTAATTATTCAAACGAAACAAAGAACCCCATCCGCAACCTAAAACCCACAAAACCCCAACGCCAACTCCATCAATGCACCACTTACTTCAATATTTAAACAAAATGAACATACTCCATTGCAAAAACTCATTAAATATTCAAATCAACGCCCAAAGAAAGACAAATAAAGAGAACCCAACAAATTAAAACAAAATGAACAAACCCCACTTGATAAAACAACAAAAAGAAGCAAAAAAACTGAAACTTGGAACAATAAAAGTACCTGGAAGACCTTCTAGGTGGAAGAGAAGACTGTAAAGGAGAATAACTTTTTCCATCAAAGACTTTTCTCGGAGATTAAAACTGAACAACAGAGAAAATAAAACTGTCTCTGGAGAATAAACAGGGCTGCTGTATTTCTCCGCTCACATTCATTAAGAGACTGGGCATGTTTAGTAGGTATATCAAAGTTTCTTGCACTGAATACTGCGATTCTGTTCTCTCCGCTCACATTCATTAAGAATCCTCTTTTATGGCTTCAGACAATGAGCAAATACCGAGCTACGCACAACACAGGCCCCAACTTCACATTTGAACTCGTTGGTAGGAGATTGGAGTCTTATAGAGAGAAGACACCTAGCTATGACCTTTCTTCAATGAAATTTCTCATGATTGCCGCTGAACCAGTGAGACAGAAAACTCTTAAAAGGTTTCTTGAGCTCACTTTCCCTTTCCTCCTTTCTGAAGAAGTGATGGCTCCTAGATACAGTTTGGCTGAAAATTGTGTGTATGTAAGTTGTGCATTCGGAGAAGGGAATCCCATTTTGGTGGATTGGCAAGGCAGGATCTGTTGTGGGCACGCGACTCGAAGTGACCTTGATGTTGATATCAGAATTGTGGATCGAGCTTTTCACATTGTTTGATCAAGAAGTTCATAAAATAAAGCTCATTAAGAGCTTACGCTTGCTGATTGCAAGGAAGCTCACTTAATCCAGTGATTTTGTTCTCCATATTAGAGGGACTTGCCTTTATCCTCAGATTTTTTAGTGTTCTCTTAGCCTGTTAACAAAGACAAAACCAAAGGCATTAAAGTGGCAAGATACTGTTAACCACTCACCAGATAATGAAAAACAGCCAAGGTTACCTTTGCCCAGTCAATATGATACGGATCCCTGACATTTTGGTTGGCAATTAGGAAGTCTACTACAGGTCCAGGTTGTACAATCATAGTAGTTTATACATCTACAATTTTCAACTTAATCAATAAAATTATGTACAGTTTACACTATCTTCAATGTTATCAAATAGAACCTTACCATTATGGTGAGTGACATCATTATTGGCATGAGACTCGTCTGTGGCTTTTCCAGCTTGTTCAGCCAAAATTACCTCTCCTTCATACATGGATAAGATAATAATCCTTATTCCTGAATGTAGTATCCGATCTTCTCCTTCATATATGGGCTCACTGCCATCAGGGCTTGAGGTGTCACTCTTGTGGACGTCCATGTGATCTCTCATTCCACCAGATAAATCGAATCGGCAGATCATTTGTAAGTAGCGAAAAAGCAGTTTTTTCACAATCAGGAGGGGGAGCATAATATTGTTGACTATAGAAATGAATGCCCGCTACTAATTCTTCCTTGGTTTCTGGTAAATCAAAAGGCGTCTGGGAGACAGAGTGAGAAATCAAGGCAGGTTCAGAGTTGAATGTTTTTGATGCTATTAGTTAGCGGCTAAACCCAGCTAATGCAGACTTAGGCGCAGTGGCTACTAAAATAGGTGTAGCCAGAACAGGGTTCCGATCTCTAAATAGATCTGCTATAGGTTCTCGATCTCGATCAAATGGCTTAGAATCTGTCTCTACATCTGGATCTGTAATAGGATATGGAACTAAATATCGACCTGAAATTGGAAGGGGTGCTCTATAGCTTCAACTGATACTGCTTCTAGACTACATCGGCAATGGATCACGCCCATCATCATAAGGGCTTTTCCGTATGGGGTTGGATCATTGGCCCTGGTGATAGCTCCCGCTTGGCTAGGAGTTCTCACTTAAAGCGGATATTCGAGAAATACAACTGGCCAGTCAAGTTCGTTCTAGGTTTATACATGTTCAGGCAATAGCATGATTCTCATTTGATCAAAATATACACTGTTTACATATCCAACCGTACATGAAAGTATAAAACACCTCATCAAGGAAACCGGTAAACAAAGGTGTATGGCATTATGTAAAAATTCTAGGCCAATAGTAGTGCATACCTTGTCGAGAGTCTGTGTTGTAAGGGCATACAGTGGGGGAGCCACCAATTTCATCTTAACAGGACAATCCTCATTTCCAGCAGCTTACGCTTTCCCCATGGCAGCCTGTAAAATGGAGAAGAATGGACGTAATATGGCAACTAAAATTTGGGCAAATAAGCTAAACAAATCATATTAGCAAAAGAAACGAAACGAATTAAAGTCAACAGTATGAGATCATGACCTTGATGTGTAAAACATTGGAACACATGTCCCTCAAGTACCTTAGATCTTTATCACTTAAACCTATAAACCTTGACAGTAGGTATCCCTTGTGCTTCTGTAATACCAAAGTGATTATATATATGAAAGTACCGTAAGATGGATATAATATAGAGGGACTGAAAGAAACAGCACAATAAATGCAATAAAGTTATGCAGATTATTATAGTTTATTATAATACGTATGATAGAGATGGACTTCATGTCTAAATGCAATAAAGTTACAAAAGATAGCACAATAAGTTTTCTTTATAAGAACACAACTAATAATAACAACAAATTAATATAAAATATCTCCATCGCATGATCTACTTTGACACATTTCAGCTTTTGGCCTATAGACAAAGCAAAAGTAAATGTGATTCAAATTAGTAAGAAGAGTCATGTAGAATCGTGGTAAAGGTAAATTTGTTTTGAATATAAGTAATGTTTAAATACCTTGTTTTCTTTTATCTTACGCACCCTTTTAGATGGAGGTCTAATGACTGAAGTCTGGGATGATTCATTCGAATCTTCAGTCGAAATTACCTTTGACAAAAAAGTTGATAGAGGATAAGTGAATGTCTAACTATTATTTAAAAATGGAAACATATAAAAGTGAAACACATACCACATAAGCTTTTCTTTTGTAAGTTTTATCAGTTCTGTTTTTCTTATTTGAGGAGTTAGGAATGTCGGTGGACCTTCGAAAGGAAGTTCTTTGCTAGAAAAAAAAGAACATAATAAGAATAAAGCGTTGAATCAAGGAATAAGCATTTTTTTTTTTGTATAGATTGTTAGTCATTGGCAGTAGGGTAAAAGTAAATGAATACCTTTTCTTTCATAAGAGTTGAGCTGTATTGATGCATGTTGTCAGGTAGTTGGGCTTGGAAGGTATCATTTAGAATCTGTGATGGCTCTGTCACCTGATTGTATAATAAGAGGTAAAATAATAAATATAAGCCAATGATAAATAAGAATAGCAGTGGACTTCAACAATGAGAAAGCTCCCACTGTCGCCTTGATCTGGCTGTCCTGCGACAAACCAATTTGCGCGACCATCTGACCAGACATGAACAGAACGCTTCTGGTACTAAGAAGCTCAGATAGAGCAGCACGAAAATATTGCAACATGTCTTGTCTAAGAATTCGGTAACAGATGGGTTTTTCCGGTTCATTCGGGTTGTCTTATCGCGGTTGAAATGTTGGTTGGATTGTGGAGGAGCAGTAAGATGAAGCGGTTCAGGAGCTTGCTTGTATACCATTTCTAGAGTCGTTTGCTCCCAACTATCGCTACGTATAACAATAGACCCGTGAGCATGAAAGCAAAAGCGGGGCCACCCCTTCTCTCCACATTGCATCGTAAAACACAAATGATATATGAAAGTTAAGATCAAAGTTAAAGAGCAAATAATTGCTTTAAATCCATAAAATGAACAAAGAAAACATAGAAGATAAATTGAAAATCACTCTGTAAAATGTGTCAATACCTATTACCCATAATGAAAGTTAAGAATGATGGCCACAATTCCATTATCGTCCACATGATTAAACTTTATACTCTAGCCATTGATCAAAGATTTTTTTTTAAATCCGGCTAATAGGTGGGATAATAGATCTCCTAAAACCTACGATGACGGATAATAGAGTCCAATAGAAAAACGGATAAGGAAGCATGACCAAGAGAAGAGTTAACAATTTAGAATATCCAACACTTGCACATTGTTGAGAAAGTAGTGATGACACCATTCGGCTGCAATGGTATGACATGGCTCGTTGAAAAATAAATAAACTACTCAATGTAGGCAATTAAGCAGAAGCTGGAGGTAGTCACAACAATGACAGCAAGAACAACATAAAACAATGCAGGTTTAACCAAAGATCCTGCCCATCATTTCAAAACATTTCCATTTAGAAATGTTGCGCTTAGGTACATCCTGCATACCCAACAAAAATCCGAGTAAAGAAATCGGCAACTGTGATGTTAGCATAATACATGCATTGATGGGAGACGTACCTGCCTTAAGAGATGCATATGTTGACGATAGGGACAGAATGGACAATAAGAATCCCCAAGACTAAATGAGAAAAAACCAAATTATTAATTACTAAACCACTACCCCACAGCTTCAAGGAGAAACGTTTGAAACCCTCAACCAATCAACCATATAAGACACAAATAATTAACTAAATTTAAAAAATGAAAGGATAACATCAAATTTGTTAAGGATGTGTAATATATAAATGACTTTTATTAGTACAACTAATATTAGTTTTTAGTTACTTAATACAAAATCTTCAATAACAAAACAATATAAGTAAGTAAGTAACAATTCTCATTTGATCAAAATATACACTGTTTACATATCCAACCGTACATGAAAGTATAAAACACCTCATCAAGGAAACCGGTAAACAGTGTATGACATTAATAGAAAAAATTCAAGGCCAATAGTAGTGCATACCTTGTCGAGAGTCTGTGTTGTAAGGGCATACAGTGGGGGAGCCACCAATTTCTTCTTAACAGGAGAATCCTCATTTCCAGCAGCCTAAGCTTTCCGCATGGCAGCCTGTAAAATGGAGAAGAATGGACGTAATATGGGCTACAGCAACTAAAATTTGGGCAAATAAGCTAAACAAATCATATTAGCAAAAGAAACGAAACGAATTAAAGTCAACAGTATGAGATCATGACCTTGATGTGAAGAACCACTTCCATCTGAAAACATTTTATTTCAATGTCCGTTTGTATTTTTCACCGCTATAGGGTCATGCGCCTCCTAATGTTGATTAAAAGAGCATCTTTAATCTCATCTGACACAGTGGGTACCAGGTTAGTGACATGTGTAGTGACAAATTGATAAGCAAAACACAAACAGAGTACCTTATACTACCAAATAATGAGGGGTGCGAATTGTAGTTACCTCCTTTCCATCTTGACCAACTTCCTTAATCTCGCGAGTAAGTGAGTTTAAAATGGAGTCAGGATGATTCAGGATTAACCTGAATGCCTGGTTAAACAATAACACTTAAATCAAATTGGAAGTCAGTCAACAACGTGACTTTATGGTGAGCATGGTCTAAGAAATACCTCATATGCATGTCCATAATTTCGGTATAGAGGGCAACCATAAGTAAACTAATAGATAACAACCAATAACTACACAAAAAAATTAATTCTATAAACAAAATCAACAATTCATAGATTGAGGCTGCCAAATTGAACAAACTTCAACAATTCATAGGGGCTTTTATGCAGCCACGATGAACCTGTGGCCTGCATCACTGCTGGGCTTTGATTGCCTGCAGACGAGGACTTAAAGGAGGCGTAGAGAACTCATCCAATGGCTGCAACTCTTCAAACTTCGTAAATGTGACCAACACCCTGATAGTAGGAACCACCGGAATAGCAACCTCAACAGGAAAAGTTAATGGTGGAAGATTTGTAGTAAGAACTTCTCTTAGACGACGGATTGCCTTGACCTTGTTTGCGAGAAAATCAAGCAAAGGAAGGAGTTCTTGTGTCTGAAGCGGGAAATTGGGTGAAAGCCAGAGAATACGTATCAATCCTTATTTGTACTCGAGGAAAAAAGGGTTTTCTTGTATCCCTTCCTCTATGGAGTTCATCCCCCTTCGCAGCAATATATACTGAGTGCCTACCAAGTCTGTTTCTGGGAGGCGAATCCCCAAGGAGATCACTGACCTTCTCCTCCACACAAAGTGAACTTCTAGGAGGAAGCAAATTTTTTTGTGTCTCGGGCTTGGCTTCCGGTTTTCTCCATCCACCAAATAAACACTATGCCGATGAGCAATAAACCCATCGAAATCCCATTCTCGGCGTAACTCGACGAAGAATCTATCTTAAGGGCAAGCTCCAATTGACTCTTCTCATCCTCGTCATGGATCACCATAATCACTCTCAGTCTCATTGCAAGACGAGAAAAATTCATCGTCTGTGATAGCTACCCGTCTAGACTTGATGCTCACAACCACGTTCTGCATATCATAAACTTTAGCTTTCCACTGCATATATATATATATATCTTTGCTCATAGCAACTATGCCGATGAGCAATAAACCAATACGAAATCCCATTATCTGGCATTGACTCTGACGAATCTAAACGAATCTAAACCAATATCATAAACTTAAGCTTTCCACTGCCCAAACCATTTCCGTCTTTTCTTGCCTTCTCCAAGTTAAGTGTGGTAAAAGCACTTCCCGTGTCTGAGACATTGCAGTGACTTATTGTTGAACCTATGCATCTTTACCTTGTGTGAGATTATGGAAAGTGAAGCAGGGAAACGAGGCTGAAAGATGAAGAATATGAAAAGCAGACAATAAACATACCCAATCGATGAAGAACAGATAAAGAAAGTTGATGTCTTAAAGAAAGCATCGTTAAGCGCAAACAAATTGGAAACCAAACTTGTTCCCTAAACACAATTTAAAAGTAAAGTAAAAAAAGAATAATCTAACCTATTCCATGTGGAGAGGGATTTTCAAGATGAAGAAGAGATGTTGCTGAATATGTTTTTTTTCTTTGGGAAAGTAGCGAAACGGTTGGTTAACTGGAAACTTTGGGCAACAGATTAGAAGACCATACCTATCTGTTCGAGGTGGAAGTTGGGTAAAAAAGTATTGAATGATAAAGGCACTATTCTGTGACTGGAAGGAAAAAAAAAAAAGAGAAGAAAAAAGTAAGAAATAGAATAAATTTGAAGAAATAAACAAAATTCCTACCTATGCGCTTTAGAGTAGATTTCAATTCATAAATTCAATCAGCAGAGGAATGACAAATTTGTTTTGATTGGAACGACAGAGTTATTTTTGTCTTAAATTCGGGAGGGAGCGAAGGAACGGAGAAGACAAACGAACGGTTTAATTGGGAAACCGCGAAACGGTGTTTCTGTTTTACGAAGATGTTGAGTTTTATAGGCCTATTTACGGGAGCTAATGGCTAATTTACCCTTCGAACATGAACTGGGAAAAATTTCGTGGGTGAAACTTTCAGGTACCCTTGTGATTTAAAAGATTGGTCTAAAAACGGTAATACGGGGACTAATAAATGGGGCAAGTTTTCCCATTATATATAAGATAAGATATATAAGATAATTAGTTTAAATGTAGTGTTATTAAGGGGTTTAAATAAAATTTTAGAAAAACTTGGAAGATGCTGATTGGGCTACGTACAGTCGCCCTCACTTCAAATCACTTCACAGTAACCACATATCGATTAAGCAAGACGAACCACCTACCCATATGATATAACAGAAAGCGGGGAGTTGGAGGCAGGAAGCAGGCCGCTACTCGTAGGAATTGGAGGATACCAGCTTCAGAGGTAGGTTCAGCGAATCGGCGGGGTATGGGCTAGACGAGACGGAGACTATTGGTCCATAGCCCCCTGAGATTGGATATAGGCTGATCCGTGGGACCTTTCAGTGGGATGATCAGTGGACCCTATTTTATACGGGCCGATACCTTTTTAGATGAAAAAAACTGGATGTTCTGCCTTACCCCCACCGAGATCCTTTACAGAGCATCTTTGCACCCTCCCCTCGATGCACCCACAGCAGAAGACACCTCCAAACTGAACTTGGTGATGAAAGTTGTTGGTTCGTCTTTGGTGATCTGTACCTCGAAATAGACCTTAGACAAGCAAATTGGATTCAAATATGAATATGAATAAGAGTATGATACTAGACAACTAGAGAAGAGAGAGGATGACATCCTTTCTAAGAAAGCGGAAATAGTTCACGCTGCCTGTGGAAAGGTCGATCTCTGGATCATATGAAATGCAATTCAGTGGAATTCTAGTGAAAATCACAATCTGAAATCAGAGAATGAAATGGAATTCAATTAGCGAAGATTGGTCTACTGGTCTATGAGATTATTGTTTAGCAAATGAATTGAGAACCTTTCACCTACGATCTGCTCTATAAGACACAAAAATAAGGAAAAATCAAAGAAAGGATGAGGCAACGTAGGCAGTTCTATCCACATCTATTCAACTAGCTTTTGAACCCGTCCTACAAACGGTGCTGTTACAAATAACGTATTTGTTTTGACGAATTGAAAATTTTCTCTAATAATGCAAAGAGTGCAAATATAGAGCTATATAGAAAATAACTTAG
Source organism: Coptis chinensis (assembly GCF_015680905.1). Taxonomy (NCBI): domain Eukaryota; kingdom Viridiplantae; phylum Streptophyta; class Magnoliopsida; order Ranunculales; family Ranunculaceae; genus Coptis; species Coptis chinensis. The sequence continues at coordinate 93,806,032 of NC_141459.1, read as the reverse complement.
CATAAAATATACAATTATACATGGTTTTAAGTCTTTTAACTATGTGGAATCAAGAAATAGCTTAAAATGTCTGGCCTTAAAATGACATGTGATAATTTTTGTGGAATGCTTGAAATAAAACCATACTGTTTGTATGCTCGTATCATTACATTAGATGTGAACTGATTTGGAATTTACTTTTGTGACAATTGGATTAGATATGATACGTGGAACTGACAATAAATTATATTTTCTTTGAGTAATGGGAAAGCAACAATCATATCCCACAGACATTTTTCTTTTACTTTTTTCCCCGTCTTTTTTTTTTGGATCAAATGCAATACATTATTCTATAGACCACTGCCAAAATTTTATAAAAAATTTGATTATCATATGAAATCCCACGCCAGTAAATGGTGTGCACCTTATTGAGTTATGACAATTTGAATTCTAGCCTGTTGATGGGCAATCAAATAGTTGAAAACATATCATATATATTTGATTTATTTTTGGAGAAAAGTACCAATCACCAACTGGTATGAATCAATGGAAAATTCCGACTTAAATCAATAACCAAATCAACAATAGAATCGAAGACATTAATATGAAGTGCACCAATTGTAATGTTCTAATTAATTCTCTTGTGCAATCACCATCTTATGTTATATATAACTAAATGAAAAATGGGTTTGGTAGTTGTTGTTCAACATAAGATGGTGATTATGATGGCGGTTAAAGAGATGGAGCCATGAAGGAGTGCTACCTTCATTTGAAGCACCATCAGTTCCAAACATCAAATTCAACTCAAAAGTCAAGCAAGGAGACATGAAGATAGAGAGAAGGGAGATTCGATGCCTTTCAACGGAGTAACATAAGAAATAAAGAACTAACATATAATTTTTGACTTCATCTGCCGTAGGAGAATATGGGACAACAGAAGCTTATCAAAGGTGATAGACATAATAGCATACCTTTTTCAAGAATGTTTGACTTCAAATAACTCATTTACAGGGTTTAATATATTGTACTCTTTGAATGAGATGGAAATGATTTAGTTTAATTATAAGTGAAGTGCTTACCATTCAACCACATCCTAAAAATCAGTTTTCCTAAATTGCCATGTAAGATAAAAAAATGTTATCAACTCTTCTAGAAATTTGACCCTCAGATTGATAGACTCACTTGTGATTGCATACCTGGACGGTGACAACCAAATTAAAGAAAGCAAATTCGTAACTCACATGAATGTCTCAAGTTGTCCTTAGCTAACATTACAGAACTTGTCCTTACCATAAGTTGGACTTTGCACCTCAGCACCCTAATAATTAATTAAAAGTAAACTTATTGAGAGTAAACTAACGTGACTTCCTACAATTACAGAAAAAACTCCTCTACATGAATCACAAAATAAGTAGTTTTTAAAGAACAAACAATGTCACCAAATTACAATATTATACAAAACAAATACCTAATGGTCGTTGCTCTATGGTTGCTAAATCCATTTCTCTCAGATTTGGTCCTTACAACTCTTAGATATGGTTTTTAAGAACGAATGCTACACGCCGCATGCAACATTCAAAAAATCTTTAAGACTATAACTTTTATTTTCCTGCAACAATGAATCAAAGAGATATACATGCAAGTTAGCTAAGCTAGATATATATATAAACAGATATAGAGGAATTAAAATGAGAAACTTGGCTAAGCTACATAGTGAAATCACTACCACATGCTGCAATGCTAAAGATTTAGTTATTTATTTTTTATTTTTTATGCAGTGATTGGTCTAAAATTCTAAAAATTAAACTATATATTTTCTTGTCCCATGGCAAAGAAAGTTTTAAGATTAAAAAAGGACGAAGCTATACATATATTTCTCAATCGCTATGGAGCAATCAGTTACCAAGACTGAAACAAAGTAAGCCTAGTAATATTGACTCAGATTATTCATAGGAATTCACTAAAATAAGTTTATTCTAACCATTATAACTGTTCCTCAAGTTCCTTGTATGTGGCCAAAGCATCCTGGTGGTTATATTTTTCTTTTTGAAGTTCAACTTTTGCACCCAGACTGCCCACCCAACTCCTATGCCTGTGTTTCAAGTGTATTAAAAGATTTTTCCATACATTTCAACTGTGTCTCCTCTAAGCAATTCGACTTCTATGAAGATACCAATTATAATTTGTCTTTAATTTAGTTTTTACGGTACATGCAAACCATGGTGTATACTTCGTTTCTACGGGCCTAATTTGTTCAATTTATATCACTAACCATAGGTATGAGCAATTTGTTAAAAAATGCAAATTTGACCATGTGCTATGAAATAATAGATTAAAGAAAAACGAAGTAACAGAGAAAACTTAAGGCATAGTGCAAGCACAAATTTAAGGTTTTAACAAAGCACATGAATATTCAAAGCACTTCTTGTGAAGAACATAAATTCCCGAAAAAAAAAATCACTTGCATGTACTTGTGAAGAACATAAACCCATGTTCAGACATGCACCTCAATGGAGATCCTACTTTAACCAATGGCTCTTAATTAGTAATGAACTGACTACTCGTACTATACATAGTAGGGCAAATGCCCATGCCTGGTGGGTTTGATGTAGATGATATGGGCATAGGTTGCAGGCAAGCAAGTGAGCAATGAGGAATGAGCTGGTCCATGTTTCCAAGAGGTCAATCCATTTGTCATCCACGATGAGGAACAAAACATAATTCTTAGGTTGAAAGCGTGAGCATTAATATAGGGCACACAACACAAATGTTATACCAAGCTCGAAGAAAGGTTGTCCAATCAGGAGAAAATTCACTAAACCAAGAACCATTGCAACAACACATTGCAAATGAAAGCATCAAATAATAACTTTTCTGATCCATGCTATACTGTCTCTGCCACATACAACTATATCCCAAAAGAAAACAATACTTAGCAAAATAACCCATATTTGTTAAATGTTAAGTTTTCTATTGCTAATTAACGGTAACAATAAAAGCAAGATACATCCACAGAACATGGGCATAGCTAGCCAACATTAATAGAATAGATCAATTTTAGCCAGTGAATTCTGCTCAATTCTATAATAGTTGTTATTCTGACCCGATTCTAGCTAACTCTGATTCTTGGTGTCCTGAGACCCTCAGTTTTTCCATTTCCATTCAGGTCTAATTATAGAGTTCAACGGAACATTAGGAATAGTAAGACCCATTGTTTCTTTCATTACCCTTCATAATAAAAAACATAACAATATACAATCAAGACAGATCGCTATCAATGCTCAAATTACATATAAGAGTTCTCGTCATGTATGCAAGTATATATAATAGTTTTTTCTTTAAGGATTTTGTATTATAGACTGTGTATGCATTAGTCAATTAATTGTAAGATCTAAAGGGAGTTAAGGCACACAAATTTATAAGGCGTGTTTTGCAGGAAAAATAGGTACCTAGGTTTAATTTGTACATATCGTCATGTCCAAGACACTAAATCAAATAAAAATACTCTATACATGTAGATATGGCTCACTCAAAATAACCAATTTGAATAGCTTCAAAACGTTCAAGTAATTATTATCCGCTCTGAAGACTTTCGCTTGAAGCTAGTTGTCTCTACTAATTGCTTAATTGTCTTAAAGTTAATTGGGTGTTATGTTAATTATCACTTTGTAAGGTTCGTCATATCTCAAGAACTACATATTCTACACCTTACCAACTGTAAAAATAGTAAAGGTGAATCTAGCTAAGTGCACGATGAACAAATGAACAATTATCCCTTGGTCAAAATTTGAGGATATACTGATATAGTTGATTACTTGATTGTTTCAGAAACTCAATATTCACACATATTTTACAACAAATATGTTGTTAAATTCCTTGTGGGTTTAGATGTAGCAGTTCATTGTAAGAGTAATACACTACTTAACATGTTTGGAAGAAGAGCAGGAAAAAAACAAAGTACAACTTAACATTTAACATTGTACCCAAGTTTTTAATTTAACATTATTACCTTGAGAGCCACCCAACATCTTAAAGGCATTCGCAGATCGTCGGTGCAAATTTGGTGACCAACATCTCCTTGCTTTGCTATGAATCTGTGAGTTTGGAGTAGAGGCTATTAAAAATTAAAGATTATCTTCTTCATTGCCAAACCATGAGGTGACTTCTTCTTCATCATTATATATTAAAAAAAAAATTCAATTTTTCTCAGAATTGTAAAAAAAATGAAAAACTTTAGATATAATTTGTTTGGGTTCTTTATTGGAGTTGAAACCAGTAAGTAAGGGGAGAAGAAAGAGTTATAGACGGGGAAAAAGGGTTTTTTTTTTAGTGTTGTGACCAAAGAAAGGGGTCTTTCTGAGTGTTGTGACCGAATTGGTTTTTTGGGTTTAACTTTAATTTTGGAGAGGAAACCCACAATTTAGTACGTAGGGGTTTATAGAGTTTTTTTTAATGTTTTGTTCGATGTAAAGGTTTGTTTACTTCCTATTTTTTTCTTAATCCCTTGCTGATGTGGACAACCCCAATGAGCTCTAAAAGGGACTGCTATTTATATTCATTCAATCAATCTATGACGTATTTATGCATACTTTGGAACCCTTCTTTGTTCGTTTGTAAAGCCTCAGAAACTTGGAATGAAATTTGTTTAAGAATATATATTTTTTTTAAAAAAAGAAAAAAAAAATAAATGAAAGAAAAAATATTAAACCTCACAAATGGAGGTGAAACTACTTATGGTATATAGACTATAGAAAAAGCACTATCCACATGAGTTCAGTTTCACTCACCCATCACCACCCAATAGTGTTTTCAGTGTCAACTTCTTTCTACTTATTTTGTTTTGAGAAGCTATGCAAACACACTCACTTACCATTAGTAAAGAATGTCAAGAATTTAAATATACTACGATAAGCAATTTCATATAATTATTGAGCACTTAATTACTCTACATTATTGGAATATTTATTAACTAATTAGGGAGAAATGTTATGATACTCGAATCATTTGTTCAAACCAATACCCTAAAGAAGAATCATTGCAACTTAAGAGTATTTACCATATTACATAGTTTTATATCCTATATTGTATGTAAGAAAATAAATGAAGTTAGCAACTAAAAGAAGTATGTCAAGATTCATTGCCTTCACAGTTGCATATGTCATGTCATTCAAAAAGGACCCGTGAACCTACATAGAAATAGCATACATTCTAGGGCCAATAAAGAAATGAACTATATAAAAGTCCATGCTAGACATTGCTTCAGAGAAATAAACAGCCCTTGCCTTTTGACCATTGCTAATCATAGGTGCCAATGATTAATAATTGACAAAGTGAGCAAGCGTGTCAATGCTTCGGTTAATACATGTCAAGATCGTCATATCGGATCAACACTATATGAACATACGCATCCATAAATAAAATACCAATGATAAATATAACAGTTCAAGCAATATTTAAGAAAAGACGGAATAAGCAAATTTAGACGATTGAAAATGTTAAGACTTGCAGTATCTGTGATTGTGTTGGGAAGATTGTGCTCACCTTTGTATGTGATGATCAACATGTTTGTGTCCTTTAAAGCTCAGACCATTTGTTTATGTAGATGACAACTTTTCATGCTACTCCACTAGTAATGTGAAGTCTATTCTATAACAGCACAGAAGCCACCTCTATGTAGCAGGAGATGGACACTCTAGGAGTGGAATTTCTTCTTCATCTCGGAAACCCTTGCTTGTCACACGAACCCATATAGGTCCTTATAAACTCCTGTGTAACGAACAAATTATTACAACATAACCAAATCTAACTAATTACTCTGATACTCCCTCTTGCAATTAGAATTAGACTTAATATTAGACATTATCTATTTCCTAAAAATATATAGTTCATCAAACTCGATAGATCCATGTTGTTAGAAACTTGTCAAGAAGTACATCAGGTATAAGCCTGCAGCAAAGCATCTCCTGTCCAAAGCATAAAAACTAACCTAAGGTGACCAACCAAGGATTTATTCAAAACAACACTGATCGTCTACACCTTATGGTAAAAGGAACATGGAAAGGAGTAGGTTTCATTCGATTACCGTCGGTGTAGTTCCGTCAGGGAGATGTAGCTAGGGAGAAGACAGGGCATCTATTGAAAGGAAGTGAATAGCAGACGATAAGACGCAAAGACGATAACTGCATTTTCGTCTTATCATCTGGTAAAACCAATAATTACAATAAGATCAGGGCGGAGGAAGAAGGAGCGGATATACTACTCGCGAGAGCACCTTTCGCTTCGCTCGCGGAAGCCACGACGTCCTACGAATACAGTCCTCATGCTTCAATCTCAAATGACTTCATCACATAACAACACTGACACTTGGAGACCAGTTGGATATCCTAAGCTAGCTGATATGAGGGTCATGCTTCAGTCAATCACTTATTTTTTCAGAAAAGAACTGTCAATTATCCGGTGAATTCGTAAATTTTCTCCCCGGAACAACTCTCTTGACCTTCTCGTGAAAACGTAAAACTATTTAAAGCTAAAAGAATAAAAAATACTAAAAGGACAAATGATTACATACATCCGTATTTTGATCCCGCATGATGTGGCTGAAAACATGGTCGCAGTGTAATTGTGATTCTCTTTCCTGCACACGAAACTTTAAATGAATTAAACTATTCTCTTTCCTGTAAACCTTGACTGAGATAATCCATTCTCTATAAAGGTAACCTAAAAGTATCTATTGAGCTAAAATATAGTGTTGGACTATTACATCAAGTTATAGGCAGTGGCCTAAGTGTCTGTGTCTTGGATTATTCAGCTTATCCCAATTTTTTTTCTATTGATTCTAAAGATTCTCATTATAATTAGGTAAATGACTAAAGCTAATTAAGATACAACCTTGGTTGACTTTCTTTCAAACTTTTAACTCACTGAAGGGGTGAGTGAGTGAGTCATGAGTGATGAGTTATTGTCGGCCTAATCATAGACTTACTTTTTAACATAGAGGCTATATCGCGACGTGCTTAATATTTATGCCGACTGACCTTCATATGAAACAGATTGAGGATATATCTTGAATTTCGTACAAATTAAATGTCAAACGGATTGAGGATATATCTTGAATTTCCTACAAATGTTGTGGGTGACTAAGAGCAGTAGATGCAGACGTGCATTTACTTTCAATTCCGCCCTCTTGTAAGGATTATCACCAAAATTTGAAGGTGAAGAAGGTGGCAGTCTTGAGACTTTAAGAAAGTTGTCTGTGACAGGGAAGAAGGTGATATTTTCATACGTTCACCTGCTTGGTTTGGTACCTTATATATACTTGATGTAAATTCAGTATATATATAATGATAGCAGTAATAAATCTAGAATAAATGAAAGAACAAAGTATCTCATTTAAGTCGAGCACATGCATTCAAATATCAATAAATTGAAAGAGAAACAATTATAAAAAATGCAAGAGAACCATAAGGTAACTAAGGTGTAAATCTTGTCATGAGACAAAATATATATTTTAAGGAGTTCTAGGTATATCCTGACATCCTGTCATTAACCATTCCAAATCAAATATTCAGCCACTTAGTAAGAAAGGAAGATGAGATTGTCTAAGGGACGTATAGACATATTAAGGCTCTTCTGACTCTCCATATGAACTTCAGTTAATCCCACCTCTCATCATCAGATCTGCAAGTATTCATATTGTTCCTATAAGTTGTAAATAGAAAACCAAAGCTTGTAGGATACTTGGATCGACCTAATTCTCATAAGATTAAGATGTAGAGGAACCTAAAATTCTACCAAATATAAGAAGTGGAAGCATTGCATGTGACTCAGATGCCATTTTTGGTAGTAGCAATGAACCTTCTGAGACTAAACAGTGAGAGAGAGATAAAGAGGAATTAATGTGGATTTGATACATGTTAAGAACACGCGGTCTCTGTCACTACTACTATTAAAGTATCATTAGATGATTGATCAAAAGGTTTCAATCACTAAGCCTGACATCCAGTGTGTTGATTTACATAAACAATAAATTTGATCATCCAGCTACATCTTAAAAGAAGAAGGTGACACACAGACGCACAAAAAAATCTTCTCAAGTGTAAATTTAAAAGAACAACATACATTAGCATTGTGGTCATAATGCAATACTTGTAATTCGATTACCTGCACACGATAGTTAATGTTACAAACAATACTGCCAAATTAAAGGAAGGATAGCTTAACTAAATAAGGCAATAATAATAATTAAATTTTAAGGCAAATTGCATATCCATGCACACAACAGGGAAGGGATTGGTTACACTAATACCAAATGAACATATGCATACACGAACATGAACATACACAAACACTGCACCTTATTGACATTTGTACAAACACATTTCGATCATCAAAATAAGTCTATGAATATGATGACCAAAAAGAAAAGGAAAAGTCATAACAATGCAATTATATAAAAGTATATAACAATACAAAACAAAATAAGTTTATGAATATGATGAACAAAAAAAAAAAGGAAAAGTCATAACAATTAAGCACAGAAGCACTATAATCATTAGAATAGAATTGGAGGTTTGGAGGTTACCTGTTATCTTAAGAAGAATACTTGAGAAGAGTTGAAAAGAGTTTGTAGAAGAGTTGAACTTGGACCTTTTTATAGAGAAGAGTTGAACTTGACAATGGAGTGAAGAAAAAGGAAAAAAGGGTTGGGAAGTTTTGGCTAGCAGGAAAGTGCATGAAGATGGCGTGAAGAAAAAGGACAAAAAGGGTCTGCAAATTTTAGGCGCAAGAAAGTGTTGTGTTCTTTTAGGCAGGAAAATGTTTAGGACTCTTAAAGTATTAGCAGGAAAGTGTTTTAAGTTAATAAGACTCTTAAAATATTAGCACAGATCCCGAGAAAATCAAGGCCAGTACTTAAGCCTTTATAATTTTTCATTCTTTTCAGTTTGGATAGTGCACATACATGCACAAAAGAGTACATTATATGAACTGAAAATGCAAAAGAATTATTGTGAACACACATGAATCAAAACTATTGTAGTTGGAATAAGATTGTCAAATTGATAATTGTAACAATGAAAATTTCAAAATTGAATACCTTTAGAAGGCCTAAAAATATCCATCCCATAAAAATTCAGCCTTCAACCAACAAATCATAACACAGTCTATAATAACAGATAAGTCACTAAACAAAAAATTGAGTATGAAACAATTGCAAAGGCGATGGAGAATGAGACCAAACGATTGAAAAGAAAGGCTACAATAAGGTTTTGTATGATTTAAGATTGTAGGATAAGATACAATTACTTTTTATCACTAACGTCATGGTATCATCTGAGTGAAGAATTGAGTCATTGGTTTCTTCTTCTTCATCACAGTATTTTTTTTGGAGAGAAAGAGAGAATGGGTTTGGGGAGTCGGCTTTAGGGGGCTTGTGTTTTTAAGGATGTTTAAACTTCTTTTTAAAAACACTCAAAAAATAGAGCCAAAAGGGTAGAGCTATAATATATATCTAAGGATACTATCCAATTTCGTAGGGCTCAACTACACAGCTAAAACACTGTTAGATTAGAATTACCTGTAGGTAGTGGCTTGGTTTTTTGGAGAACAACAAAGGAAGAATGAATTACGATGTTGAAACATATGCCCAATTGTAAATTGGTTCTAAACATTATAGTGCTACGTGCTTGGTGAAACTCATAAGAAGAATATGATGTTAAAATGGAAGGAACTAAAATTACTTGAGAAAGATAACTCAAAATTAAGTGGGCATATTACGTGCATACTATTCCAGTAGCTCAGTATGTAAAAGTATTGAATACCCTTTTATTCTTTTTCTATATACATCTGCAATATACTTCCACAATTTATACAACACTCAGTAATAAAAGAACCTGTCAATTCTGTTGTGATGCAAGTTCAAACCTATTAACAAATGCAATCATGAAAAAAAAAATACTATCAAAGAAGAAAAAACCCACGACTAAAAACTCAAAATAGGAAAATATAAATAAATAATAAAAAACTTGTTTTCAAAAGTATACAATATAAGGAGGGGGAAAAATCACCATTGAAGATTTTTTTTGGCATAGTAAGCTTCTGTTAGCGCCTTGGTTTTAAAGACCAAACAAATAAAAAAACAATCAATATATTCGAATCAATTCAGAGATAACCAAATTTATGAAAGAACAAATAAAATCTCAATAGATATTGTAATTAATTGACTACCATTAATTGATAGATGATCCAAACTACATATTAATATGAGGTGTGAGAAGCATATTTGGAAATCAATCTTTAACTATCGAATACGCATTAGAATTAAAGATGAAAATTGGAGAAGCAATAAGCCCTAGAATTATTACGTACTAACATGCTATTGGAAGTGCAATCATGAATTAATAGCTCATAGTTCATACGTCAAACCAAACCAACTGCTTTACCTTCACTTTAAAACATGATGAAATTACCATACGGTATTATAAAATCTGATTTCAATAGAAATTATGAAGTGTTTAACAAAGCCCAATCTAGAGCATAAGTTTCTTCAACAACAACAATTTAGAGTATTAATATGACGTTCTTTATAATAAAAGGAGTGAACAACAATTTAGAGTGTCATGTACTCACCTAAGTGCAACAGCCATGATGAAAGTTAAGGATGTAACTGAGTTCTGTATGGCTGAAGCAAAAGTTGGTGAAGTGTTGTCCAATCCCAGCAAGTAGAATCCTTGATTTGCAATTATTCTAGAATCAAACAACTCAATTCATTTAGTTAATATAACAAATCTTTTTTTTTTGGGGTAGCATTCCTAAAAAAAAAAAAACTCATTAGTATCAAAATGCATATCATTAGATTTAAAATCGTTAAATTCCAAAATGGGGTAAAGGTTCAATGAAAAAAGCCCAATCCAATAAATTAAGTGGAAAGAATTTGGAGAAATTGATTAAGAGTTTAAGACGTAGGACTGTGAATCACTGCATATTGTCAATTTAAAGAATTCAGTAATATGCTGTACATCATACCTTCAATAAATTTGAGTCAAAACGACCTGAAAAGATATCTTTTCCATCCTCAGAAGGTCCAGTTGCACCTCTCACTTGTCTGATATCACAGATAAGCGCACAATATATACTCCATCATATTTAGCTTGAATGCCAATTTCTAGACTATAATCTCAGAGATAGAGAACAAAGACGAGACTTACCTCTGGTTATGTATGACTTGTTGGGTGGTTATTTCCTAATGATCAAATACCAAGAAATGAGAAAACAGCAGAAGAAATGAATTAGAATAACAGTAAAAATAAAGGGTATCTTGTAAGATATTAAATAACCAGCAGCCCAAAACACGTAGAAGGTAAAAACAACGTACTTGTTCACGAAGCACAACATCTTGAGCAACCTTCTCAATATCAATTTCTTTTGCTCCATGCAACCTCAAGTAGCCAGCAGATGCATCATGAACGCCTGGATAATGATGATGGGACTCATATTTATCAGCATTAGTTTGGTTAATTTTGTCTGAGATCCAAAGTGTCGAATTTCATATAATAATGTTAGTCGTGGATTTTTTTTTTGGGAGCAGTTGTGGGTTTTTTGGGCGGGTTTCGTTCTAAGTGGGAGACATCTATCGCAGTTTTTTTCTCCATAATCCCTCTCTTCTCCTGATTTCTCGTGAGTAAAGAGGGTACTTAAAATTTGCCGACGTGGACACCTCATAGTGCAGCAAAAGGGACTGCTATTATATATATATAAAGATTCGTTATTCCATTCCAGCTGCTTTCAGTCTTGGAGAGGAGATATAGAACTATTCGTACGTACGGAATGAACCTGTAAGGGTAAGGTTTCTTGGCAGGGAGGGTCCCAAGCCAGTGAACAGTGGAAGCGAAAGGAAGTTTTAATACAGGTAAGCGAAAGGAATTCTAGTGAAAATCACAATCTGAAATCAGGGAATGAAATGGAATTCAATTAGCCAAGATTGGTCTACTGGTCTACGAGATTACTGTTTAGCAAAGGAACTGAGAACCTTTCACCTACGATCTGCTCTATAAGACACAAAAATAAGGAAAAATCAAAGAAAGGATGAGGCAACGTAGGCAGTTCCATCCACATCTATTCAATTCGTTATTCCATTCCAGCTGCTTTCAGTTTTGGAGAGGAGATATAGAACTATTCGTACGTACGGAATGGACCTATAAGGGTAAGGTTTCTTGGCAGGGAGGGTCCCAAGCCAGTGAACAATGGAAGCGAAAGGAAGTATTAATACAGGTAAGCAAGTAAGCAAGACCCCTCTTCCAAAAGAATCCAAGTGACGAGCATCAAGGCCTTTGGAACTGATTCATACCGATCTCTGTGGACCCATGGCAGTTACAAGCATTGAAGGTCAAAGGTACTTCAAGGTTTTTCTTGATGATTATACCTTAAAAAACTGGGCTTTCTATGCGGAAGTCTAAAAAAGATGAACCTTTAGCAAACTTGAAGCATTTTATGATAGAGCAAGAACATTTTACAGGTTGTAAAAGTACGTCGGTCAGATCGTGGAGGTGAGTTCTTATCTAAGGACTTTGTTTAGCTAACACCAATTTCTTTCTGGTGTACACAGCCTGAATCTGTGCTAACTAGATGATTTACTGCTACCGGGATTGGTTACCAACCGTAATTCCATTGTTAGATAGTTAGGCAAACGTCTTTGGTTTGGCTATTCATCACTATGGCTGTGGGATGAACTAGTGAGTTAGTCTGGCCAGTATCAACATCGACCTCTTGACTCCACAACAACAAAAGAACTCCCTTCACCAGCGGGCCTTGGCATCTCAACCACCAGACCAGTAGGAGAAGCGGAACAATAAAAACCCTAATAGGAACCTAGCCCCAAGAGAATGGAAGTGAAAAGGGAAGCTAACGAGTGGATACAGGCCGGATCCTATCCATCCAACAGATCAGGGGAAGCATTAGTCCACGTTCGATCAGGTAGTAGGCAAGCAAGGGATCAGACATGAAAGGAAAGAGAAGTGAAGACAGTCAACTAATTAATGAGAGTTTTAAGTAAGGCAAGCATGCCAGGACTGACTCTACTAAGCTAATTCATAAGCTCATTTATGCTATAAAAAAGTAGAACATGAAAGATGAAGAAAAACATGTTATGCTATAAGATGAGTTGAGGTATTCACTCCCTTCCCTCAGCAAGCAATAGAAATAGAGTGATTGATTCTCTTGTATGCAAGTTTATAAACAAAATACCTGCTGAAAGAGAGCCTACTAAGCTCATGAATAAGCTATAACGGGCACTTTGTAAAAAATGATTTGCAGTGGGAAAACAGCTGCACGACCTTGAAAGTTTGGTAACGAGTGGAGTGCGCACTCCACGAGTAGCAAGCGCTGACGGAATAGAACTAACATCTAAGCTTAACAGCCGTTGCATGCTAGCTTTTTTCCATAAGCTGCTAGTTGTAACGCGCAGTGTACTAGTGAATAGGAAAAGCGGGTTTAGATTACAAATGACGGATGGAGGTTGAGGATGGAACATGTTCGGTGCCTTGCCCCTGTCTCCTTCGACAGAGACTGCAAATAAGGAAATGGGATCTCTTTAGGGTCTACTCCAGTGTCTAGAAATTGGTTAATCGGTAAAGATACATGTACTTGGAGCCCCGCCCAAGAAAGAGACCCAAGTCCCCTCGCTAAGTGGTGATTCGACATAGATTCTACATCTTGGAACCAAGCCAATTTTGGAGCAGCTTTGTGATAATGGAACCAACCGGCAAAAAGCATTAATGTTGCAAAGACCAATGCACCAATCTTTTTTTGGTCGTTAAGGTGGAGAACTGAACCAAGAATTCTTTTTCTTCATCATCAATCGAATCACTGTTCGTGACCCAGGATTCTATTTTATCATCAATCCAATCACCGTTCACGTTTTCTCTTTTTCGTATCAATGAATAGGTCTCCAAGTACAAGCACAACATAATCGTGTGTGTTGGTGATGATGCAGATGGGAAGTAATATTTCCATATTATTTACATAGAGAATATTGTTAGGGGACAAACCCTTGTTTCATTTTTGTTTATTTGTTATCAGTAAATAGACATCTTATTGATATAATCTCATATGAACATAGAAAAAGTAGAATGAGGTATCCTTACAATAGAAACAATGAAAAAGAAAAAAAAAAGCAAATGTATAAAAGTTCCGAGAACTCTTGTTTCAATTTTTCACGACTCTGGAAACTTTAGCAACCTAGTGAATTGGAAAATGGAAACTTTCTCATTTGTGTATCCAAAATGCAACTTCAAATTCAATAAGGCGGGTTTCTAGATTTTGTAGAAACATAAATCATGGAAGACATTGGTGTGAGAAATTCATCCATATTCTAAAACAAGATGACAAGAAGGATAGATAGATGCAAGACAAGAGCATATTGAAGACAAGCTATGAAGCTAAGGATCTAGTTAAAACATCAACATATGTCCATACAAGTGCATAATCAATCCATTTTATGCAACAACAAATTCAACCAAAATGTGAGAGTCACTTGTGTCTATACGAGAGAGAGAGAGAGGACTTATGTGAATACAAAAAACCACTATTTAAGACTCGATTAACAAAACGTATGCAGGGATGTACTATCAAAAAATGGATTTCACATATTTGATATTCTAACATAAAGTATGTAGGGACCTGGGTAAACAACTAACCAAGGGTTATGATCATACTTTATTTAGGATGATATAATATATATAAGAATATAATTGCTGACTTCATCAGACTTGTTTAACATGGGCACTTCATATTTTTTTCTGGAAAAAATAGTCCAAAATTGAACACACCAACACATTGACAAGATGAAAAAGAATAGGTCAGGAGAGAGATAACAAAATTTTATTACTACTCTACTATTTTCATTTCCCAAAATAAATCCCCTTTTCCCTGGTGAATGTGGGCTTCAAGCCCAACCTCCTAAGACTGTCAACAGTAGGCCAATGGAGCCTTTCTATATTCCTTGTCTAGTTACATCAGGAAGAAGATTGAGAAGAAAGGCAAAGAAGAGAAATATTATGTGGCCGTACTAATTGATATTCAAACCAATCCTATATCCAACACACAATTGACAACTATAATACACTTAAACTCTAAGTTAGAGCATAATCCTTATTACAAAATCTTGCAAATTTGATTGACAATCAATAACTATACACACAACTCAAAATAACAATGCAAAACAATTACAGAGCAAATGTAGTCCAAATTTCCTAAAAAGATAATGTAAATCATGAAATGATAATGCCTAAACTCATAAAATCTTCTTCGTACATATCAAAGAATTATATAAACTTAAAATTTCATAATCGCATTTGAATTTATTAATTCATAATAGAATGAAAATACATTACACAATTAGTACTTTTCCATATATGATCTATCGAAGAAACCTACATCTTAGAATTTCTTAAACTCATTGAAGTCGTAATTGATTCACATGTAACTTTAAAAATGTATCAAAACAAGAAGCAATTCCAATTTCAGCCAAATCAAAATTGGAAAAAAAAAATGTAGAGTTAAATTAAGCGATTAAATAATACAAATTGATCTAACAAGAAATGAATAAAGATAAAGGAAATAATAATTACTTACACATTAGTCTTAGAAACGAGCTAGGGTTTGTTTGTTTGTTTGAAAAATATGAGGATTGATAAAACAGTGATTTAATTTGAGAGGTAAAGACTGAAGCCCAACATGTTATTACTATCTAGGCCCAACCCATTTCATTTGGTCCATACCAACATGCATATGGCATAAGTGCATAACCATCCTAGTTATGTAGACTAGTATGGTGCAAGTGCTACGCACTTAAAACTTCCAAAAAGGTTGCCTATCATAGCATTATTTCCCCCCAAATATGCTTAACTATATTACCTAATGTACAGGTTTCTGATGAGATCCGGTCAACTAATACTGGCATGATCGCACCCAATATATACTTTGATAAGGTAGTGTAAGTTGTGCAATACCCGTATAGATTTTTTGATTTAGGGAAATATGAAGGAGGAGGTGGATTATGTAATTTTGGCCGACAAACATGAATAGTTTGGTGATGGTGATGTAAAAAAAAAATAAAAAAAAATTGAAGCTCTCCTGTGGCTGAAAGCAGTTTCCTCTCTCTCTGACTGATTTGTTCTATTTTCCCCCTCTTTTCTTTTTGAATTTTGAATGATGCAACAAAGTGGCTAGGTAGAAAATCCAAAATTTAGTATTTTTGTTTCCCTTGGTGTATCTCTTTCTTACTCTCTTTCTTTTCTTTCAATCTTTTTCTGCTCTTTCCTTCACTTTCTCGTATACTGCATTCTCTATCACTCATACATCTCTGGGCTTTCTGGGAGTCTGGGTTTTGGTAGGAGATGGAAGTGATACATGGAGGTGGGCTGGAGGAGAACGAAGAAGAAAATCAAGAAAAAACAAAACAAAAAATAGAAAAACTCCAAGCTGATATGAAAAATCTGTTCTGCTCAAAAGAAAAAAAAACTGGTTGCGATAGGATGTAAGAACTTAGAGGTAGACCCAAAAGAGCACACAACCCTGGTAGGGAAGTTGTTTGGGGGCAAACATATTCCTTTGAAAGTTTTTGCGGATGAGGTACATAGAAATTGGCAAACAAAAGGTCAGACGAGTATAGAGATGATTGCAAAAGGTATGTATAAGATGGTGTTTGAAAATGGAGATGAATACAACTATGTTAGACAGAATGGGCCTTGGTTGATACAAGGTTTCATTCTGTCCATCAAAAAAGGAAAATATGTAGACCTCCTGGAAGATGATTGGAAGTTTGACAAAGTGGACTTCTGGATCCAGATATATGGACTTCTAAGAGATCGGATAAACGAGGAGAATATCAACACCATTGGGATGAATCTAGGCAAAGTGAAGGGAGTTGATACCGGCTGTTCACCTAAGTTTAAAAATCCAGTGGCCAGGGTAAGAGTGCGTATGGATATCAAGGAACGCTTACTTAAGGGAATAGATTTATGCACGGAGCTGGGGGAAATTATTCCAGTGACTTTCAAGTATGAAAAATTGGACATTTTTTGTTATTTCTGTGGATGTATTGGGCATGATTTGTACTATTGCAATTTAAGAGAGAAACTCTGTGTAGAGATGAGGAGTTTGGGTGGATCCCCTAGGGATATCAAAAATAATTTCTCCTTCCTCCAAAGGGCCAATGTGTTCTTTAATGGCTTGGCTGCCTCTTCTCCAGCAATTATTACCATTTCGGGGACGCCAAAAAAGCCTAGAGCTGATCAGATACCAGCTAAGGACAGGGGCTCGATGGGTAGACGCTCATGGCAAGGGGCGGGGATCCTTGCTACACCGCCAAGAGTAGCTAAGGAGGGGGCTGGGGTGCTGACTAGGACTAAGGAGGCAGAGGAGCAACGGTCTGATATGACAGAAGTCAGAACGGATGGATCAGGAATGGGGAATGCAGAGTCAGTAGCCGTTGGGGATGTAGACATGGCAGGC
Source organism: Coptis chinensis (assembly GCF_015680905.1). NCBI lineage: Eukaryota > Viridiplantae > Streptophyta > Magnoliopsida > Ranunculales > Ranunculaceae > Coptis > Coptis chinensis. The sequence goes on along the minus strand of NC_141459.1, from coordinate 93,788,545 downwards.
CAACAGGAAGCTGAAAAAAACCAGATTATGGGAGAATCGGCCCAAGCCCAAAAGCTCGATATGATAGAAGCCCAAGAAAGCAGTTGTGGATCAGGACAGGGGCTGGAGCATAAGGAACAAGCCTTAATTGTCTGGGGACTGGCCTCTATGGAGATGGACCTGGATAATATGAAGAGGCCTAAGGAGGATGGATTGGATAAGGCCCAAGGGGTTGGTTTGGCATACCTAGAAGTTTCTATGAGAGACCTAGATCCTCTAGCTCTGAGAGAGGACTCCTTGGAAATAGGGAATAGAGCTGGAGATGAGCAGGCTTTGCCGCTATCTCTCTTACCAGTCTCCAACACAATCATACCATATCTTGAGAAGACCAATAGAGATGGGTTCTATCAATCCACTCCAACAGCTGGAAAAGCACCACCTTTTTTCAGATTCTCTGGTTTACCTACACGTGGAAGGGGTTTTAAGACGGTGGTGTCTCGAGAAAGGCGTCAAGGGTCAGCCAAACAAAGAGTAGGGTTAGTAAGAGGGGCTGATGTGGGTAAAAAAAGGAAGAGTATCTCAAGATCTGGAAGTAAGGCAGAAACCATGGATGATGAAGAATGGACAACGTATTGTCTGAGGAAGGTAGCAAGAGAATCAAAACGAGCCAAAAGAGAGGCAGATGCTCTAAGGGCCAGAGGTCTAGGACACTTGCTCATCCCAGAAGAAGCTCCAGTGATTAGCATCTCAAGTGATTCTATGGTCTCAACTGAGCCATCTAACTTGGGTAGATCTCTGGATTCTACCAACCCATCTGATTTCTCGGGACACTCATTTCGGAAGATCGATTCTTCGACAGCGTTCTGAGAATGGGGAAGACTATCAAGATATAGAGGTTAGAAATGATAGGGGTTTTCAGCATGAGGAGAGGCCAGAGGAAGTGTCTATTGGAAATGTGCCTGGGGATCTTGCTCAAGGCAGTTTGGAAGGAGATGGGTATGTATCAGAGGAGAGCATCTCGAAGGCGATGCTTCCACAACCAAAGCCTATAGCGGTTGATGACTCCTCAGTGGTACACAAGAGATCTGTTAAAATTAAGCAACAGTATAAAGGGGAATGTTCAAGGCAGCCAAATGGAAAGAAGGGGGGTTATAGTATTGGTGGTGGATATAGTAGTGGTAGTGTTGAGTCTGGAAACAGTGGGGGTCTGTTCTCTCCTTCGGGGTTCGCGGCAGCTGTCCCACAACAGCCGCCTCGTCAACCATGATACAAGCCTGGAATTGCCGAGGAATAGGTTCCTCCGCGGCAATTCAAAATCTAAAGGACTTAATAGGGAAGTTCGATCCTGATATTATATGTCTGTCTGAAACTAAGGTTGGCGTAGATAGGATGAAAGGTATCAGTAGAATGGTCAAGTATAGGGGTTGTTTTTGTGTTCCAGCAGTTGGCCGGAGTGGGGGGTTAACAATTCTTTGGAAAGAAGGGGTGGACCTAGAAATCTTGGGAGCTACTAGGAATCAAGTGACAGGTAAACTTAATAATTATTTTTGCACTGAAACCTGGTTTTTCTCCTTTGTGTATGGTGAACCTGTTGCTTGTAATAGACATCAGGTCTGGGCTGAGCTCAGGGATGTGGCTACCCTGATCCCAGGACCTTGGTGTCTGTTTGGGGATTTCAATGCCATTACCTCGCTTAATGAAAAAATAGGGGGAAGAAGTATGTTTGATAACAGTATGGTTGAGTTTAATGGGTTGATAAATGACCTTGGGTTGATTGACCTAGGATTTAAAGGACCTATGTATACTTGGAGTAATAACAGAGCCCCCAACAGTCATATCCTAGAGAGACTTGATAGAGCTCTGGCTACTGATGCCTGGGTTGTCCTCTTTCCTAACATGCATGTGTATAATGTTGTAAATGCTAGTTCTGATTATCTTTCTATTATGATAAATCTCAAAGATAAGGAGGAGAATAGAACCACGCATGAAAAACCCTTTCGATTTTACAATATGTGGTTCTCTGATAATGCATGCATGCCTGTTATAGAAACTGCCTGGAACTCTATTTTTCATGATTTGCCTGACCTTAATGTGATCCTAAAACACAAAATGACTAAACAACATCTTACTATATGGAATAAGAAGGTGTTTGGCAACATTTTTACAAATCTGAAAAAAGTTAACAAGGAGCTGGAAGCTGTCCTGGCTAAACCTTTCTCCCTAGCCAACTATGAGAGAGCAAAAGGACTAAAATCTGAGTTGCTTGAATGGTTGGTTAAGGAGGAAAGTTTCTGGAAACAGAATTCCACTATTCACTGGTTGAAGGATGGGGGAAAAAATACTAGGTTTTTCCATCTCTCCACCATTTTTAGAAGAAGAAAAAATAGTATTAGTAGAGAGAGGCAGAGGGTGGGGGATGGAGGGGGAAGAGCTGAATTGGGAGATAACATCAACTCCTATTTCCAAGCTCTCTTCAAGTCTGATCAACCCCATCCAAATGATAGCATTCTCAATCTGTTCACTCCTTGTATCACGGATAAGGAAAATGAGATGCTTACTGCCATCCCATCTTCTGAGGATATTTGGAGAGTTGTTAATAAGATGGGAAGCCTGAAGGCTCCTGGGCCTGATGGGTTCCAAGGGTGTTTCTATCAAAACACTTGGGAGATTGTGGGGAGTAGTATTGTTGCTTTTGTGAAGGATTTTTTCCATAAGGGGGAGCTGAACCCTACTTTTAATGAAACCTATATTGCTCTCATTCCTAAGATAAATAATCCGGAGACTGTGGCACAATTTAGGCCTATTAGTCTCTACAATTTTTGTTATAAAGTCATCTCTAAAATCCTTGCCAATAGGCTCAAGCAACATCTGAATAAAATCATATCTCCCTTCCAAGGGGCTTTCATCAAAAGTAGAAACATAGGAGATAACACTGGGTTAGCTTGTGAGCTCTTTCATCACATGAAAAACATGAAAGATAAGAACCATGGCTGGGTAGCTTTGAAGATGGACATGGCAAAAGCCTATGATAGAGTTGAGTGGTCCCTGGTGGACAACATCTTTGATAGACTGGGTTTTAGCCAGAAGTGGAGGAATCTGATTAAGCAGTGTATATCCACTGTTTCCTTTCAAGTGCTTCTTAATGGGAGTCCTCTTAATAAGATAATCCCTGAAAGAGGCCTCAGACAGGGTGATCCCCTATCACCATACCTCTTTATCATCATGTCTGAGGCCCTTTCTAGGATGATTGCAAAAGCTGAGGCTGAGGAGAAAGTCCATGGGATTAAGATCCGGAGGGCTTCTCCTCCCATCTCCCATCTTCTGTATGCAGATGACCTGATCCTGTTCACCAGAGGAAATCTTGAGGATGGGGGTCATCTTAAAGATATCCTCCAAAACTATTGTCGCTTTACCGTGGTGATAAATTTTGATAAATCTAGCATGTTTTTCAGCAGAAACATCAAGTTTCGCAATAAAATAAAGCTAAAGAAGTTTTGGAAAATGAGGCTTTTTGATCCAAAAGACAAATACTTGGGTATACCTATCATGCTATAAAAAAAAAAGGCTGAGGATTTTGACTTTTTAGTTGATAAGATCCATAAGAAAATAAAAGGTTGGAAGGCTAAAGTCCTTTCACAGGCTGGAAGGGCTACCCTGATCCAATCTGTGGTACAAGCTACTCCTCTCTATGCTATGTCTACCTATATGCTCCCCATGTCTACTTGCAACAAAATAGACAAAGCATGCAGAGATTTTTTTTGGCATGGTGTTGAAAATTCTAACAGTGTCCACACCATTGGGTGGGACAAGTTATGTAAAACTAAACCTGAAGGAGTGTTGGGGTTTAGAAAGATGAGGGATATAAATGTAGCAATGCTAGCCAAGCTCCCTTGGAAAGCTGCTACAGATACTGAATCTGTTTGGACAAAAACTCTTGCTAGTATATATAGTAAAAACTGGATAGGGGATGTCTGGAAACCTCCTGGGCATGCCTCTTACTTTTGGAAAGGTATCCATAACACTTTCAATCTCATAAGTGGAGGGATAGTCTGGAGCATCCATAGTGGTAACTCCACCTCCGTTTTAGATGACCCTTGGGTGATCTGCAATGGAAAACCTCAGACTCTGAGAGAGTTAGGGGTGGAGGATCCCAGACTTGAAGGACTTCATGTGGCTGACCTTTTTCTGGAGGATAGAACTGGATGGGATGAGGCCAAGCTACAAGGCTGCTTCTTTCATCCTTTCCTTGTGGCAAGAATCAAAGATATTATGATCAGACCTCTGGGTCTTGGCAAGGATAGGCTGATCTAGAGTGGAGAGAAGTCTGGGAGATTGACTGTGAAATCTATACACAAGTACCTAGCCAAAGATAGTGGTGAAGGACAGAGTTCTAGTTTCAATACTAAAACAGTAAAGCTTCTTTGGAAAGCCAAAATACTAGCCAACATTCAAATGTTCATATGGAAAGCCTATATGAATGCCTTACCTATGGGAGATAGGTTGGCTTCTCGGAAGATGGAGGGGGACTTTTCTTGTCCCCTGTGTAACACTAGTCTGGAAACAGAAAACCATCTGTTTTTTGAATGTGATTAGACCAGAAATTTGTGGTTCACTTCAAGCTTGGGGTTAAGAATGGAGATTCAGGGTAGGAACAACACTAAGGATTGGATCTCCAAATTCATAAGTTGGAGCAATAATAAGAGCCAACATATAGCCCAGGCAGGAGTCCAGGCTTGTTATCTCCTATACAACATCTGGAAAACTAGGAATGAAGCCAAGTTTGAACAGAGGCTCCCTAATAGGGAAATAATTCTCAGAAGGAGTGAGATGGAGGCCTGCAACTGCTACAAGGGTTTTGCCACTACCAAAATGCAGAATGAGAACTCTATCCCCTCTGAAAATTACTTTAATCAAAACAATTTTGAGTTAAATTCTTTGTTCCCTGTTATTCCAAATGATTGTATTAATATTAGATATGATGCTGCCTTTCAGGTTATGTCAGGGGAAGCAGCTGCTGGTGCTATAGCCTGGGACTCAGAAGGCAAAGTAGTAGGGGCAGGTACTAGAAGGTTCCAAGCAAAGTCTGCAGAGGAAGCAGAGATGGTGGCTGCTGAGATGGCACTAGGACTTGCGAAGCTTCATGGGTGGACTGTTGTGTACATAGAAGGGGACTGCTTAGAGGTCACTAAGGCTCTTAATGGCCAGACATGTTCTTGGAAGTCTGAGAGCTTGCGAGACTATGTAGTAAAGTTAAGCTCTAATTTTGCTTTCTGTAAGTTTAAGTGGATCAATAGGAGGTCTAATGGAGAGGCACATTTGCTTGCACAATGGGCTTTCCATAAGCCGCAAATGGATCAGCTTCCTCTTTGTATCCTGCAAGACAAGTTAATCCCTGTTTTGGTTTGATGGTATTAGTAATATATATGGTATTATCAAAAAAAAAAAAGTGCTACGCACTTATGCTGGGTAAACAAATGAGTAGATATAAAAGTGACTGTTAAAAAAATGAAGCCGGTAACACACCAACCCTAATTGCAAAACCATGCAAATCAATTTCTTTATTCGAATTAGAATAAAAAATATCATGATACAAATATAAAGACAAACATATAATACAAAAAAAAAAACATAAGATCAATATCATATCTAAAAGGAGTTAGTAAAAATATTACTAATTCAAAATACATGCACAAATCTGATCATTACCTTAATCCGATCGAACTAAAATTAGTAAATGAATCTTAATCAGTAAATAATTTTTTTTTTGTAGGTTGGTTACCTTCGAAATCTAAGAGAAAGGAATTTCGGAGAGAAGTGTCGAAAGCTTTTGAGATTCGTCAGTTTTGTAATGCAGAAATGAGGAACGCGAATGAAGTGTTGTGTCTTATATAGAGGACGAACGACACACGTTTTGCATGTGGTATAAAAAAGTGACCAAGAGTCACACTTTTTTTACTAGTATACTGCATTGCTGTGGGGGGTGAGCAGAGCATATCATTTCGTTAATTATAAATTATATTCTTTAATTTAATAATTAATTACAAAAATCTCACTGGTTAAATTAATTATTATTTAATTAAAAAATTTATCAGCACATATGGACTAAAATTAAACAAGAAAATAGTCCAGAGGACCAATTTGGGGAAAAAGTAACTCTAGAGGACACTGTTTTTTGTGAGCAACTCACAAGGACAAATTTTGGGGAAAAGTAACTCACAAACCCACTATTTCAAAATTAAGAACCCTAAAGGACAAAATAAGTTGGCCAGACCCTTTTATTTTTTTTTAAATGCTAGTTATACCCTTTCGTGAAAATAACTCTCAAGGACAAATGGCCCAGATTTAAAATAAATATTTTTCGATTTTACCCTTTCTGTCATTTTACTATGAATAATGAGTGTTCATACCTTCTGCTGGTGTATGAACAATGATTGTTCATATCCAAATAGGTGAATGTCCCTTATATAATATATTGATGTATGAACATTGAATGTTCATACCCAAACCCAAGGACTATGAACATCGAATGTTCATACCCAATCAATATTCATACCCAAGGACTATGAACATTGAATGTTTATGTATGAATATTCAATGTTTATGTATGAATATTGAATGTTCATACCCAAAGGACTATGAACATTGAATGTTCATACCCAATTAATGTTCATACCCAAAGGACTATGAACATCGAATGTACATACCCAAGGACTATAAAAATCGAATGTTCATACCCAAAGGACTATGAACATTGAATGTTCATGTATGAAATTCAATGTTCATACCCAATGACTATGAACATTGAATGTTTATACTAAATACACCGGGTCGTTTCGTTTGGGCCGGGCCGTTAATTATTTCTCATTAGGGGTATACTTGACATTATACCCAATGACTATGAACATTGAATGTTCATACCCAAGGACTATGAACATTCAATGTTCATACTAAATACACCGGGTCGTTTTGTCTGGGCCGGGCCGTTAATTATTTCGCGTTAGGAGTATACTTGACATTTCATCTACCCGATCCATTTTTTATTTCGCGTCAAGGGTATACTTGACCTTTCATCTACTTGGTCCTTGTGAGTTACGAAAAAAAAGGTGTCCTTGAGAGTTACTTTTTCAACAGTTTTGTTCTTGAGAGTCATTCCCTGAAAATTAAATGACTTTGAAAAAAATTCAAAATTTTCAGATAAAAAATTAGGCAAACCACGTAAATCATATATGTTCAATTAAAAAATTGAAATACTATGTTCTAAAAAGATTGAATTACTATGTTCTATTAAAATTAGCCCAACCATGTAACCCTATTACTCAAACGCTTTGAAGTTAGAAAAACAATCATAAGTCTAGAGTGCCACTTTGGCATAATTAAACCCAGCTCTACATAATGAGAGAATTTTTATTTTATCATGTCCCAAATTCCTTTTGCCAATTAAACCCAACTCTACATAATGAGAAATTTTTATTTTATCATGTCCCAAATCCCTTTAACAGTCTCAGCAATTACTAATGTGGTTATTGTACTGATAGTCTAGTATGCAATTTTGTGGCTATAAATTTAATATTTTTTTATCCGTAAATGAAAAAATTCAATTGGATTTCACATCATTACTTCTCTGTTTATTTTTTCTAGACTATGTCATGAATAATCTATAATACCCGATTCTTTTCAAAATATTCTATTTTTTTGACATAGTTTCCAAACTATGTTAGAACAATATACTTAAAAGTTCGACCTATTAAATTGTCACACGATAACACAAATTTAAGAATGCAAAAAAACATATTAATTAACAAAATAAGTCTAATGTACGTAATTGTAACAACAACCAAACATCGCATGACATTACTAAAACTAAAATCAAATTAGTTGTACATCAACCTTGTTTTTTCCCCATTTATATATATATTTTTTTATAGTCTCCTCTGTAAATCATATCTCCACATCATACCTGCTTTCGACTTTTATAAAACAATCCAAAAACAAAAATACATAACAATTTACATCCTATAAGTTCAAAAACATAATACATATAACATACAAAATACGCGTAAGACTATACAGATTGTTTCATTACAGAGCTCTCACTATGCAGTTGCACCTAAACATATGGTGCAGATTTACACTAGTAATCAAGCTTAAAGAAGATGGCGGGTGGAGGTGAATCAAAGTCCAGTAGGAATAGACGAGATACATTAGCAAGTGTCAAAAATGTTCTTCATGGTTGGTATTTGTCGAGTCCTTACATTAGGAAATAAAAAAAGGATAATAAAAAACATTAGAAAACACATTAGTAAGTGTCAAACTATGGAAAACCAATATGTGCGACCTCCTACTTAAGATTCAATTATGATATTATAAGAAACATATTTTGTCTAACTTTAGAGATGTTTAAAGGTACATATAGATGAATCAACTATAAGATGCAATCACGAATTAACATACCGAGAATATAAACAAAATCTCAAGATAAGTGTAGTTTCAACTAATGCTTGTAGTGGACATGTGAAACAAACGGCTCTCCTCTTGTAATCAGCCTTTAAGACCAGCACATCTTCCAATTCTTTGCAGTTTATCTAAAGTGAACATAGGGCTAAATGCTAGATCACACAACTTTCTAGTACGTGACAAAATAACAAATATCAAACTGAGGCTTTCTATTTCACCAATATCTACCACAGTCCACAGTCTGATCAAAAGTGAGCCCTTGGCTTTTATAACTTGTTATAGCCCAACACAAAACTAGAGGAATCTGAGTTCTTTGGCATGAAGTATAATTTGTCTTCCAATGAGTTGTTTGTGGAGCAATTGGTATTATATTGGAATCTGGATGGAACTTAGGACCATGGTAGTTATCAAAGTCAACCATGACTGCAAGAGGAATATCTTCTGGTGATTTGCAACCATTTGCATAGACAATATCCATAATAATGCCCATTGCACCATTAACCAGACCATTATGTGTGGCAATGTTTGATTGAAGCATAACACGTGCACCAACTGATAAACACAAAACTTTTTCCAAGCCTTTCGCATCATCAGACAAAGCCCTAGAAGCAGTATCACAATTATTTTTTGATACAATTCGAGCAAAAGGTTTTCCAAGCTCAATTAGTCGATTAAGATTGTAATCATGTGCAGCTTGCTTGGTCGGAAATAGATGCAAAGCATATTTGAAGGTGTTAATTTCTTCCGCACTGAGTGAGGAAAAGTCTCTAGTCAGAAATAATTTCCAGACATCGATTGTGGATGTTCCATCACTGAGTCTCATCAATACTTCCCGGAACAATGCTTGCCTATACCCTGCTTGTTGAAAAGCTCATATACCACTGTTATTTACAGTGGTAAAAAGCCTTTAGCCACTGTTTTCATACCGTGGTAACAACCACCGTGACAAATACTTCTAACAAAACCGTGGGAAAAAGTACCTCTTATATACCACGGTTTTGAGTAAAACAGTGGTATTAGGATTTACAAACCGTGGTTAATAGTCCGAAAAGTTTGCTCTTATATTTACAAGTCGTGGGAAACAGTGATGATATATACGACGGTTGGATACAAACCGTGGGTTATATAAACTGATTATACCTCGGTTCTTATCAAACCGTGGTGTATAGTCATTACAAACCGTGGGTTATATAAACTGCTTATACCTCGGTTCTTATACCTGGGTTAATTTTTTTTTTTTTTTTTTTTTTTTTTTTTTTTTTTTTTTTTTTTTTTTTTTTAAACCCCTAATTATTTGATTCTAATCATATTCATTTAACCTGTAACCTTGCCATTTTCACCATATATATCCACACTGGATTTAAAAACACATTACTCAGATAAACAATTCATAATGCAACACAAACAAAAGAAATAAATTTACACATCCAACACAAAGACATTGAATTGCTAAAAGAATTTTGAACTTTTTTGAGTCATCAATAATGAAAGAAACATCCAAATTTACTTGTTATATCAAAATAATAATGACCTAACTTGTTGCATCAATAAAAAAAACAATCTATTTGTTCTATCTAAAATATTAAAAAAAAATGGTGAGACCAAACACCACACCTTAACTGGAAAGGGTCAAAACTTAGCTAAAAACCTAGCTAAGACTCGATGCTTGGCTCGAACGCTCCATTATGCTGGATGAATCTAAGAATTTCAAGTCGAACAACATCAAGTTCCTCTTGTGTGTATGTATCTTTGAGGGATAGATTTGTCATCTGCATGATCAAAGATAAAAAAAGTATATAATAACTAAATAATGAAGAGTAACACAAAATAGAGATAATAAACCAACTATGCGTAGGACCAAAGTCTAAAATACCCTAAAAAAAATTATCTAAACAAGCTTCCATTATTTCCGTCGTCATAAACTTCGTTACATAATACCCACTCTGTATCACCAGGTTGGTACGTGCCCTATGTACTGACAAATAATGTAATGAAAAATAATGCAACTACCCCCCCAATATGCAACCTTGCACTAGTACTTCGCAATAGTCTACTCCATCTCAAGGTTGAAATGTATAAAGAAATATATTGTCCTATTTGGACTAAAATACAATGTCTGTAGTGCTTGGCATGGGTCACTAATACCTTTATAAAGGGAACATGTATATGGGGGAGAGAGAGAGAGCACTTCGTTTGCGCAACCATCTATCCCATTTAATAAGTCCAATTAAGATATACATACAAGTGAATTAGTGAACCTTAGTTTAAACGCAAATGTAGTACAACTGATTGTCCACATATACAAAACATGATCCCATCAAAGGTCATAACTGAAAAGTAGGAACGAAACAACTAAGGTGTAGTCGCTTATCAATCTTAAGGAGCTCTAAGTAACCATGCCCAGTACAAACCTCACCTTCAGTACATAATGGCCATATAGAATGTTTTTTTATGAAATTTCTCAAATATATATGCAAGAGAAAAGAAAACAAGTAATAAAAAAAACAACACTTGTCAAATATGATGGGGAACTTACTTGTAAAGGCACTTGTAAATTGTGGAAGTGCTGAAAAATGAAAACACAAAGAAAATGAATATCTCCTTGGTACAAAAAAACTGAACTAGAAATACCACCATAAATCAGGGAACTAACACACTACCAATGACCAATCATCTATGAGTTAAATACTTAAGCGACTGAAGTAGTTATAAGCTTCTAGCAAAGTCTTGGTCTTTGATTGGGTAAGAATTATGAGCAACACTAGGACATGTATATATAAACTAACCTTTATGATGTAGGTTATTCAACATCTGACAACTGAAAGAGTATGCTCCAGTGAGTTGAACTTGAGCCACCTGAAAAACATACCAACCTAATGCAACATTAGTTTAAACAAAATAAAGTAAATAGGTCACCAAAATAGAAGTAAACAATAATTTACCATACCATTTTGTCCACATCCAAATGTTCACGAACAACCAACAAAGCTGCCGACAAAGCTGCCAACAAAAGAAATTAAAATACAAACGTATTCCTAAACAATATAAATCAGCCAAAGTTATTAGTCCTAAGTGAGCAAGGTTTGTTACAAACTGTAGCGCCCCGGTTTTTCAAACAATTGAATATTCAGGTAAAATAGCTCAATCTGAATATTCAACAATCTAATAAACCAAGACGTGAGCGGATTTGATTCACACGAGTCCAAACTATAACTAAAATATAAAACCCCCTCTGAACATGGCGTTCTAAAAAAATAAAAATTAAGTGAGTCTCCTCTCGTATTTCTAACCTTTCATAAATCTACAACCTGTCCTAACCTGAAAATTAAATAATACACTTCCATTTATTATATTAAAACCTCAACCATAAAACCCAACTACTAAAGATATTGATTCGTGGCACCGGCTACTTAACCATCTCGACAAATGCCGGTTAAATCAAGTAGGCTGCAAGCCGAAACAAATCTCATACCCGGATCGGTCTTTCCTAATTGGCTAATCCATGTCATAGTTTCTAACTAATGGATGCATCCTAATATGGATTCATTATTAAAGACAATAAAGAAATACTAAATTATTACAAAACAACTTAAATGAATAAATTTATAAACAAGAAAGAGCTAAAAGAACCGCCTTAGCCAATCCGAGTGCGCTTCACGTTAAATTGTTCTTAATTTACCCGTACGCCTTTTCTTGTCTTATGGGAGCACTTGTGAAGATACTCCAACGCTTAGCGTTGGATACGTAGTCAATATATAACAATCCACTTGAAATGAAATTGAAACAAAAGACGAGGTTAACACATACCTTTAGCTTCTTAATACCACTTACCGTTTCCTTATTAAATCCTCGTAAGTGCATTGATTAACATACTCTCAAGAAAAACATTAGCATTCAATATAATTCATACTCACAAGATTTCTATCATGCTTAACACGTAGGCAAATGAATTGTACTAGAATTAACTAGAAATAAAATAACTTGAACAACCGATTTTCTTACTACAAGGGGTGAGGGTTTTCCTATGGAAGCGGCTGAGCCGGGTGGCTGCCTACGTACCCATTTAGGGATCAAGCCAATCGTAGTTCCCCTATTCGGGTAGGGATCTATGGGGATGGATTAAGCCGTTTCCGATGAGGAAGGCAGTATAGGTTCCTCACTCTCGTTCTAACTATGTAACGTTCCCTCACCGATTCTCAACCTTGAATCGGTATTCTACCTAGTATGTCACTTCACTTCTACTTATTCGAGATTTTTCTCGAATTCTCGAGTAAACGTACCATATATATATATTATTATTCAACCTAGACAAAAGAAGTATTTAGCGCAAGAGAACCTATGATAATGGCATGTCATTAATATACTTATCTCACTACTATTCTAACAACCAATTAATTACGCGGGAAATAAAACAATAAGTTAATAAAATAGGCATGGATATATTAAAGCTCATTGCGGCTTGTGGTAGCCCGACGAAAGCCTGCAGTGACCTAACATGGCATGTAGCGGCCCGACAAATGGCTTGGTGATAGACTCCTTGTGCCTATTGCGGCCTTTCTGAGCACAACACTCAATTCAGATATCAAAAACAGTTAGATTCTTATATCAACGACTCATTGTATATTTAGAACATACAACTTTTTACCTTCAAACATAACTAGTTATTCATTACCATTTCATACATTGATCACACTAGTTATTTTGTTCTACTACTTCGCATAATAGTGTATTTAAATAATGTAGCTCCAACCCTCGAGTTGAAGAGGCTATCCTTAGCATTCCTCGTATAATGAGCTGATTAGAAGGGACAGGTTTTAGATTGATCACATTTAAACATTGAGTGATTGAGATAATATTAAACAGTACGAAAATCCAAGGACTACCTGCTAGTATGCTACCATTTTGTTCATAGACCCTGCTTCTTCCCCCCTAGCATGGCTTGTATCTGCACATGGAACAAAAATCGAATATGGCTTAAGGTCTTAAAGGCTTTTAAGCTTAACGTTATATATAAAATAATATAAAGGAGATTGAAGAAAAATAATAAACCTTGCCATGAGTATTTCTCCCCTCCGTTATTATTACAGATGAGATGAAATCTCTTTTACGTATGCTACCCTCAATAGTGTCATTGACATTTTGGTCCTGAACAAAAAAAAAAAGGGGGGTGGGGTCACGTAAGTTTTTTACCAGAGAAGCTAAGGAAATATAAGGAAGGTTAGAAATAGCGGCAAAGCGACATCAAGTTCATCCGTGAATTGCAAAGACGAGAACCATTGGCTTTCGGCGTCCGCGACTCTAATAAATCGACAAAGTCTCCTACCGAATTTAACATAAGTTATATATATAAATGGAGAGAAAGAGGGGATGAGAAGAAATACCAATTTGAAGCGAAGTCTATCGACCGCAAAGGTAGAAGTGGTGAGGCCCGATTGAAAACATATTATTGGTCGATAAATAAAGAGAAAAATAGTATGTGAAAAATATGTAACATTTTTTTTAGTCGTACCAAGTCAAGTGTGTCATGAGAAGTAAAGAGAAATAGAATAATGCGAAAGCTCCATGTATGTGAACATTTCCATTTTCAAAGACGAGATGCAACATATATTTTGCATAGTTGGAGGCTTGGGGCGGTGTCAATCTGAGAACATGGCCATAGGGTCTAGAGTGCTCAAAAGAGAATTTTTACCGTATCCCTACGCCCCCAGAAGAGAATCAAATCAAAAGTACCACTACTCAAATTAATATATCATCATTGGGCAAAACTATGATGACTCACTTCCAAACAACAGGGGGTGCTGGTTGGGTTGGACGTTGGGGTCTAAAAAAAGTCCAATCCATTTTCGGTGGGAAAAAAGCAGCTCATTTATTATTATCTTGTTTTCTCCTCAGTCCTCACTAACAAAAATACAACCATTCCCAGTAGGGCGCTACTCAATCAATTATTCAATTCAACATAATCTTGTTATTATTAATTGTTGAACCAATCCACTCTCAAATCTTAAAATGGGAGACAGTGTCCAACTGATTCAATCAGTATTCATAGGTATCCTCTTTTCATTCATTGCCTTTATACCTCTGTACAGCCCCACCTCCATAGATAAGTACTGTGGATTTGTTTTCAACCGCCTCCCACTATTAATGATTGTAGAAAGGTTAGTTTAGAGTCGGCAAAAAGCTGAACTAATATTGGTGAAAAGATTTAGATACATGTTTAAAAATAGAGGGATGAATAGATGATCAATGAGTGACCAAGTCCCCCATGGTGAAATACAAACATTATTATTCTACTATTCTTCCATACGGAAAGATATAAGATCAATAAAATAAGGTGGCATTTACCTTTTCCTTTATGTCCAAGAACACCTCTCCAACTTCAACAAAACCCGATGTCTCTTCTGTGGCTCTGATCTGGAGTGGTGAAAACCTACGGGAGTCTGTATCAACCAAAGAAACTAAGTAGATGTTATCCTATGAAAAAAGATAGCAAAAAGAAACTTGTTCCAACACCACAACAAAATATATAAACAAGGAGCACTTTTTCTCACTAATCAAACGGTGTATGTTCAGCAGTTTCACCCAATAACGGATATCAAGATGGTATCCAAAGGTTGATGCTTCATGCTTTGCATTTCCACCCTTCAAGTCGACACATCTCACCCGTGGGATGAATCGTATTAATTTCCCCTGCAAATAAAAAAGTGCAAAATAGCATAAATGATTCATTCATAATAAAACCTTTCTCTCTTTCTCCCTCTGTTCACTTCAATCTCAAATCTCAATTCTACAAACATTCCCCCCAATTTTCTAGGGTTCCCTCACATTTCCTCTCAATGCCTTCAATCCAAATAGATGCATCAAAACAATACTACGCAACAAGTAGTCTAGTCCTCGGCTACGCCCTCTGCTCAAGCCTACTTTCCGTAATCAACAAATATGCCATCACAAAATTCAATTTCCCAGGCCTATTAACTGCCCTCCAATACTTAACATCAGCATTAGGTGTCAACATTCTAGGCAAACTAGGCTTCTTATATCACGACCCATTCACTTTCGAAACTGCCAAGAAATTCCTACCTGCTGCCACTGTTTTCTACCTGGCTATATTCACTAACACTAATCTACTCTGTCACGCCAATGTCGATACATTTATTGTGTTAAGATCATTGACACCACTTTTAGTTGCTATTGCTGATACTGCCTTCCGAAAATAGCCCTGTCCATCTGAGTTGACGTTTGGTAGTTTGGTTATTATTTTGGGTGGTGCTATTGGTTATGTTGTTACTGATTATGGGTTTACGTTGACGGCGTATTCTTGGGCTATTATGTATTTGGATTCTCTTTCCAGTAACAGGATCGAGTGCTAGCCTTCTATAGGCTGCCAACTTATAACAAATGGAATGCAACCGAAAACCTTCAAATCCAAATGAGCTCGAACGAATAATCCAAACTAAAACAAACATCTTGCAACACTTTAGAGTTTAGACATCCCACAGTCAAATTGAGCATACAGTCAAACATTTAATCCAAATACACAAACTTATCAACGTACTTGAACCTTGATTAAACAAAAACTAGTAAATCTAAATCCAAGGGGTTAACAATATAATAAAAAATCCAAAAATCATAAGTTCAACAACATCAATAACATACCAAAATCTAACTCCAATTCCAAACACCCAAATTGAAAATTCAATCGCATAGATACACACAGAATCAAATGAAATTGATAAATTAAACCTCACAATCCTTTTCGGCAAAGAGGATTTTGAAGATGATTAAACAAATTGGTTGTCATTAGTTGCAAGAGATAGAAAATAAAGGGAAACATGTTGTTGCAAAAGAGCCAAAGAGAGAAGTAAGAGGAAGAAACCTTTTTACTTTATGAATTTGTTGGTCTGATGAGATCGCCAGAAACATTTTTTGTTTTTATGGTTTTTCCCACTTGATTCAAAAGCCTCGATCTGCAACATCCTCACAGTAGAGATAACTTTACGCATTACATCACTGTGAATTGCAACATCTCTCAAATCGTGAACCCTGGTGGCAGAAATTACGGAGAGATAGAAGTGGAACAGGGAGTTCTAGTGCGAGTCTTCCTTTTTTTCCTTTGTTTTTTTTTGTTCAGAAATCGCTTTATCCACGGTAGCTGTAATTTTGCCAAAAATATAAACCACTGTTTTCACAGAAACAGTTGGGTATATGAATACAACAAAAAATATTAGGTTGTATTTGATAGTACCGTGGTATATGGAGTATTATATACCACTGTTTCACAAAATCAGTGGTATTTGTTTGTTCCAAAACTAGGAAAGTGTTTTGTACCGTGGGAAATGAGTATAAACCACTGTTATTATGGGAACAGTGGTATATACCAAATAACATACCGTGGCTAATGTGTATTTATGTAGTAGTGGATAACCGAACACATTTATCAAAAAAAGAGTACATAAGTCCACCATATAGTTGCTGAGGATTCCCACCTCCTTTATACAATGCCATATCGCATACAGGAGGTAACTGACGCATATCACCAACAACGGGAATAAAGATATTACCAAATGGCTCGTTAGGCCCAAAAATATCTCGACAACGACGGTCAATATTCGCAAGCATAGATGTTCCGAACATACTATATTCATCAATAATGATGAGTTTGGTGTCTTTAAAGTCCTTTTGCATACGCTGACATTGATCACCTTCAAAAGATTTAAATTTTTTTGAAACATTTCATTCATATCTTTGTTCAGTTCTGATGGAAAGTTCATGGTGTATGGTTGCACATCCAATATTAAAAGCAGCAACTCTAGTTAGAGCCATGACACATACTGCTTTGGCTGATCTAAAAAATCTAGTAATTGAATGCACAATTGCATTTATGAGAGTGGACTTCCCCGTGCCTGCACCACCACAAACTATCATACGAATGCACCCTCGACATTCTAGTGCTTGAATAACCATATCATGTGCCACTCTTTGTTTAGGAGACAGTTCATCAAGGGTTACAATAAGAGGTTCAATGTTAACTTCTTCTCCACTGCACAAAGTATGCACACATTTTCTTTCACTCTCCATGTTTGGATATCGATATAAACCTTCAGCTCAATTGTGTGAAGTATCAAAGTCTCGCCTTCCTAATTCGACATTCTCCCGAGGGACAAACAAGGGCCCCATTGTTGCTGCCATCATCCATTCATTTCAAAATAGGTCTTCCATATCATTCTCTATCTCAATATCATCTTTGAATTCTTCATCAACAGGTTCAGGAAAAATTATTGATTGGTGTTTTCTGAAGCCCAAGTCAATGTACCTTTCTGACCATAGTATGAAATCTCCTTTTGCTTCTTCCATACTCTAAAAATGGTGATAAGTCAAGACTTGTTGACGACAAAATGATTCCCATTTTTTAGTGTTTGGTTGGATGTCACCATCCAGTTGTGGAACCAAACACACAATTGCACTAGCTCGAAAAGTGTGCCAACTCTTCCGATCAAAGTAGTGTCTTTTCACCATATCGAGGAGGGATGTATTTTCATAGCAAGGAGGTCACTGCATACATCTTCCTACAAAGCTTGGATATGTTCCAACAATCTCTTCATCGTCGTTCCTTCTTCTACGACATAAAGTTGATGCTAACATGTTCTTTTCACTTACATTTAAAAGGACAAACTTCCTTAATTGATAATCATACCAATGGGTACCCCATTAACAAATGACTTACTTCTTGGGCAGAAATATCTCTTCTGGATACACTTTTCATAAGCAATCGCTTGAAAGTAGATTTTGCATTCTGCCATGGACGACGAAGATCTTCAACAATTTCTCGTAAAGTTTCTGTGAAACTTTTTGATGCAGGCTCAGATTTTGAAGCATACTTAGCAATGTAATTTACTACAGACTGCACTGAAAGGACGGGCGACCAATAAATGTTTGCACGCCATATCTGTAGAATTTTTCTATTATGGGAGAAGACTAACTCATTGATAAACGTACGTAAAACAATAGTTTTACCTATGCATAAGTAACGAGACTCAACGCAAGTAAAACTAAAACTATTTTCGATTCTAATTATCAAAGTTTTCTACTCTCGAATGCTATTGCACTAAGTGGAGTAGAGAATTTGTTCCACTCCTAGTTCTTTAGAATTAGTGTTTACTAAGATTATCAGTTTATCCAAAGTCAATGAGAGTAATACGGGAAATTATACTACGGTGGAAATTATACTAACAAGATACGAATAACGAAATGACGGAATTCAAATACTAAAGTTTGAATCTAGATAAAGAATTAGGGGAATTTGATTCCACCTTGAATCCAACTTAATAAACTAGCATATATTGTTGTAATCCAATTTTTACGTTCTTACGATAAGAATTAGTTGTTCTAATCCCTAATCATTCATGACAATCTCTACCAAATAATAACTAGCATGTGAGAAAGTTCAACCCATTCTCATGGCGAATCAACTATCTTCTAGAGTGGAATAGAATCTTACAACCATTTTTACACTACTCAATCAAGTTTTCATCAACGCTTTCTCAAACCCCTCTAATGGAGGTTTAGACTAGAGTCATTAAACTATCATGACTATACGAAATTACACAAGACATGATATAAAGATTCTAACTTTACTAATTTGAACTAATCAAGAATTCAAAACTAAATTAACACTAAGAAATGATTAACAACTAAGAAATAAATTTAACAATACTAAAACTAAATAAGAATTTAATCACTAAACTAAATTGAAATTAAAAATTAATACTTTATTATAAAACTAAATATGATTCTAAAATAATAATCCACTTTGTTCTAAAAATAATTAATGGAATGTAAAAAACTAGATCTAAAACAAGCTATTGAAACTAATTAATGGAGTCTAAAACTAGATCTAAAATTATTCCTTAATGACTACCTAAAAACTATCTTCTTAAGAGTTGAGTCTTGTATCTTTAAATGGAGGAGGCCAGATCCACATTTTTGTGCATGGGCTGAGGAGCCATGTTTTGGGCCGGAAAATCGAGCCCAAAACCTAATTTCTTCAGTCCATAAAGGTCTTTTCAGCTGGATTTCACTTCAACAGATTTTTTGTCCACTTTTGCTCCTCTGATTGGGTCAAAGCTTAGACCATTAGAAAGCTCTTTCCGAGCCGGTCGTTTTGACATAAGGTAGGCCCAATTCCGAGGTCTAAGTCCAAATATACAGCCTTCGGAAGTTCTACTAACTTTTGTCCGCTGTTTATGCCCGTGTTGACTTTGACTTTTCAGCTTTGACTGGGCTTTAAAAAGGCTTTTTCTTCTTGAATCTTGGCCTTTAATCACAGAACTTCTTAGCAACCAATCCTTGCTCCTTTATCTTGCAAAAGTGACACATTTCTGCACATAATCGACTCCAATGCCTGAAATACATAAAAACACGTAATCAACATTAACTCTTATTTATTACTCACATAATTGGTCTAAAAATATTATTGTTAAGGGGTTAAAACTACAGTTTTGGGCTCTTATCAAACCACCCCCAAACAGCATTTTGCTTGTCCTCAAGCAAATATGAGAAATTAGAATAAGTGACCAAAAATGGAGTTCTAACTACTCTCGTTTCACCGAGTGCGATTGCATTTACCATATGCAACAAGGCCTTAAACCACTAGGAATTCCCTAGTGGACGAGTTATAGCCTCATGAGAGTTTTCCAGTGAAGGTACTCACAAACTTCATCTATACTACAATGACTAAGAAATAAAACTATTGTTTCCTTTTTTATGCCTCAATTATCTATACATCTCACTAGCAATGAATACAGAATAATCAAGTCGAAAACTAAGCTAATATGTTCATAATAATCAATCATCTACGAATAAACATATATACAATGAGTAATACTATGAAATGCATTAGCAGGTCCGTTTATGAAAACTCAGAATAGCGTCTTTAAGTAGGTCCTCACATAAATGTCAAGACAAAAACTACTCTGATTTTTCCGCTCAAGTTTCGCTACTCCAGTGCGCAGTGGGCACAGTTTACCTTACAATCTCAATGACACACAAGGAAGCCGGGGTCCATCAAACACATCTGCCACTTACTATCACACTAACCTATTCTTAATTGAGCTAGAGGTCTTTATTAGGTGTTGCGGGGATTAGGAGATTGTTTAAGAAGGAAGGGAATGGATATTCAAAAAGGACAAGTCTGAGATAATTGAGTCTTCATATTATGTAACTAGAGAAAACCTTGTTCTTTACTTTTGCTTATACACTTTGTTTCCATCCTTAGCCATATTTTTCTTTTTCTTTGGCTTTTGACTCCTTTTATTCTATTTTTGGAGTTCTAACTCTTTATTTTTTTTTATTTGTTTATTATTTGTTTTTTATTTGGATGGAAACTTTCTTTTCTTATTTGAAGCGACTAACAGATTCTTGATTTCAAAGGTCTTCCTCTTTTCTATTCTTCATCTCTATTCTCAGACTCATTCAAATAATGGATAGGATTTTTTTTTTTTTTTTTTTTTTTATTTTGTTTTTATAATAGGATAAAGGATATGCGGTTTATGAAAGGCTAAAGAAAGACTCAGAGGGGCGACTAGCAAAAAATAATTCATAGGTTTGAATTTCTGGCTATATCGATCCAAAGAGGGCCTAAATTCTCGCTTAGGATATGGTATAGTGATCAAGCAAGTGGACGTGTGATTTCTCGATCTATCCGGATTTTACTTCTCCCTTGTGTCATTCTCAAATGTTTCGCTCATATAAGGCTTTACGCTATATTCTCACAGGATTTGTAGAATAAGTACTCTAGCCTAGATTTCAGAAACTTACTGTCAAACAATCATAGATACTCATGTAATATAGTTATAGATAGATGTAGAGATTATTACGTACATATTAACCTAAGTTTCTAAAAACTATTCTCATGCATAAGCTACGTGAGACTTCTAGATTATTGAGAGCATAGAGAAAGAAAACAATACCAATATTCCTAAGTGTATAGCATAAACTTTTTATTTATATTTTTGAAAATTTTAAATTTTTACTAGAAAACAAGTGCATATTCTATATATCTATATCCTAACAGATGCCTTAATTACACATGTTTCTATGCCCCCCCCCCCCCTCCCCCCAAACAAGAAGCATGCTTTGTCCTCAAAGTATTGAAATAAAAAGGGTAGAAAAATACCATGGAAACGCGTGAAATTTTGGAACATCTGCAAAACAAGGTTAAAACATACTAATATAAAAAGAAAAAACAGACGCAACTCAATCTATAGGAGTTCCACCCGTTATGGGGTTATAAGAATTAAATTGCTTGGGACATAAGCAGACACGAACTGAACTAAAAACTTACCGTATCTCCCCCTTAAGCGTCATCCTCATCCTCCTTTATAAAGAAATGAGGTTCCTTCGCATCCTGCCACGCCATGATGATTTGTCAGGCTTCACGCCACTTATCATCTACTATAGCTAACCTGTCAAGTGCCACTTGGTCGTATGGGGTGTAAGGTGCAACCTGATGAGGTTGTATCCTCCACCCTTGCCAAGTCATTGCACGGAAAGATCGAATAATACAATTGGTAGGTCTCACAATGTCGACCCCAACCCAATCCGTGAAACGGGCACAAAAAACAGGGAAGAAACATAGCATAATACGTCAAACTAAAATAGGCATAAGAAGGTACTTATGCCTGACACTCTTGGCTCGTGCTAAACTAGACATTAATGTCTTGGGAAGGTCATATAGCAGGCGTCCCTCAGCTAGAGCAAGGAAAACGTCGCAAGTGGCGTCATTCGCAGAAGAAAAACGCCACTCCCCTAATATGTTTAGCATGATAAAGAACATGACCGTGCCCACATTAAGGGACAAGCTACCAAGGGCTACGTTATATGTCCCCTGGTCCTCTACATGGAAAATGCCGGCCCCATAATTCTCATGCAAAAGCTCATAGTTGTAGGCAGAGAAATTATCAACTATGTAGCCCCATGGGTCATGAATCTCAGCAGGCATAGGAAGCTCAACAACAAAAGCCAACAAGAACTTGGTTATTTCCATTGTTTCATCATAAATGCTGGTAGAGAACACGTGTTCTCCATCCATACGATAAAAGAATTTACAATGGTCATAAAAATACGAGGTAAGTGCAGGAGAGTAAAGTTCATCAGAACTTACCATTAAAGATTGCCATCCTGCTTGTATGATTACTTCGTGAAACCACGCACCATAGGTGTCACTTTGGAACAAGTTTTCAAAAGACTGTTCCGGTATGATACGAGGGCTTGTCATCCCAAAACTACTCTCTAGAACAACTGCAAACGATCCTGGAATAACCCACAAAAAATCGTAATTTTTTGTGCCTACGGATGTCAGAGTGCGGGGAGCGCTCAGATTTGGTCTGGGTAGGGCGCGGGTCGTGCTCAAGTGAATTTCGAGTTATAGTGTTTTGGGTGCGGGGCGCGCTCAGATTTGGTTTGGGTAGGGTGCAGGTCGCACTCCTCACTGAATCGAGTTACAGGTGGTGCAAGCACAGGTCGCGCTCCGGGTAGCTTGAGTGCTGAAGTGAAGAATAAAAGAGGAAAAATTGGGAGTGAAAGGTGAGAGATGAAAGTGAGATATATGGGTTTTGTGTGGAGAATGAAGAAAGTTTATATAGGGTTTAAGTTTCCAAAACGAATTGGCAAGTTGCTAAAAAAATTTAAGGCAATTGCCGGAAACAAAATATTTCCAAAACTGAAAACGGAAACAACCTTTATTCTTTATTCCAAAACAAACCTAATATCTTTTAGGTTGAATTTAGGATAGTAACTACCTAACTCATTGAGATTTCATCCTACCACAATATCTACTCATAGCCATGCCAATATCGGCAACCTTCCCAACAATCATCGCAAAATTACATAATAAATTGTGGATCATATAAAAACCATGCTAAAAGAAATAATACCACCCCCAAACAATTTTGGAAGGTGGGATTAACACAAGAATCAACGCATAATTTGAAAAGAACCACATTATATTAAAATCGAAATTCAAATACAATTAACTACCGAATACAAATTTAACTATTGAATTCAAAATTAACATTCGAACTAATAAAAACAATAAAAACAACATCAATCAATAAATTCCGTAAACCACACATTATTGGTTGAAGATGGAGCATGAGATGAAGATTGTGCCTGAGTTCCCGATGGTCCCGAGCCATCCGTCCTTCGGCGACGATGCTCATGCCTCACAGATGCCTCCTCAGAAGAAGAACCCCCGTGGGGGTGGGAAGCGTTCAAGTATTTCTTCTCGGAACTTGCGATATGCTTCCATCTATGCCTTCATCTCTTCCCAACGCTCATCCTCGCGCTGGGAACGACTCTCGTAGTTATGATGTATGGTAGTCTACCGAATTAAGAGATCTTCACAAATAGTATTAAGAGAACGCATGCCACAATGAAGCACTGACATGCGTTTTGTATCAGAAGTACATCTCTCCAAGGCATCGGCATCAAAACATGTCGTGTCCTCCTCCTCATCCGACTCAGTCTCTTCCACTACCCTCTCTCCAGGCAACCTCCAAACCTTCTGAACACAGTCCGTATACGCTATGACATTCGTATGCAACTTAATCATAGTACGCTCAGTCTTCGGAGTTGCTCTCAAACTCATCATGATCTTTGTTATCAAAACCGGGAGAGGTGCAATACTCTTCCCAACTCCCCTAATCATAGTAATCAAAAACTCGAGAATACAGAATTCATACTTTTGCTCCTGGAGTATCCATAGAACGTGAAGACAGTTCAGACTGATGTCACTGACCTTCTCCTTTCCAATGACATTCCTACCAATCCACTGAGCTACAGCCAGCTGGTTGGTTCGCAGAGACGACTGGCGAACACAATGTGAGCTCACATTGTAGTTTCCCTCCAAAACCGTCTCGTTCATCAAAGACTCGATCCCACCAAATTGGGATTCCTGCAATGTGGCGTCGAGGCGGAATGCCTAAAATCTCAGCCAACAACCTCCTAGCTAGATACTTCTCTTCTCGTCCCAGCCACCTTAACAAAAATTCTATTCCCATCCAACTCCCTCTTCTTATAGAATTGTTCCACCAAATCGGAGTGGTAGAAATCATCTGTCAAATACCATAACCTATTCCAATCCCTCCTAATCATCTCATCACTATAAAACGGTGCGAAGCGGTCGGCCGTAAAAGCTTGTTCCAGCAAAATTCTCCGTCTTTGTGCCATTGAAGTGTTGAAACGATTTGAGGGGTTAAATGCAACATAGGGATGGAGTTTAAATCAAACTCACTTAAAGTTTGGGCGGTGGCGTGGTGGTTTTTTTTTTTTTTTTTTTTTTTTTTTACTGTTTTGGTGGTTGAAATTGTTGGAGATGGTGGTGGGGATGTTGTGGGGAAGGTTTGGGGTGGGGGAATCCTAATTGGCGTGGTAGTATTTAAGTTTTTTTTTTTTTTTAATTTTATTTTCTAGGGTTTGAAACTCGTTAATGGCGGAATATGGAGTGAGGAAGAAGAAGAACATGATGCGTTCTTGGTTCGTACTGCTGACTTGGGCCCAAGCCCAATCAAATTCGGAAATGCCCATTTTGTCCTCATGCGCGCAAAAATTAAAATTAGAATTCTCGACTCGTTACCGGTCCGATTTTTGCGAATGAGATAGGAAAACGATCAGGAGAGAATTTCCAATCCAATGGTCCATACCACATTCTAATCTAAACGCATGTGACATATAGAAAGGTGGTAAACGCCTCAAAATACATGAATAACGTAAGTTATGCGAACGAATGAAATCTAAATTTATAGATAATGTTAACCGTACCCGAATCAAAATACGATTAAACGTCCTAAGTAACAAAAATGGAAAGTTTAGCGATTAAGGACGGAAAACCAACACCCCACCCCCAAACAAATTTTTGGCAACGAAGATTAGGAAATTTGTTTTAAACGTGGGTTTTTTAAAGTTAGATTCCCGAGACTTCCTAGATTACTATTTTTATGGTTTTGATATTTTTTACTTTTTATGATTAAGATTTAATATAAGAAAAATGAAAAACAATAAAAACATAATTCACACCATAGAGAAACATGACTTAAAAATTGAGAAAACATGCAAGAGTGGAAAACATGAATTATATTAACCGTGGACTTAGGATCTGGTACTTACAGCCACACACTCCCTAGGGAGGGCCCGGTTACCTGAATAGTGCACTTACCCATATATGGAAGTGAAAAGAAGTACACCAAACATCAAAATTAGTCTTTTATAGTTAGATACTCAAGACTATATTTAAAACATATGTATATAATGAACATGCAGTTTATCATATATCAACAACCTAAAGAGTTGTGGGTCTTTCCATAAATAAATAACATGGAATGCACCCCCAAACATAATCAAGCACCAAGATTTTCGACAACGCAACTTAGTGAAATGAAAGGGAAGTCTGATAGATCTAAAACGTAATCGAGAATGTACCTTCCTCTTCATCTTTGACCGAGAGGGTGTCCAGGTGAATGATCGTGAGAAAATGGATGTTTGTGGAAGATATGTTGGATATGGATTAGTTTTAGAAGTAAGGAATGGAAGAAAGGAGAATATGGGTTTAACACAACTCATTCATGGTGTAGGTAGGAACTGTCTCAATTCTGAAAATGAAGGTGTCAAGTGCTTTTCCCTTGGGAGTTATTTATGTATTAGGAGGCTTTAGAAAATCATTAAGCACAGAAGAAGCAAGAGGGTCAAACGCAAACTCAAGGTTCCTTTAAAAAGGTGGAGGGCGGGGAACATTGATGGAAGGTGATTGAGTAACAGGATGATATGAGGTAGGTAAATGGTGCTCACCTAATGCTCTCAGTTTTAGACCATCAGAATCTTTTAAATATGCAACACATTCCTTAATAGGTGGGTTAGAATAATCACTGGGATAGAGGGTGAATAATTCTTCTTCTGTCATGTCATCGAGGGATGAATGGATGTTTATAAGTGGGGACTCGCGGGGTGGCAAAGAAGAGTTGCAAAAGAGTTGAAGGAAATTTTCCTCAATTTCATCTACGTCCAGGGAGTCTTTGTTGAAATTAGAACTTCCGAAGGAAATGAATTGGTGCATATGATTATCAGGAAACGTGTTGATAAAATACTCTTGAGCTAAGCTCTCTATTAGGCTAACTTCTCCATTGATATTCGTATCAGAAAACTATTTCATCATTTTAAAAACATTGACCTCAACAGAAAGATGGCCAAAGGACAAGGACATCAAACCATCGTGGCAGTTTATAAGCGCGTTGGCAGTTGCCAAGAAAGGGCGCCCTAAAATGATCGGAATAGAGTCGTTAGCAACTTCTGTATCGAGGATAACAAAATCCGTAGGATAGTAGAAATCCTGAACCTTAACAAGCATGTTTTCAACTACACCCTTAGGATACTTGATAGACCGATCAGCTAATTGCAACGTCATTTTTGTAGGTTGTGTGATAAGAACTATGTCACGTTGATTATTAGTGGGTGGATTTTGATAGTTATTATTTATCGGAATGATACCTCTATTAGTATTATAATTATTAGTGTTATAATTATTATAATTCCCTTGTCCTTGTCCTTGTCCTTACCTCGGTGGAACTTGGTTGTAATTATTTGTTGGCCTAACATTTTGGTTATTAAACCTTGGAGGTTGTTGATTATTTCGCCAACTGAAGTTGGGGTTTTGTCTCCAAGGTGCGTTAGGTTCGCTATTAATGGAACAAACATTATCTTATTGTGATTGTTGTTGTTAATAGGTGAGAGGGCAATAGGAGTCGGGATGCTCTAGACTCAAATAGAAATTACATGGATTGG
This sequence comes from Coptis chinensis, assembly GCF_015680905.1. Lineage (NCBI taxonomy): Eukaryota > Viridiplantae > Streptophyta > Magnoliopsida > Ranunculales > Ranunculaceae > Coptis > Coptis chinensis. The sequence continues at coordinate 93,761,284 of NC_141459.1, read as the reverse complement.
AGTTGACATTCATGATGGGGTTATGCTTTTGTTGAACAGAAATAGCCTCTACCGTTTTAGTGAGAGATTTTATTAAATTTTTAAGCTCAGGATCGGGTTTCATCTCAAACATACCGGCGACCTTAACTGTTGTAGAAGAACTAGCAGAGCGGGAGATATCATTACTACCCCCCCCCAGTTATTATTATGCTTTGTTTGATCTTCTAGAAATTTATAAGCCTCTGAGGCTCCCTTACTGAGGAAACTACCCCCATTCATTATGTCAAACACCTCTTTGTGGTGGTGTAACAGTCCCTTGAAAAAGGCACGAACTAACGTGTCTTTTGCAAGGTTATGGTATGGACACTTTATAAGAAGATCGGTGAAACGATTCCAAGCCTCTGAAAATGATTCATGAGGATTCTGAAATGAATCTTGGAAATCATTTCATTTGTCTTCAGTGGTGGGTAAAAATGTTCCATAAATAGTTGAACAAGTTTGGCCCATGAGTCCACAGAATTAGGCGCTTGGGCAGTTAACCAAGACGCCGCCTTATCAGCTAAGGTGAAAGGAAACACCCGCAGTTTAATTTGTTCAGCACCAATCGTAGGATGGTGGAATGTAGTAAGGACTTGGTCAATCCTACACATGTGCTGATAAGGTTTTTCATGGTCTAACCCATGAAAAACGGGTTAGACCATGAAAAACGGGTAACAAATTAAATATATTTGGGGGGATTCAGAAATCCCCCACTGGGTCTGATAGAACGATGCAAGATTTTGGACTCTCATTCAAGGCTTTGTAAAAGTCAGAGAGAGGAGACTCTCTTTCTTCAGCCATTATTTAAGTTGGAGTGTGTGGTATATTAGGTAGAGGTGTATTGAGTGGTATACTAGAAAGGCGTGTTTGTTGACATTGCTGGTTGATTACGTTAGGCGTTTTTCTTCTGCCTGACCTTAATCTCATGCAAGGCTAAGACCAATCTTAACTAAACACGACAACACTCAAAACAATCCTGATATGCTAGTATAAACCTTTAACAGGAGATGCGAGGAGTGGAAGAAAGAAGTACCTGAATGTGGATCTGGTCTCCTCCATTTCCACACACAAGACTTAGCTCTTAAGTATCAATTAGCTTAGGATAGAAGTAGCCATTAAAGCTTAGTTCTAGATCTAGTTTTTCAATTATTTAATTAGTTGTTATTCTTATTTTAATTTCAGTATTGAATCATTGTTTATCATTCATTAGATAAATAAAATAGTAGTTCTTGTTAAATTCGATCCTTGTTATTTAATGATTGTTTAGATTAATTTCAATTCTTGTTATTTAATGATTCTTAGTTGTTAATTTAGATTTCAATTATTGTTTAGTTAAATTTAATAAAGGTACAATCTTTATATTATTTCGTATTCAATTTCATATGGAAATGATAGTTTGATGAATCAAGGCTAAACCTCCATTAGAGGAGTTTGATGAAGCCTTGTTGAAAACTTAATTTTGTTAGCTTAGAATAGTTGTAAGAGTCTATTCCACTCTAGAAGGTTGTTGATTCGCCATGAGAATGGGTGGACGTCCTCACATGCTAGTTATGAATTGGTAGAGATGTCATGTATAATTAGGGATTAGAACAACCAATTCTTACCGTAAGAACGTAAGAATTAGATTACAACAATCTATGCTAGTTTCTTAAGTTGGATTCAAGGTGGATTCAATTCTCCCCTAATTCTTATTCGAGATTCAAACTTAGTATTTCGTAGCATTTCGTAGTATAATTCGTAAATCTCTTATTGACTTTGGTAGGATTGATAGTCGTAGGAAACTTGAATGCTAAAGAACTAGGAGTGGAACGAATCTTCTATTCCAACTCTACTTCAATAGTATCGAGAGTAGAAATCTTTGATAATCACGAGTATAGTTCAGTTTTTAGTTTTACTTCCGTTTAGAGTTTCATCGCTTTATTCATTAGTAAAACTAGCAATTTTACGTTTATCAAATGGCGCCGCTGCCATCTTAGTTGCCTTTAACATTGTTTTCTTTAGATTTGTTAATTTTCCAAAGTCCCATAACCCACCCACCCTTGTTTGCTTCTCACTGTGGCTGTCCGTTTCCGCACTGAAAATTTTCCTCGAAGTATTACACGGAGCGCGACTTGTTCCCTGGGTAGGCTAAATTGAGCGACCGCACTGGCGCCTAGAACTCCACTTTTGGCCGAAGCGACTGCGCCTTGCCAAGGTAAAACACTGGCCCGGTCTTTGAAGCTCCTGGACCTTGAGGTTTTCCCTGAGCGCTACCTGTGCCCTACCAAGGCTAAAGTGGATACCAAGAGCACGGAACTCCATTTCGAACCTAAAAGCGTACTACTTACTTCTACTTAGGCCTATTTCGAGGCTTACAGCCTACCGCTAAAACTGCCCGATTTCCATATGTTTGTTTCAAATTTCCATTTCTTCATAGTTTTCAGTGTTTTAACTTGTTATACACACTGAGCACGTGTAAATAAGACGCTATTTATAAGTGAAGCAAGGAGGCATTCAGGTACTCTTTTCTTCCACACCTCGCATCTCCTGTTAGAGGTTCATACTAGCATATCAGGATTGTTTGGAGTGTTGTTGTGTTTTATTAAGATTGGCTTAGCCTTGCATGATATTAAGGTCAGGCCAAAGAAAAACGCCTAATGTAATCAACCGGCAACGTCAACACACACGCCTTTCTAGTATACCACTCACTACACCTTTAACTAATATACCACACACACCACCTGAAGTAATGGATGAAGAAAGAGAGTCTCCTCTCTCTGACTTTTACAAAGCCTTGAATGATAGCCCTAAATCTTGCATCGTTCTATCAGACCCAGTGGGGGATTTCCGAATCCCCCCAAATATATTTAATTTGTTACCCTTTTTCATGGGTTAGACCATGAAAAGCCTTATCAGCACATGCGTAGGATTGATCAAGTCCTTACTACATTCCACCATCCTATGGTTGGTGTTGAACAAATTAAACTAAGGGTATTTCCCTTCACTTTAGCCGATAAGGCGGTGTCTTGGTTAACTGCCCAAGCACCAAATTCTGTGGACTCGTAGGCTAAACTTTGTTCAACTATTTATGGAACATTTTTACCCACCATTGAAGACCGATGAAATGCTTTCCAAGATTCATTTCTTTCGACAGAATCCTCATGAATAATTTTCAGAGGCTTAGAATCGTTTCACCGATCTACTTATAGAGTGTCCACACCATAACCTCGCGAAAAACATGCTAGTTCGTGCCTTTTTCAAGGGACTGTTACACCACCACAAGGAGATGCTTGACATAATGAATGGAGGTAGTTTCCTAAGTAAGGGAGCTTCAAAGGCTTATTAATTCTTAGAAGATCAAACTAAGCGTAATAATAACTGGGGGGGTAGTGACGATTTTTCCCATTCCACTAGTTCTTCTACAACAGTTAAAGTCACCGGTATGTTTGAGATGAAACCCGATCTGGAACTTAAAAATTTAATCGAATCTCTAACTAAAAAGGTAAAGGCTATCTCTGTTCAACAAACGCCTATTCCCGTCATGAATGTCAACTCCAATCCATGTAATTTCTGTTTGAGTCCAGAGCATCCCGACTCCTATTGTCCTCTCGCTTATGAATAACAAACATTACAACAAGATAACGTTTGCTCAATTAATAGTTATCCTATTCCTAATGCCCCTTGGAGATAACATTCCAACTTCAGTTGGAGAAATAATCAACAAGTAACACCTCTAGGGTTTAATAATCAAAATGTTAGGCCAACAAACAATTATAACCAAGGCCCACCACGACAAGGTCACGGTAATTATAATTATAGCAACCAAGCTCAACCACGACAAGGACAAGGTTAGGGTAATTATAATAATTATAATACTAATTAATAGAGGTATCGTTCCGATAAATAATAACTACCAAAATCCACCCATTAATAATCAACGTGACATAGTTCCTGTCACACAACCAGTAGCAAATACTACTCCACAACCGGATTGTTTTGATACCTTTATGCAATCTCAACAACAGATTTTACAAGCCATCCAGCTTTCCTTACAGCAGTTAGCTCAAGAGAAAGTACAACCCAAAGGTGTATTTCCAGGACAAGCGATAGCTAATCCTAAAACAACAAACACAGCCTTTGAGGTAAATGGTAATACTAGTACGGAAAATGAAAACGTAGGTGAGCTAAATGCCATTTCCACTCTCCGTTCTGGGAGAGTGGTTAGTAACAAAGTAACTATGCCTATAGTTACCCCACCAGTTGTCCCTATACTGGAGATTGTACTAGATACCGTAATAGGAACTGAAGAGCCTACCCCTATAGAGGTACTAGTTAAACCACAACCTAAGAAACAGAAAGCAAAGGTTAGACATCCAGTTGATCCATACGCTAAATATAGAGAGAAACCACCGTTTCCCCAGAAATTAGCTATGTTAAATAGGGATACAAACTTCGACGAGATTAGGGAAGTTTTTAAAAATCTAACGATAAACTTACCTTTTCTGGACGCAATTAAAAAATTACCTCACCATGCTAAGTTTCTCAAAAAGTTATGCACTAAAAGGCGTAAGACAAATATTCCTAAAGACGCCTTTTTAACTGAACAGTTTCCAACTTTAACGGAACACAATGGAATTGTTAAGTACAATGACCCTGGTCGTCCTACTGTATAATGCACCTTAGGAGATTCCCACATGACGACCGCTTTACTAGACCTGGGGGTGAGTGTTAACTTACACCCGTATTATCTATACAAACAAATAGGTCTACAAGAGATGCAACCTACTAAAATGACGTTGCAATGAGCGGATCGATCTATTAAGTACCCTAAGGGTGTGGTTGAAAATGTGCTTGTTAAGATCCAGGATTTCTACTATCCTGCTGATTTTGTTATCCTCGATACAGAAGTCACTAACGACTCTGTTCCGATCATCTTAGGGCATCCCTTCTTGGCGACTGCCAACGCGCTTATAAACTGCCGCGATGGTTCGATGTCCTTGTCTTTTGGCCATCTTTCGGTTGAGGTAAATATTTTTAAAATGATGAAACAGTTACCAGATTCGTTTATAGATGGAGAGGTTAGCATGATCAAGAGCTTAGCTCAAGATTACTTTAATAACATGTTTTCAGAAAACCATATGCATAAATTCCTTTCTTTTGGAAGTTTAGATTTTGTCAATGACTCCTACATAGAGGAAGTCAACACAATCTTCGAGTCTACACAAATCGTAGACCTTTCGGTTGCTCCATATACAGAGTTTGAAGACCTGCTGCCTAAGCAAGTATTCATTACTCAAGATGAGGACCCTCCAGAAGCATTTATCGATATTCCTTCCACCCCGGTGCTTAAACCTCTTCCTCCTGAGTTAAAGTATATTCAACTTGATCCGGATGGTAGTCATCCGGTAATTATATCTTCTCTGTTATCTAAGGAGGAAGAGACACGGTTGATCAGGGTGATTAGGGAACATCGTTCTGCGATTGTTAGTCCCTAGCTGACATTAAGGGAATTGACCCTAATGTGTGTACTCATCGTATCCATTTAGAGGATAACACAAAGACTTCCTGCGAACCTCAGCATTGTTTAAACCCTGCCATGAAAGAAGTGGTTAGGGAAGAGGTCTTACGGTTACTCGATGTGGGTATCATATAGCCAATCTCTGATAGCGAATGGGTAAGTCCCATTCATGTAGTTCCAAAGAAATCAGGAATTACCATGGTACGTAATGCCAAGGGTGAATATGTTGCCACGCATAGTCATATGAAATGGAGGATCTGTATTGATTACAGACGTTTAAATGACATGACACGAAATGATCATTTTCCTTTACCCTTTATAGATCAGATGCTTGAACGTCTAGCTGGTCATGCTTTTTATTGTTTTTTGGATAGCTACTCTGGCTATTTCCAAATTATTATTGATATTGATGACCAAGAAAAGACTACCTTCACATGTCCTTTTGGAACATACGCCTATAAACGAATGCCTTTTGGCCTTTGTAATGCTCCTAGTACCTTCCAGCGGTGTATGCTTCATATATTTAGTGACATGGTAGAGCGTTTCATGGAAGTGTTCATGGATGATTTTTCTATCTATGGAAACTCTTTCACTGAATGCCTGTCTAACTTGTCTAAAGTTTTAATACGATGTGAAGAGAAGAGTCTCGTTTTAAATTGGGAAAAATGTCACTTCATGGTGAAAAAAGGCATAGTACTAGGTCACATCGTATCTAGTGATGGCATCGAAGAAGATAAGGCCAAACTAGATAAGATAGCGACTCTATCTATACCACGGACTGTCCGTGATATTAGAGCCTTTCTAGGCCATGCAGGTTTTTATAGGCGTTTTATCAAAGATTTTTTGAAAATAGCTAGACCCTTAACTAATCTGCTTTTAAAGGAGGCCATCTTTGATTTTAATTTTAACTGTAAACAGGCTTTTGAAACTTTAAAAGCTACCTTAACTTCTGCACCCATTATACAGCCTCCCGATTGGTCTAAACCTTTCGAACTTATGTGTGATGCTAGTGATTATGCAGTTGGTGCTGTCTTGGGACAGAAACTAGATAATAAATCCACCGTTATTATTATGCTAGTAAAACTCTAAACGATGCTCAAAAAAATTATACAACTACTAAAAAAGATTTCTTAGTTGTCGTTTATGCTTTAGATAAGTTTCGTCCTTATTTGGTTGGTTCTAAGACTCTAGTTTACACGGACCATGCAGCCCTTAGGTACCTTCTCACAAAGAAGGATGCTAAGCAGAGATTAATCCGATGGATTCTTCTCCTGTAAGAATTCACATTAGAAATAAATGACAAACGAGGGGTCAAAAACGTAGTTGCCGACCACTTATCTAGACATACAAACGACGATGATAGTGATTCTGACTCTATACCAGACTCTTTTTCGGATGAGCATCTGTATGCTATTTTTTCTGCACCATGGTATGCTGACATTGTGAATTATTTAGCGTCTGATGTTATTCCTTATGATTGGTCAAGAAATGAACGTAAGAAGTTCTTGGCCAGAGTTAAGATATACTACTGGGATGAGCCCTACCTTTTCAAGTATTGTGCGGATCAGATTATTCCCCAATGGGAATATAATGAGGTTCTCTCATTCTGCCATGACAAAGAGTGTGGTGGCCATTTTAGTGATATGAAAACAGCTGCTAAAATTCTTTAATGTGGGTTTTATTGGCCCACTCTCTTTAAAGATGCCCAAGTACATTGCAAGACGTGCATTCGTTGCCAACAACTTGGGACGAATCACGAAGCGTAATATGATGCCATTGAATCCAATCATGGTGGTAGAAATTTTTGACGTATGGGGCATTGATTTCATGGGTCCCTTTCCAGTTTCCCACGGTTTCATTTATATTCTAGTCATCGTGGACTACGTGTCTAAATGGATAGAGGCCATGGCTTGCCGTAGCAATGACCATAAGACAGTTGTGTTTTTTGTTAAAGAATATATTTTTTGTCGATTTGGCATTCCCAAAGCCATCATTAGTGATGGTGGAACACATTTTTGCAACAGAGTTGTTGTATCTCTAGTGAAAAAGTATGGAGTTATACATAAAGTAGCAACTCCGTATCATCCACAAACTAGCTGACAAGTAAAAGTTTCTAAGGGAAATCAAAAGATATTAGAAACAAGCGTAAATCCCCGATAGGAAAGACTGGTCAAAACGTCTATATGATGCCTTATAGGCATATAGGACGGCTTTCAAAACCCCTATAGGTATGTCTCCCTTTAGACTTGTATTTGGGAAACCTTGTCATTTGCCCGCTGAATTGGAGCACCGTGCTATGTGGGCTATAAAAAGCCTTAACTTCAATGTCGGTGAGGCGGGTGTCAAGCGCAAGTTGCAATTGAATGAGCTTGAAGAAATCTGTAGCGATTCTTATGATCTCGCGAAGGATTATAAAGCTAACATGAAACGTGTTCATGATAAGCAAATCTTGCGCAAAGAGTTTGTGGTAGGTCAAAAAGTCTTGCTTTACAACTCCCGTCTACATATTTTTTCTAGGAAATTAAAAACTTCGTTGGTCCGGTCCTTTTAAGTTCTTGAAGTCACCCCTCATGGGGCAATCACCTTGGTAAATCCCAAGGACAACAGTACCTTTCAAGTCAATGGCCAATGGTTGAAACATTTTCACGAGCTATTGTCCCCTGATGTAGAGGAAGTCCTTTTACAGGACCTGTCTATGAGGACTGACTTTTTTCATTGGTGTACTTCCTTTCATTTCCATATATTGGTAAGTGCACCAGTCAGGTAACCGGGCCCTCCATATGGAGTGTGTGGCTGTAAGTACCGGATCATAAGTCCACGTTAAACATAATTCACGTTTTCCACTCTTGCATGTTTTCTCGGATTTTGAGTCATGTTCTTCTATGGTGTGAATTATGCATTTATTGCTTTATTGTTTTTCTTATATTAAATCTTATTCATAAAAAAATAAGAATTGTTAAAATCATAAAAATATTAATTTAGGAAGTCTCGGGAATCTGACTTTAAAAGACCCGCTTTTAAAACAAATTTTCTAAACTTTGTTGCCAACAATTTGTTTGGGGGGTGGGGTGTTCATTTATGTAATGGATTATTCAACTTTCCATTTGTGTTGTGTAGGCCGTTTAATTGTATTTCGATTCGGGTTGACTTTATCTATGAAATTAGAGTTCATTCGTTCGCATAACTTACATCACGCACGCACTTTGAGGCATTTTCTATCTTCTTATATGTCATCAACGGTCAGAATAGAGTGTTTTATGGATCATTGGATTGGAAATTCTCTCCTGATTATTTCCATAGCTCATTCGCAAAAATCGGACCGGTAACGAAGCGACAAATTTAGTTTGAAGTTGCGAGAAAAATTGAAAAATCAAATTGGGCTTGGGCCCAATCTCGCGCACACGTGCAACACACATGCGTGTCCATCTTCAACACAACAGTCGCGTTCCTCCTCAAAACCGCCATTAACAAAGTTTTAAGCTTCAAAACCTAACCTAAAATTAAAAAAAAAAAGAAATATAATTACACCCACGCCAATCAATTAAATCCACCCCAAATCTTCTCCAAACTACACCCACCACCATCCCCACAAATTCCCACCACCAAAACATTAGAAAAAAAACAAAAAAAATTGAGGAATTTGAACTGCCGCGCCACCACCATTGTTTGGTTAGTGAGGTTGTCTCAAACTCCATCCCCACATTCAATTTAAACCCCCAAATCGTCCCAAATCTTAAAATGGCTCAAAGACGTTGGATTTTGCCGGAGCTCGCGCTTACTGCTGACCACTTCGCACCGTTTTACGGTGATGAGATGGTTAGGAGAGATTGGAGTGGTTTGTGGTACTCGACAGACGATTTTTACCATGAAGATTTGGTTCGACAGTTTTATAGGACGAGGGAGTTAGATGGAAATAGGATTTTTGTTAAGGTGGCTGGGAGGATGAGAGAAGTATCTACTGGGTTGTTAGTTGAGATTTTAGGCATTCCGCCTAGATGCCATCTCGATGCCACACTACAGGATTCCCAATTTATTGGGGTCGAGCCTTTGATGAACGTGACTGTTTCGGAAGGGAACTACAATGCGAGCTCGCATTGTGTTCACCAGTCGTCTCTCAGAACCAACCATCTGGCTGTAGCTCAGTGGATTGGTAGGAATGTCATAGGAAAGGAGAAAGTCAGTGACATTGGTCTGAACTACCTTCACATTATATGGATACTCCAAGAGCAGAAGTACGAGTTCTGTATTTTGGAGTTTTTGGGTAACATGATTAGGGGAGTTAGGAAGAGTATTGCACCTCTCCCTGTTTTGATAACCAAGATCATGATGACCTTGAGAGCGACTCCGACTTCTGATAGGATTTGCCTGAAAGAGCACCGAAATCCTCATATTTATACGGAGTGTATCTAAAGAGTTTGGAGGTTGCTTGAAGAGAGGGTAGTCGAAGAGGATGACTTGGAGGATGAGGAGGACACGACATGTTTTGATGCCGATGCCTTGGAGAAGTGTAGGTCGGATGCAGAACGCATGGCTGTGATTCATCATGGCATGCGTTCTCTCAATACTATTTGTGAAGACCTCCGAACTTGGTAGGCTACCATGCATCATAACTTCGAGACTCGTGCCCAGCGCGAGGATGAGCGGTGGGAATAGACGAGGGCCGAGATGGAAGCTCAGCGCAAGTTCTGAGATGATATACTTGCACGCTTTCCACCCCAGGAGGGCGCTTCTTCTGTAGAGCTGTCTGTGAGGCACGAGCATCGTCACCGCAGGACGGAAGGCTCTGGCTCATCAGGAGCTCAGGAGACATCACCTTCCCATGTCCCTTCCACTACCAGCAGCGAGTGGTTTAGGAATATTATGAGTTGATGTTGTTTTGTATTTGCTTTTTATTTTAGTTCTGATGTTAATTTATGAATTTGGTTGTTAAATGTTGTTTGAAATTTCCGTTTTAATATAATACGGTTCTTTTTAAATTGTGCATTATTTTTATCGTTAATCCCACATTCCCGAATTGTTTGGGGGTGGTATTATGTATTCTAGCATGATTTTTGATATGATCCTCCAGTTTAGAATTTGTGTTGGAGTGAGGGTTGAGAATATTGCCGATATGGGCATCCCTATGAATAGATATTGTGGTAGGATGAAATCTTGATGAGTTAGGCAGTTTCTATCATAAATTCAACCTAAAAGATATTAGGTTTGTTTTGGAATAGAGAATATGGGTTGTTTCCGTTTTCGATTTTGGAAATTTTTTGTTTCGACAATTGCCTTAAAACTTTTTGGCAACTTCCCGATTCGTTTTAGCAACTTAAAACCTATAAAAACTTCATTCATTCTACACTCACAACCCACACTACACCTCACTTTCATCTCTCACCTTTCACTCCCACGATTCCCATATTTCTTATCCATTTTAGCACTATCGGCATTTCGGGGCCCTGCGCTGATGGAGCGCAACCCCACGCCCCAGGCATTGCTCGAGAATTTCACCGAGGCGACCCGCGCCCTACCAAGCCCTGAGCTGAGCGCGACATTCACCCACAACACTGGAATTCTAGTTTTCATCCTGAGCGCGACCCGCGCCCATCCAAGGCACAAAGTGAGCGCGCCCTGCGTCCAAGTGCCTGGAACCCTAAAATCACCAAGGCGCACCCTGCGCCCTACCCAGGCATAGGTGGAGCGCACCTCGCGCCCAGAACCCCGTGGCCAAGAAAAATTCCAATTTTTTGTGGGTTGTTCCAGGATCCTTCGTAGCTATTCCAGCGAGTTTAGTGGGGATGACATTCCCTCGTATCATACCGGAACAGTCTTTTGAAGACTTGTTCCAAAGTGACAGCTATGGTGGGTGGTTTCACGAAGTGATCATTCTAGCAGGATGGGAGCCACTATTGGTAAGTCCTGATGAACTTTATTCTCCCACACTTACATCTTATTTTTATGATAATTGTAAGTTCTTTGATAGACCAGATGGAGAACAAGTGTTCTCCATCACCATCGGGGATGAACCAATAGAAATTTCCAGGTTCTTGATAGCCTTTGTGCTTGGACTTGCTATGCCGATCGAAATACAAGACTCATGGGCCTATTTGGTAGATAATATGTACATGTATAACTATGATGATTTGCATGAGCATTACGGGGCAGGAATCTTTAGGATAGAGGACCAAGGGGATTATAACATTGCCCTTGGTGCACTGCCTCTATGAGCGTGGAACCTTTGTTATGTTTTGGATCATGCTAAACATTAGAGGGAATGGCGTTATTCTTTTGTGAATGACTAAAACTTGTGATATTTTCCTTGCTTTAGCTGGGGGACGTACACTCTATGATATTCCCCAGACCCTAATGTCTAGTTTAGCCCGAGCCCATAGCATGAGACATGAGTACCTTCTTATGCCTGTTTTAATTTGTCGTATAATGCTATGTTTTTTCCCTGTTTTTTGTGCCCGTTTCATAGATTGGGTTGGGGTTGACATTGTGAGACCCACCAATTGTATTATTCGATCGTTTCGTGCAATGACTTGGCAAGGGTGGAGGATACAACCTCATCAGGTTGTGCCTTACACCCCATCCGACCAAGTGGCGCTTGACAGGTTAGCTATAATAGACGATAAGTGGCGTGAAGCTTGGCAAATTACCATGGCGTGGCAGGATGCGAAGGAATCTCATTTCTTCATTAAGGATGAGGAGGAAAATGTTTAAACGGGAGTTAAGGTTAGTTTTTATTTCAGTTAGTGTCTGCTTATGTCCCAAGCAATTTATTTCTCATTAACCCCATAACGGGTGGAACTCTTATAAAGTTGTGTCAGTTTTTCTTTTCTATATTAGTATGTTTAACCTTATTTTGCAAATGTTCCAGAATTTCACGCGTTTCAATGGCATTCCTCTAACCTATTTATTTAAATACTTTGAGGACAAAGCATGCTTCTTGTTTGGGGAGGCATAGAAACACGTGTAATTAAGGCATCTGTTAGGATATAGATATGTATAATATGCACTTGTTTTCTAGTTAAAAAAATTCAAAATTTTTAAAAATATAAATAAAAAGTACGTATGCTATACACTTAGGAATATTGGTATTGTTTTCTTTCTCTATGCTCTCAATAATCTAGAAGTCTCACGTAACTTTTGCATTAGAATAGTTTTTAGAAAATTAGGCTAATATGTAGGTAATAATCCTTGCATCTATCTATAAATATGTTACATGAGTATCTATGATTGTTGGTAGTAAGTTTTTGAAATCTATGCTAGAGTACTTATTCTACAAATCCTGTGAGAATATAGCCTAAAGCCTTATATGAGTGAACATTTGAAAAATGACACAAGGGAGAAGTAAAATCTGGATAGAGAAATCACACGTCCACTTGCTTGATTACTATACCATATCCTAAAGCGAGAATTTAGGCCCTCTTTGGATCGATATAACCAGAAATTCAAACCTATGAATTATTTTCCGCTAGTCGCCCCTCTGAGCCTTTTTTGAGCCTTTCATAAACCGCAAATCATTTACCCTGTTACAAAACAAAACAAAATAAAAAAAAAAATAAAAAAAAATGAGTCTTTTTGAGTTATCCCCCCAAAGATATGTCGAGTTTTGTGTTTAACCCCCAAAATTTCAATCATCACAATTAGACCCCCAATCTGTCTCAGAACTCTAAAAACACTGTTCATTTTTTCCATAATGCCCAAACTACCCTTTCAAGAAAATTGCGGGAGCAAATTATTTTCCCCCCCAATTAAACATGGCCCACTCCAATAACTTAGATTAAAACCCCCAACTTAGGGTTTTATTTTGCTTCTCACTCTATTTCTCATCTCATCGCCAAATGCATTGAATTTAGGGTTATTTAGTGTGGAATCCATGATCTTAGGGTTCTTATACTACTCATCACTACTTCTTACACTGGAATCCATGATCTCGTACTCGAATCGACAATCTCACAATCAAGGTAATTTTCATGTGCCTTATTTAGGGTTTTTCATTCTAAGGTTTTTTTTAAATTATATAAGAGTATCAATGCCTTATTGATAGCATGGTTTTAAAGTTTGGTTGTTGTGTCTGATTATTGTTTTGGTTTTGGCTTGGTTACGTTGCTGCAGATAATGGCCTCAATTAGGATCTTTAGGTGTCACCATCAGGGTAAATGGGTAGAGGATGGACAATATATGAAATATGTTGGTGGACAATATGTAGATTCCCGAGGAATGGGATTATGATTACGCAAATTTGATAGACCTTGTTGCTTGGATCACTTTAGCATTTGGTGTCCCATCTGGAAATGTATTGGAAATATGTTGGTTGCATGGTGGAAACAAAACTAGTCTAGATACAGATACAGATGTGATGTTCATGTGGGAATATGCAAGAGTTGATGCAAAGGGGTTCACACATATCTTTGTAAATTGGCATGAGTTGGATGTCATTTCAAGTGATTCAAGTGATGATGAAAATAACTCTGAAGGTGAAATACCACATGTTGTGGACTCTTCCACAGATAGTGAAGATGAATATGTATATATGCATGGCAGAAGATGTAGAAAGGGAAAAATGTTTGACTTGGATGACTGGCCCACTACAGAAGACTTTGACTATGTTATGAAGAAGACAGCAAATTTGAGGTCCCCACCATTGCTATTGCCATATTATTCTGAAGACAAGAAAGATAGTGGCCCTAGTCTTAAAGTAAAGGGAAAGAGAGTTGTTCGAGAACAAGATCAACAACCCACATCCATTGAAGTTGAGGAGCTGTCTACATCTACTGGAGTTGCAGGTATGTGTAATTACAACCAAATTATTTTAATATCTGTCTACATCCAAATTTTTCCAAAGACTTCTTTTATAATTATTGTATGTTGCTTGAATGATTTAGGTCCTGATGCAACTCAAAGTTCTAGATGTGAATTCAACATTGACCAGATAGATGCAGCAGAGCATTACTACAGTCAAGATTCATCTGATGAGGAGTATGTACCTTCTGAAAATAATTCAAGTGGTGAAGAGTCTTTGTTTGATGAGGAGTCTTTGTTTGCTGAAGAAGAGGATGGAAATGGTTCAATTGCTGAAGAAGATGAACCAATACAACCAAATGTTAGGACACAAACAGTTGAGGATGATGATGTAATAAATGTGTTGGTTGAAAACACATTTAATATTCCAACTGATGAGGGAGAGACTAGAACTGATGATACATCAGTTAGGTTGTTTGTAGGTCAGAAATGGAAATGATAGATTCTTGTGTAGAGATTATCTGAGGTTGTGTGCTATTAAAAGAAAATATAGTATGAAGTTCAAGAAAAATGATGCTCTGCAGATTGAAGCTGTGTGTAAGGAGGAAGGTTGTAAATGGAGGGCTTATTGCAGGTGCATGACTAAGAGGAGTACATTCAGATTAAGAAGGTTGAATGATGTTCACACTTGTGCGGTGATAGAAAAGATAGAAACCCTATGGCAAATGCAGGCTTGGATAGCAAAAGATATTGAGAAAGACATGAGACTTCATTTCAAGACCTACAAAACCGGTGACATCGGGAAAATCATTTGGAGCAGGATATCAAGTTAAGATTAAGTATTGGCAAGCTTGGAATGCCAGGAACTTAGCAATGGAAATGATTCATGGAAGTTATGATGAGTCTTATGCAAAGGTTCATCAGCTTTGTTTGCATATTCTCAACTCCAACCCAGGTTCTATTGCTAAATTCTCTAGAAATGCTAACTACATGAGTTTTGAATGGGTTTGTATTGCTTTCAAATCATGTTTAGATGGGTTTGTCAGTGGGTGTAGGCCTTTAATAAGTCTTGATGGATGTTTTTAAAGGGGAAACATGGGGGTGTATGTCCATGCTGTTTCTAGCATTAGATGGAAATAATGGATTGTTTCCACTAGGTTTCTTTATTTGTATTTGAAAAAAACGAGAATTGGACTGAATTTCTAGATATTATGGCACCATCCTTGAACTTACATCCATCTAGACTGACCATAATTTCTGATAGACAAAAAGGTTTAGGTAATGCAATTGCCACAGTGTTTCCTGATTGCAATCAAAGATATTGTTTTAGACACATGGTGCAGAACATGAAGACAAGGTTTAAGAGTCTTGAAGTGGAAGCATGGAATGCAGCAAAAGCATTTGGGGAAGCTGACTTTAATAAAAATATGGAGTTGCTTGAGAAAAGATGTAGTGATGCCAAAGACTACTTGATGACTGAGGAGCCTAGGTTGTGGGCAAGGTCACACTTTGACACTGAATGTAAGGCTGACCACCTCTCTAATAACTTCTCTGAATCATGGAATAGTTTTATATTGGATGCTAGAGACAAGCCTATTGTGAAGATGGTTTCCAAGATAGTGATGTTACAAATGAAGTTGATCTATGATAGAAAAGGGAAGTTTGTAAACTGGAATGAGAATGATCTAGTACCAAGGGTGAAAGATATCTTAGCAAAAAGAGAGAATGAAATTGGTGATTATGAAGTTGCTGGTTCAAATGAGGATAAGTTCTGTGTGACACATAAGTCTGGACATTGGTGGACTGTTGATTTGGTACAATTAAGTTGTACATGCAGAGAATGGCAAGTGTGTGGAATTCCTTGCATTCATGCTGTGGCTGTTATTAAGCCAAGGAGAGACACTTGGACACAATAAGTTTAAATTTGATATGTTCTATTGCAATTTGTTGTGTTAAATTATATTATTTATTGCAATTTGTTGTTGTTCTTGTTTTTAGATTCTGCAGTCCTTTTTTCACTATTAGAGCATATAGAAATGCACATAGTCAGCACATAACTCCAATGGTTCATGAGGATGATTGGCCAAAGGTAATTCTTATTCCAATTTTCAATTCTTTTAATTTCTAGTTTATTGATTGCGTATTGACATGTGTTTTGTTGATGCAGCCTGTAGCTGCAGATTATGTTTATATTCCAATTAAGCATAGACAACCTGGAAGGCCTAGAGTTAACAGGAGAAGGGGTGCAAATGAAAATGAGAACTCAGTTAGGTGTTCTAGATGTGGTGTACTTGGCCATAATAAAAGAGGGTGTCAAGGAGGTGAAGTGGGTGGTAATGTTGTTAGAGGAAGAGGGACAAGAGGAAGACCAGGTAGGCCAAGAAAAAGACCACTTCCAAATCCATTCTTGCAGGCACCAATCAACCCTGAAGATGGAGCTCAAGTTGGTCCACCAATAAGAGGCAGAGGCAGGGGCAGCATAGGTAGAGGAGAGGCAACTGAAACTCAAAATTTCACTGGAGGAGGCAGGGGAGAGACTGAAACTGAAGATGGAGGAGGCAGAGGAGAGGCTCCCACTGTTAATGGAGGAGAGGCTCCCACTGAAACTATTAGTAGAGGAAGAGGAAGTAGGGGCAGCAGAGGAGGAAGAGGAGGAAGGGGCAACAGAGGGGGAAGTGGCAGTAGAAGAGGAATGTGTGCTTCTAATAATGCAACTGAGGCCTCATTTGCCTATTCCCAGCCCAGTCAGTCACAACCATCTCAGTCAGAACCTCCAGCACAACAGACTTCAAATGTCAGACCTCCATTGGTGATACCTGCTATGCCTCCCATACAGCCACAACAACAGAGAAGGTACAGCAACAGAAGAAGTACTTCAACAGAAAAGGTAATATCAAGCCAAGCCTCATGCTCAGTTAATGAGAGACCAGCAAAGAGAGCAAAGAAAGGGAAATAGTCTTGTTTTCTGTGATGGTGCTTATTTTGTGTTAGTTGCTGTGTTGTATGTGTGTTTTGCGGCTTTTGTATTTTTGCCCAAAACAATGCTTTCAATGTGTTTTTTGTTGGAATTTGCTTTCCGTTGTCAAGACATGATTACTATGTTGCTATGATCTGTTTAGTGATTAGTATGTTGCTATGATCAGTTGTCAGGATTACTATGTTGTTATGATATCTTAGTGATTACTATGTTGTTATGATCAGTTGTCAAGAAATGATTACACATAACATTTATTTCATTTCCATTCCTCTCTTTCATACATAATTCATCCAAGTGACAACTTTTTCACAAGTTTAGTTACATCACTAGCATTTCCTTTCACCTTCATTTTAATAGGACCCTCAATTGTGACCAGTAGCTTTCCCTCTTGGCACTTCATATCCTCTTTTGAAGCCTTTAAAGTACTGGCAGCAGCTTCTTTGTTCTTGTCTTTGTCTAGGTGTCCCTTGTCTATCCAAATAAAACCCTTACATCCATCTCTCTTGCATGTTAGAAATCTCTGTCCAAAACTCCAGTCCCTAGTACTCTTGTACATTTTCATAGTTTTTCCACAACCCCAAGGACAACTGTGAGGGCATATATCTTTCCAATGGTTCAAATCGCCACATTGAAAGCAACCAATAGCCTAAAAAAAGAAAAATATAACCCTCAAATCATGTGCTAAAATTATGTTATTAACCCTTACTCTTTGTAACTAATTTGTAATTAACCCCCAAAAAACCAGGCGAAAAAAAACGAGGAAGGAAGCTATTATCAAGAACCCAATCAAGAACAGTAATAGTAAAGACCCTAATAGTAACAACTGAAGGGTCAAAAGTGATACTTACCTGAAGTGACATCTTAGCTGGTTCACCACCACCCATTAGTTATTGTTGGAGAGAGAAACGAGCTGGATTTTATATGGTTGGGGAAGAAAGGAGTCAACTAATATCGGATAAGTCAAAGAGGATGTCAGAAATTTCAAACGGTTCTTTAACTTTCTAACGGCTCTTTCAAAGGGGTAGTTTGGGCATTATGGAAAAAATGAACAGTATTTTTAGAGTTCTGAGACAGATTGGGGGTCTAATTGTGATGATTGAAATTTTGGGGGTTAAACACAAAACTCGACATATCTTTGGGGGGATAACTCAAAAAGACTAAAAAAAAATTAACCTACCCAATTCTTTGAATAAGTCTGAGAATAGAGATGAAGAATAGAAAAGGGAAGAACCTTTGAAATCAAGAATTTGTTAGTAGCTTCAGATAAGAAAAGGAAGTTTCCATCCAAATAAAAAAAAATAAAATAAAGAGTTAGAACTCCAAAAAATAGAATCAAAGGAGTCAAAAACCAAAGAAAAAGAAAAATATGGCTAAGGATGGAAACAAAGTGTAGAAGCAAAAGTAAAGAACAAGGTTTCTCTAGTTACATAATATGAAGACTCTATTATCTCAGACTTGTCCTTTTTGAATATCCATTTCCTTCCTTCTTAAACCATCTCCTAATTCTTATAACACCTAATAAAGACCTCTAGCTCAATTAGGAATATATAGGTTAGTGTGATAGTAAGTGGCAGATGTGTTTGATCGACTCCGACTTCCTTGTGTGTCATTGAGATTGTAAGGTAAAGTGTGCCCCCACTTAATTGGAGGAGTAAAACTTGGAGCGGAAAAATCGGAGTGGTTTTTGTCTTGACATTTATGTGAGGACCTACTTAAGGACGCTATTCCGAGTTTTCATAAACGGACCTGCTAGTGCATTTCCTTGTATTACTTATTATATATATGTTTATTGGTAGATGATTGATTATTATGCATATATTAGCTTAGGTTTCGACTTGATTATTATTTATTCATTGCTAGTGAAATGTATAGATAATTGAGACATAGATAAGGAAACAATAGTTTATTTCTGAGTCATTGTAGTATAGATGAAGTTTGTGAGTACCTTCACTGGAAAACTCTCACAAGGCTATAACTCGTCCACTTAGGGAATTCCTAGTGGTTGAAGGCCTTGTTGCATATGGTCAATGCAATCGCACTCGGTGAAACGAGATTAGTTAGAACTCCATTTTTGGTCACTTATGCTAATTTCTCATATTTGCTTGAGGACAAGCAAAATGCTATTTGGGGGTGGTTTGATAAGAGCCCAAAACTGTAGTTTTAACCCCTTAATAATAATACTTTTAAACCAATTATGCGAGTAATAAATAAGAGTTAATGCTAATTATGTGCTTTTATGTATTTCAGGCATTGAAGTTAATTATGTGTAGAAATGTGCCACTTTGGCGATATAAAGGAGCAAGGGTTGTTTGCTAAGAAGTTATGTGATTAAAGGCCAAGACGGGCAGAAACAGCATACAAAAGTCAACAGAAATTCCGAAGACCGTATCTTTGGACTTAGACCTCAGAATTGGGCATGCCTTATGTCAAAACGACCGGATCGGAAAGAGATTTCCAATGGTCCTAATCTTGACCCAATTCGGAGGAGCAAAAGTGGGCAAAAAGCCTGTTGAAGTCAAAACCAGCTGAAAAGGGCCCTGTGGACTGAAGAAATTGGGCTTTGGGCTCAATTTTCTGGCCCAAAACATGGACCCTCAGCCCATGCACGAAAATGTGGATCTGGTCTCCTCCATTTCCACACACAAGACTTAGCTCTTAAGTATCAATTAGCTTAGGATAGAAGTAGCCATTAAAGCTTAGTTCTAGATCTAGTTTTTCAATTATTTAATTAGTTGTTATTCTTATTTTAATTTCAATATTGAATCATTGTTTATCATTCATTAGATAAATAAAATAGTAGTTCTTGTTAAATTCGATCCTTGTTATTTAATGATTGTTTAGATTAATTTCAATTCTTGTTATTCAATGATTCTTAGTTGTTAATTTAGATTTCAATTATTGTTTAGTTAAATTTAATAAAGGTAGAATCTTTATATTATGTCGTATTCAATTTCATATAGAAATGATAGTTTGATGAATCAAGGCTAAACTTCCATTAGAGGGGTTTGATGAAGCCTTGATGAAAACTTGATTTTGTTAGCTTAGAATTGTTGTAAGAGTCTATTCCACTCTAGAAGGTCGTTGATTCGCCATAAGAATGGGTGGATGTCCTCACATGCTAGTTATGAATTGGTAGAGATGCCATGTATAATTAGGGATTAGAACGACCAATTCTTACCGTAAGAACATAAGAATTGGATTACAACAATCTATGCTAGTTTCTTAAGTTGGATTCAAGGTAGATTCAATTCCCCCATAATTCTTATTCGAGATTCAAACTTAGTATTCATAGTATAATTCCAACTTAAGAAACTAGCATAGATTGTTGTAATCCAATTCTTATGTTCTTACGGTAAGAATTGGTCGTTCTAATCCCTAATTCGTAAATCTCTCATTACATATTATAAAGAACTAGGTATAATTCGTAAATCTCTCATTGACTTTGGTAGGATTGATAGTCGTAGGAAACTTGAATGATAAAGAACTAGGAGTGGAACGAATCTTCTATTCCAACTCTACTTCAATAGTATCGAGAGTAGAAATCTTTGATAATCACGAGTATAGTTCAGTTTTTAGTTTTACTTTCGTTTAGAGTTTCATCGCTTTATTCATTAGTAAAACTAGCAATTTTACGTTTATCAGTATCCTCTGAATAAACATAGAATTTTCAGGTTGAGTTGCATTTCTCATATTACGAATCCACTGCCTGAGCGGATAATTTTCATCTAAATCATCAACCCTTTCCCCAATCCCAAGCAAATAATTTGTATCACGATTTTCAACACTGCGATTACCTCCAGAAGTTCCTTGTTAATCTAATATCCTCTGAATAAGCCTAAAATTTTCAGGTTGAGCTGCCACCCTTACATTACGTATCCATTGCCTAAACGGGCAATTTTCATGTAGATCATCCACCTTTTCCCTTTGCGAAGAGATTTCTTCATCATCTACAACCCTTCGATTACCTCTAGAGGATTCTGGTCGATCATGTATCCTTTGAATATGCATAGAATTCCCAGGTTGAGCTCCAAGATCTGATTACCTATAGAGGATTCTGGCTGATCATGTTTCCTCTGAATATTCATCGAATTCTCAGGTTGAGCTGCCACCACCCTTATATTCTGAAAAGGAGTCTCTGACATAATAAAAGAGACAAAAGAAGTACGTCTAGATCGAATTGCACGTCTTCGAGTGGTTGGATATGAAATTTCATCCGCTAGACAGTTTAATCTCCTAATGTCTACTGAAAACTAGGCAAAAGAGTTACATGGTCGATGATTATGAAGACGCGACCGAGTAGTTGGTAGTGGAGTACGTTGATTCTGACGACTATAAAATCGACCAAAAAACCTATCAACTCGGTGCCGACTACGACGACTATAAAATTGACCAAAAAACATATCTGCTTGGTGTACTTGTACTGGTAAACCTCCTTCCACCACTTCCATTGGGTATTCAAACACCGAGATGAGAAAAGGAGGGATGAGTGGCAACCCTTCTTCCATCAGTTCAATTGTAATACCTACATATTTGGCAAATTGGACCATTAAAAAGTTTTATGTTTTGTTTATAATTTTTATTCCTTTTATCTGATAGTATTTCGAAATGCCAAGTAGTATTGATTTTCATGTAACCTAACTAAACAAAGAAAATGTTGTCTCTACTCGTATTGTATAACCTATCAAGCCAACCACTCAAAACTTATCATTTAAACCAATGTTGGCTCCCGCATTTTTCAATCCGAATGGCATGACCTGATAATAGTACATGCCCTCCTCGGTTGTGAAACTAGCATGTTTGTGGTCTTCCTCATGCAATGGGATCTGGTTGTAGCCAGATGACCCATCTTTGAAAGATAACAGTTCATGTCCAGTCGTTACATCTATCAATTTGTCAATTCGTGGCAGAGGGTAGCTGTCTTTTGGACATGCACGGTTCAGATCTATGAAGTTGATACAGATTCTCCATGACCCATTCTTCTTACGTACTAGGACAATATTGGAAATCCAGGTGGGGAAATTGATTTCCCTGACAAAATTAGCTGCCTTCAGCTTTTCAACTTCGGCTTTTACTATTTTGGATATGTCAGCACCTATTTTTCTTGGTTTTTGTTTGACTACTAATGCATCACTGCGGACAATGAGCCGATGGCATGCCACACGGGGGTCAATTCCTGGCATTTCTTCGAATGACTAAGCAAACACGTCTTTGTGCTCTCGAAGGAACTGTATTAGAGCCTGGCGCTCTACGGAACTCAATAAGGTGCCGATGAAAGTGATTTTTGGCGAGCTGCCTCCCACAATTTCCACTTCCTCTAATGGCTCTAGTGAAAGGGGATCCTCCCTCTATATTGGGACCAGGTCTGGGAGAGGGGGGTCCAACTGTAATTGTTATTTGCCCCACCTCCATTGGTTCAAAAGGGAATAGGGACTACTTTGCATAACATATTTTGGCAGCCACCTGATCTCCTCTGATTGTCTCAATTTTCCCCTTATGTGGGAATTTTAGACATTGGTGATAGGTGCAAGGAACAGTGTGGAGTCTGTGCAGGTAGGTCCTGGCCAAGATCATGTGATAAGGTGTGTTAGCTTTTACCACAATAAAATTTATGATGAGAGTTATCGGACCAATAGCTACGGGTAGTTGGATCTCCCCAACTGGTAGAGCTTTGTCCCCGCTGAATCCATATAGGTTGGAGTTGGTGGCGACCATCTCCGAATTAGGAATCTGCAATTTTTTAAATGCATCATAGTATAACACATCGGCCAAACTTCCTGGGTCAACCAATATGCGATGCAAATCATAATCTCCAAAAGGGAGTGTAAGAACCAGTACATCCTCATGTGGACTCTGGATGCTAAGATAGTCAGCCTCAGTGAAAAGAATGAGTGGATCTTTATGGGGTGACACATTGACTTGAGCACTTGTGGTCAGTTCACTGTTCATGATCCTCATTTGCTTGGCGATGCGCATTTGGTATCGCGCCCCTTTTTATGTGACCTGCCCACTTCATTTGCTTGCCTTTCCTAATTAAAATCATGTTTATCTGGAGTCGGCCATTGAGTGGTCCATGCACAGGGGATGCTAAACCGGCGTCTTTGATCTCCTCGGGTTGTTATGCGCATGACGTTAGCTGTTCATGTGCTACGAACTACTTCAAATACCCCCTTTCAATTAGATCTTGTAGTTCATTTTTCAAGGTCCTGCAGGCTTTGGTACTGTGACCCTTACTCTTATGGAACTTGTAGTAGGTCCTCTGGTCTCTGGTGCCCAAGGAGCCTGGCTTGAGCGGAGCTAGCCATTTGAGGTAACTCTGGTTCTTGATCGAGTCCAGGACCTCATCTGGCATTTTGTTCAGAGGGGAGAAGTTTCTGTCCATCGAGGGAAGAGCTTCTTCAGCTCCTTCCATACGTGGCTTCTTTTGTGGTTTTCCATCTACACTACTGGCAACATTTTGGTACTTCCCTCTGGGCATTTGTCCCTTTGATAGATGGGGATTCAGCCCTTTGGCGACCACAATGACGGTCTCTCTTAGGCTTTTGAGGGGAAGAGTTCCCGTTCCCCTCTCGAGGGGTCACATGAGTTGTCCGATTAGTCTTCTTTGCTTCCTGATGTCGGCTCAGGACATCCTCTTCCCACCCCGCATAAGTTTCAACCCTGTCTAGGAGTTCCTCCAAATCACTGGGTGGTTTCTTTTTGAGAGATTCAAATAAGACGTTGTTTTCATCCAACCCTTGTTTGAAAGCTATTATAGCAGTCTGTTCATCACAAAACTCTATCTGGATTGAAATTTCCATGAATTGTTGCATGTAGGACCTCAATGCCTCTCCGTCCTTTTTCTTGATATTGAACAATACATCGATCCGTTTTGGTTGGTGATTGTTGCACAAGTACCTATCTATGAAGGTCCTAAATAGTTCTTCTGAGGACCTGATTTGCCGTTTAGGTAACTTGTGGTACCACTGGAGCGTAGATCCAGACAGGGAAGCTTTGAATTCCTAAGACATGATGTGATCATACCTTTCATATTGTCCCATGGTGGCACGATATCTGAGCACATGATCCACTGGATCTGACTTGCCACTTAAGACACTGAACTGCGGTTGTCGGTAACCGCGGGGATAAGGCTTTCTCATTACCCATGATGCGAAAGGAGATCTACCTGCCCCCATTATTGCAGATTGAACAAGGGAGTCTTGCATTTTTCTCCCCTTACCTGTCATCCGATGCATCTGACAGATCAGGTCATTCTTCTGATTTTCCCATGCACTTTCTTTGGTAGAAAGTTTCTTGTTCTGGGCTCTTTTTTGGTGCCGAGGGTCGACATCACGATCCTGGTCAATTGACTCTGGCTCTGATGCTATATCCGAGTCCTCATATGAGTTACTGTACTCTAACTTTGATGGTTCGCGTCGAACTGGATCCCCACGCCTAGGGTTCCTAATATGACCGCCTTCTGGGGGGTCATCATCATCAAGATCGATGAGTGGCCCCTTCCCTATGTCAGATTGGTACAAATGCCTCAGCAGCTGCAACTCTCGCTCAAGGTTGCTTCTTTGCTATTCTAGAGACTGTACTGCCTGGCTTGCCTGAACAGACTCAAAGTTGGTGAAAACATCATTTTCTCCATTTTGACGCTCTTTCGGAGCATTGTTTCTGGGGCCCGCACGGGGAGCAACTGGTCCATCAGTGCTGGTTACTGGTCCTTGAAGGGGATTATTTGTATCATGGTGAACGACATTCTCCCTCCCTTCAGGCATGTCGTACTCTTCTTCTCTGACAGCGACGCTACGTGTGGTAGTGCTACCCTTTGTTTTCTTTGCTCCTGCCATCACAATGGTAAAAGTTTTTAGACTAAATCAGTTGTTTAAAACAAATGTTTACCTTCTTTCGTCCCCACAGATGGCGCCACAAGATGTAGGGGAAT
Source organism: Coptis chinensis (assembly GCF_015680905.1). Lineage (NCBI taxonomy): Eukaryota > Viridiplantae > Streptophyta > Magnoliopsida > Ranunculales > Ranunculaceae > Coptis > Coptis chinensis. The sequence goes on along the minus strand of NC_141459.1, from coordinate 93,736,135 downwards.
TTCCGAGTATCCCCTGATCTTCCTCTGTGCCTTGTGATCTAAAAGCTTTTACTTAGTAGAGAAGGGATGAGATGATGGTAAGTTCAGGGTTGAACCATCTGGCGGCTGCCTACGTATCTCCTTGTTTATTTAGGAGAATCAAACCCTATTTTGTGTAGTTCCTAAGAGCGAATCCCTATGGTTTATATAGGAAGAGCTTTGAGAGTCTTAGGGTTAAAGCTGTCCTCACCGCTTGTAAGTTCTCTTCCATCCTTAGATTCTACTTTCCTATTAGGAATTCTCTCCTTATGGAAGTCTGAATCTAGACTATATCTTATAAGAGGCAGATTTCCTTGCTGATCATAATGTCCCATCGTATATGGGAAGATTATATCTAAAAAGTAACTCTTAAAGATATGCCATCATGATTCCTTCCTTATCATCAAAGATCGCCCTCTTCAGCTTCCTTCTGTTCAGGAACTGTCCATATCAGTTCCTAACAACTTGGAGAATTGTTATGCTTAGAGACGGTCAGTCACGTGCCTGGCACATGTCCACTAAACACTCGTGCTAAGCACAAGATCACTTATTTACAAAACTTGTCTGATGGTCCTCGTCTTATTCTGGACATCTATAGTCCTAGGTTGTTTTCCATACACGTGTCATCTATCCAATGATGGGAAATCCCCCTTACACCAATAGCCCCTGATAGCGACAGTTCGTATAAAGTCTAACATTGTTAGGGGGGCACTCCCCCTACGCCGATCCGATTGCCGGTAACAAATAAAGAAATAAGCAGGGGGTAGGGAATCCCGATAGTGACAGTTCTTATAAAGTCTTACATTAATGTTGCATGGGTGGGGGGGGGGGGCACTCCCTTACACCAATTGCCGGTAACAAATCAAGAAATAAGCGGGGGGTAGGGAATCCCGATAGCGACAGTTCGTATAAAGTCTTACACTATTGCATGGGTGGGGGGCACTCCCCCTACGCCAATTGCCAGTAACAAATCAAGAAATAAGCCAACAGTTCACCTTTATTCTTTTAGGCTTGCTCACCTCAAGCCTCACAGAGACGACATTGTTCCTCAAAGCTTTGATGCATTTTTCAAAAGATTGTTAACCAAGACAACACAAGTTTCTCAAAACAGATATATATATATATTTGGAGTACAATCTTTAATTACTAAGGTCTTGCTTATCTTCCTATTAAACATTGGAACGTCGGCTTACAAATGCTAAGATATCCTAGAAAAAGTCATCATCTATCAATTATGACAAAAAAAGGTAACTGCTTATATTACGTTTTACATTGCAAAACTAAACACATTTAACAAATTTAACCATATACAGAAGTCATTTCAGTAATCTATCTTCAAGAACACTTTATGTCACACCCCAAATTTCGATAATTCAGATAACATAATTAATATCCGACTTCTCGATATCCGAGATGTGACAACTACCTCAAAACCCAATTTATCGCATAAACCCTAAAGTATTATAACATTAAAAATAAACAAAACTAAATAATAAATAATACTCCAAACAATTATCTCCTCATTATGAAAACTTGCGATCAAATTTAAGTTACAAACTTCCTCACTTAACAATTCGGAAATAAATTAAAACATCTGTCCCCAACAAATTCCACTACATCATAGAGGAAAATGAACGACATCTTATTAAAAAAATACTAACATAAATCACGAGCAGCATGCCACCTTCTCGAACATCAGCTCATGTCTAGGCTGATCGACTATGTTCATATAGGAACACACCCGATTAGCAAACATGCAAATCGGGTCAGCATTATAAATAATACCGGTATGAGTAGCCTTAGCAAAACAACTTAGATATACATACCTACATTCATTATAAGGGAGGTAGTTCTTCCACCGAGGCGCCTTAGCTTAAGGTAGTTGGTTCCTTCATAGAGGCACCTTAGCATCTGATAAGCACCCAAAACTGTAATACTAAACCCCATAGAGACATAGCATTTTGGTTAATTATGTGTTTAATAATCATGAAATAATTATATTTTTGTACTTTTGCATATTTTTGCAGTTAATGTGAATATGATGATAAAACTTGCATCAAAGTATAGGAATACTGTGCATACTTGAAGTCTTCCCACTCAACCCCAGTGAAGCCCAACAAAGCCTGACTACAGCCAAAGTTTCCAAAGGGACAAAACCAGTGCAAAATGGGTCCACGTGTAAAGAAGCACCAAACTTTCGAAGCTCAAATCTTTCAAACCTGAACGCCAATTTTGACAAGTGAACTGCCACAACAACCAGGGCGACGAGCTCTAAGCAAAGACAAAAAATTGTAAAAATGCCAAAATCCGAGCCACCACTGGACACAGCACGTAGACCCACTCTGCGGGCCTACAAGACATGATGAGTCATCATACATAGACAAGTGGCAAAACACTTGTGTGCCACCTTACAAATAAAGAAAAGACAAAACAAGGAAAAGGCAAGACAATATAATCAATGCATGAATTGATTTGTGAAAAGGAAAAAAACAAACTTATAGAAAAGTTTGGATTTATATGAAACAAAAGGATATAACTTGTAAAACAAGGTTTGGATGTTTGGAAACATAAAGCCAAAAAGGGAAATAAATGTCGGGGGCTTTACGGAGAGAAGGGGGTTATATATTTGTTGGGAGTCTAGAGAAAGATTTTAGACTTTACATTCTTGCATATTTCCATCCGTAGTTTACATTTCCTTCAGTAGCTTTTCATTTCAAGTGGTACCAAGTACTGTAAGTATTCACTTTAATAAAAGTCATTTTTCTTTAAGTTAAATTCCTGTTCTTCATTTACTTCTGTTACATTATTTATTGTATATAACAAGATTAATCATTCATCCAAGGACCATGAGCTAAAATCCTCCCAAAGGGAGGGTTAATGATGCTCATGTGAGGATCAGGTTACATTTTAAATGTTCCAAAATCACTACTTAGAAATTAGGTTATGATTATATATCCTGTCCCAAAATAATTAAGACTGGCCAAGTTTGGACTGCTAATGCTCCAGAACAGTCTCGCATGAGACTCAATTTAAACTATGTATAGTCTCGTGCGAGACCTTATGGTGGCTGTTAGCACTATGATTTGGCCAGTTGATGTAGAATCAAACCAGGAGCTGAAATGATATTCCAAAGATGGAATGTTAGTTCAACTCCTTATGCTAGTGAGATGAGCTCAGAGATAAGTGCATCTCACTAGGGATCGATACTCGACGCCATTTCGGGTTTGTCAATCAACGCGAGATGGATTAGAGTTGTAGTGATATGACACTCTAACTGTTGAAACCGATCTTGCATGATTTTCATTAACCCTTTTCCTGTATATCTTTCTCTATTTTACGTAGAAATAAATCGTTGTAATTTTACGTTATTTGCATTACCGTTAATTTATCTAAACCTGAGAAATAATCTAAAATCCTACTCACTAAAAGTTCTAAATCCAGTTGTGAACCTTGCCTAGCCCTAAGGTATGGACGATTCCTTACTCGACCTATCATACCAAACCACGTGAGTAAGGTAACTTGACTAATCGGACGTCTACAGACTTTGGACTTTGGACTTTGGAATTCAGACTTTGGACTTGGACTTCGGACTTCGGACTTTAAAGAATCAAAACCTTAAATTATCATTTATCAAATGGCACCGCTACACGCCTAAGGACTCTGGACATTTAACATAACAACTGAAATACATCATTGGACAACCCCCCTCTCCTACCCCCTCATATTTTCGATTTTCATTTGTTTTGCGATACTATCGTGTTACGTACCTGCTTGTACCTACTTTTCTTTTTATACTAACAGGTATCTGTGAACCAGATCGGGATTATCATCATTAGCACATTCTAAGAATTCCGCAGGGAGTTGAAGTACTGCATTGTTATCATAGTCTCGGACCAGACTTGATAAGGTAGCGCGCGAGACTAACCTGGAATAACAGCACTCTAGTTTTCAGGCCCAAGCCACTTTCCTTCTCAGTACTATTTTAGACTCTGTAAACCTGTTTATCCAACTTCCAGTAAGTTCATGAGCTCGGGATTTAATTTGATTGTTATACGAGGAAAAGCGGGACGCCAGGTTTCGCATTAATCTTAAACTCCTCAAACTTTGTCGAGGAAATTATTTCGTTGATTGCTATAACCTGTTTTACATCGCATATTTGTATGTTGGCATGCGAACTCTTTGCATTTATAGAAGTTTTTCCTAAGTATGTGTGGGTATTGACGTTAACACGATTAATATGATTTGAATATATTTGGATGTCTATGTGATTTCAAACCACTTGCTTAGATTATTTTTATATGTGTATGTTACATTCATTCACGTACGCGATATTACTTTGCATGAGTTCGTTCTCGACATTCATCTAGCTCACATCTAGTTGCATGTGTAGCCTTCCTGTGTATAACTAGAATGTGTTTATTGCATGATTAGTCATCTATTTCGGCATTTCCCGTCTTTATTTGCATGTTTCGTAATCTCATGTATAGGATACATATATGGTTTTGCGAATATATTACCTGTGTTTTCCCCACCTTTTCCATAATACATTAATTACGTAAACATAAAAAATAAAAATAAAAATAATATATATATATATATATATATATATATATATATATATATATATATATATATATAATAATAATAATAATAAATAATAAATCCTAATAATAAAAATTTCATCGTAATCATATTAATTCATCAATCATCAATTATATTCCATCAGTGTCTAGCAAACTTGAGAGAATGAGGTTACCTAATTAAGGAACGTGCTAGCACATAAAACCTCCCTCAATTCTCTCAGGTGACCTGGCTGCTGGAATATTCATACGTTATCTTAGCTTACCTGCTCAAGTTAGCAACAACTCAGGATGACGTGCTTCACCTCCCTTCTTCCGTAATTACTAATCATCCTGTTATAATTCATTCCTTATGAGCCTAAAATTAAATTTTGTATTTGCATGAGACTACGGTCTGGTACTAATAAGGAATTCGAACATACATATCATCGTCGGAAATACGAGAAACGACTGCATAAGTTATCCTCCAGACATAGTTCTTCCTCTGTAAACCAACCTCGTCCGGTTTCTCAGTTACCATTACCTCCCATAGTTATAGCTTAGGAAAATCCCACAATCAAGAAACCCCTTTTTGACTTCTATACTTCCTTACAGGAAGGACCTGCTTCCTGCATTAAACTCGATGAGATTGCAAGTGATTTTCGCATTCCGCCAAACATTTCGGTTTGTTACCTGTTTACCATGATGGTCTAGACCATGAAAAACCGTACAATCACCTTCGTCGGATCCAGCAAGTAGCCAACACTTTCCACCATCCGACCGTTACCAATGAACAAGTCTTGCTTAGGTTATTTCCCTTCACTTTAGCTGATAAAGCTTCAGTTTGGCTAGCAGGTGAAGCGCCGCAATCCCTTGACACATGGGCCAAGCTCGTACAATCATTCATGATGAAGTTCTATACTCAGAAGAGAACTACATAAACGCTTTAGAAGATTCAATTCTTTCGTCAGCATCCCCAGGAATCCTTTATGGAAGCATGGAGCAGATTTACTCGAGAAACTAATCTGCTTCTCAAATGTCCCCATCATCAACTTGACACCGCTATCTTAGTCAGGTCATTCTTTAATGGTCTCTCTGACCATCAAAAGGAGACATTAGATATCATGAATGGCGGTTATTTCATGAACAAAGGCGCTACTGAAGCATACACTTTTCTCGAGAAACAGGCTTCACGAAACACCCATTGGGGTAACACTGATTCTTCCAGATCTTCTAATGACACTCCTACCAAAGTTACATCTATGTTCGAGGTCAAACCCAATCCAGAATTAAAAACTTTGATCAAGTCACTAACCAAAAAGGTCGATGTTCTTTCTATTCAAGTAAATGATCAAAAACCCAAACATGTCATGGCCGCAAACGCTGCCCCATGTCTTCTTTGCTTAAGTCCTGAACATTCTGATTCTTATTGTCCTTTGACATACGAGTGCTCTCAACAACCATTTGAAGAGGCTTGTGCTTTCAACATCCCTAATGCACATTGGTGACAACATCCGAATTTGGCTTGGCGTATCCCAGCCCAACAACCAGCTCCTCCAAGTTTCAACAACTCTCCTGTACGGCCATCCACGAACTACAATTCCTACCATCAAGGGAATCCTCCACAATTCCTGCAAGGGCAAAGTTTCTGAACACCGCTAATATAGGGTACCAAAACAATCGCAGCCTTGTTCCCGCTAATCCAGGTTGTGCCTATGAAAATCAACCCGTGAACAATAACCGTGAACTTGTTCCTACTTCCCCACTGGTACAATCCACTGCCGATAAAATAGCTGAAACTTTACTGACTTACATGAATCAACAGTCTCAAATCTTAGCATCTATCCAACAGTCTCTTCAGCTGTTAGCACAAGATAAAATTCAAAAGGGCGTGTTTCCTGGCCAAGCAGTTCCCAACCCTAAGCCCACAAACACTGCTTTTGAGCTCACCAATGCACCAGGATCTAGTAACCCCAGCCAGGGTGAGGTGAATGCCATTACCACCCTTCGTTCTAGCCGAACCGTCGACAATCACATACGTATGCCAAACATTCAACCAACGAAAGCCGTGGCTGACGTCTTTTCGACTCCTACCTCACAACCTATAGCAGACGAAGTTGTTCCTTCAAAATCTACAACCACGTCCCCAGGGAAAGACGCCACTGATCCATATGTGCGATTCCGCCCAAAAGCTCTGTTCCCTGCCTGTTTGGCATAGAACAAACCTGACGAATATTTCGATGAGATCTGAGAAACCTTCAAAAATTTGACCATAAACTTACCTTTTCTTGATGCACATAAGCATTTGCCCAGGCATGCCAAATTTTTTAAGGACATGTGCACCAACAAACGATGAACGAATGTTCCTCAACAAGCGTTTCTCACTGAGCAATTTTCCTCCATTACTACTACCAATGGTGTGGTTAAATACAAAGACCCAGGTCGACTAGCTGCACCATGCATGGTGGGCGACAAGTATACTGCTACCGCACTTTTAGACCTAGGTGCGAGTGTTAACCTACTTCCCTACTACTTATTCAAGCAGTTAGGTCTTCATGAATTAAAACCTACCAGGATGACCCTGCAACTCGCAGATCGCTCCATCAAGTACCCAAAGGGCATAGTATAAAACGTCCTAGTAAAGGTCCAAGATTTTTTCTACCCAGTTGATTTTGTCATTCTAGATACTGAAGTTGCCTATGACTCCATTCCTATCATTTTAGGACATCCATTTCTTGCAACTGCTAACGTTCTCATCAATTGTTGGGATGGTTCAATGACAATGTCTTTCGAGAACCTTTCTGTAGAAGTCAGTGTGTTTAACTTAATGAAACAACTTCTCGATCCTAACATTGAGGGTGAGATTAGCATGGTTGATAATAGGGCACAGGAATATTTCACAAACTCTTTTCCCACAGACGAGGTACACCAATTTCTTGCTTTTGATAATCCTAAGTTTGACGATGACTCATACGCTAAGGATGTCCACACATTATTAGAGTTAGTACCACTATTTGACCATACTGCTGCGTTACCAATCAATTCAGAAGAACCTGACTCGCTCTTTTCCATTGAAGAGGTGACCCCTCACGAATCCTTGATCTCCAATCCTCCAACTCCGGATTTAAAACCTCTACCCTCTTATTTGAAGTATGTGTATCTTGATCCCGATGGTAGTCACCCTATAATAATTTCTTCCTATTTGACTGCCGATGAAAAAGCGCGTTTGATTCATGTCATTCGTGAATACCGTTCTGCTATCGGTTGGTCCTTAGATGATATCAAAGGAATAGACCCCTAGTGTATGCACACATCGCATACATCTAGATGACAGCACAAAGACATCGCGAGAACCGCAATGTTGCCTTAACCCTACCATGAAAGAGGTGGTGAGAGAGGAAGTTTTACATTTACTTGATGCAGGTATCATATACCCTATCTCTGATAGTGATTGGGTTAGTCATTGTTCTCAAAAAGTCTGGCATTACAGTTATGCAAAATGAAAATGATGAATGCATCTCCACTCGCATTCCAGTGAAATGGAGAATTTACATTGACTATCGCAAACTTAATGCCATAACACGTAAAGATCACTTCCATCTTTCATTCGTTGACCAGATGCTGGAACGTTTAGCCGGTCATGCTTACTACTGTTTTCTTGATGGCTATTCCAACTACTTCCAAATTGTCATCGATCCTGCTGATCGAGAAAATACAACTTTCACATGCTCCTTTAGAATTTTTACATACAAACGAATGCCTTTTGGTTTTTGCTATGCCCCTGGTACTTTCCAACGCTGCATGCTTCACATTTTCAGTGATATGGTGGAACGTTATATAGAAGTCTTCATGGAGGACTTTTCCATTTATGGAAACTCCTTTGACGCCTACCTATCCAACCTTTCTAAAGTGTTAACGCGTTGTGAAGAGAAAAATCTGGTACTTAATTGGGAGAAGTGTCATTTCATGGTTACCAAAGGAATTATTCTAGGTAATGTTGTTTCAAAAGATGGGATAGAGGTTGATAAAGCTAAAATTGTTAAAATTGCTTCTCTACCTATCCCCCGAACAGTTCGCGATATCCGTGCCTTTTTAGGCCACGCCGGATTTTACAGACAATTCATTCAGGATTTTTCTAAAGTTGCTTGACCCTTAACCAGTCTCATGCTTAAGGATGCGGTCTTCGATTTCAATTTCAATTGCAAACAAAATTTTGAAACTCTAAAAACCGCCCTGACTACCGTTCTTATCATTCAACCCCCGGATTGGTCTCAACCATTCGAACTGATGTGTGACGCTAGGGACTTTGCTATTTGCACCGTACTAGGCTAACGACGTGATAACAAACTTATTATCATTTACTATGCTAGTAAAATTCTTAATGACGCTCAACGTAATTACACGACAACTGAGAAAGAGTTACTAGCTGTTGTCTATGCTTTGGATAAGTTTTACCCTTACCTGGTCGGCTCTTCAACCATCGTATATATTGACCATGCTGCACTTCGATACCTACTTGCGAAAAAGGATGTGAAACAAAGATTGTTTCGCTGGATCCTTCTCTTGCAAAAATTCACCCTGGAAATCAAATACAAGAAAGAAACCAAAAATATTGTGGCCGACCATTTATCAAGGCTGGTTGGTGACATTAATAGTGATTCTGATGCCATCTGTGATTCCTTCCCAGGCGAGCATTTGTACTCCATTTTCTTCTCTCCATGGTACACGGATATCGTTAACTACCTAGTTACTGAGGAAGTTCTTTCCTCTTGGTCACGCCCTGATCGTAAAAAGTTCTTATCCACTGTAAAATATTATTTCTGGGATGACCCCTACCTCTTTAAGTATTGTTCTGACCAACTCATTCGTCGTTGCATTCCCGACTGGGAACACACCGACGTGTTATCTTTTTGTCATAAACAATCGTGCGGTTGTCATTTTAGTGGGAAAAAAATTGCGGCCAAGGTTTTACAATATGGTTTTTACTAGCCTACCCTTTTTCGCGATGCACACGAACATTGCAAAGCTTGCATTCGTTGTCAGCACCTGGGTCGCATTACCCAATGCAATATGATGCCCTTAAATCCCATTTTAATTGTGAATTTTTTTTATGTTTGGAGCATTCATTTTATGGGACCTTTCCCTATTTCTCAAGGCTTTCTCTACATTCTAGTCGCTGTGGACTATGTGTCCAAATGGATTGAGGCACTCGCATGTCGCTCAAATGACCACAAAACTGTTGTGAAATTTGTAAAAAAAAAATATTTTCTCTTATTTTAGTGTTCCCAAAGCTATCATCAGTGATGGGGGTACACTTTTTTGTAATAAAATTTTTGGGTTTTTAATGAAGAAATATGGAGTTACTCACAAAGTCGCTACTCCGTATCACCCACAGACGAGTGGCCAAGTGGAAGTCTCCAACGGAGAGATAAAGTCCATTCTAGAGAAAACTGTCAATCCCTCAAGGAAAGACTAGTCTCTCCGCTTATCGAATGCCTTATAAGCATACCAAACGGCCTTTAAGACACCTATAGGGATGTCTCCTTACCACATCATTTTTTGAAAACCTTGTCACCAGTTGAACTTGAGCATCGTGCCCTATGGGCCATCAAAAGCCTTAATTACAATATCAACGCAGCAGGGAAGTGAAAACTGCAATTAAATGAGCTTGAGGAGATTCAAAGTGATGCTTATGATCTCTCGAAATCCTACAAAGCTAATATGAAAAGAGTGCATGACAAGCACATTTTGCATAAAGATTTCAAAATTGGCCAAAAAATTTTACTTTACAACTCAAGATTACACATTTTTCTTGGTAAATTGAAACACGATGGTCTTGTTCTTTCATTGTGTCAACTGTGACCCATCATGGGGCAATCTCTTTGTTTAATCCACAATATAACAGCGAATTTCAAGTAAATGGACAATGCCTCAAACATTACCATGAGTTATGCTCCCCAACTATTGAATAGACTCTTCTTTAGGATCCGATCTACATAGACTAGATGTTTTGTTTGACGTACTCAATCTTGTTTTTCTGTAAAGGGTACGTCATTTTGGTAGTCGGGCCATCTTCTATTTTATGATTTCAAAAGTACTTTGAAGTGTGTGGTTGCAAGCGCTGGAGCCTTAGTCTACAAAAAACTCTACTTCAGAACTGAGTATAAATGTCTTTTGAAATGCAAGCAAACGTTCCTACTGTTTATAAATGGGTACCAAAAGTTTCCCCTCCTTCCTTCTCTTCCCTTTTCTACCCTCTGCCTCATGAACTTTAGCTAATCATTTGGTGTAAGTCTTACTCATCACGAATAGGTAATGGTCGTAGTACTTTTGCTCGTAAACGATGTGCGTGAAGGATGGGGTGGTGTATGCATTGTCAAACACCTTTCTGTCTAGGTCTTGACTTCCTATCCAATTCTAGCCAGTATAAGGTATACTTTTGTCTAACACCCGCTGAGAAGGATAAACTTTATCGCCACGCCGTTTCTCCCACGGGTTGGGAATCGTCTTGAGGATCTGACATTAAACGACTCGCAAATGTCTTGAAGATCTGACGTCAAAAGACTTGATTTGTCTTAAAGATCTGACGTTAAAAGACTCGCCTTGTATATATGTATATTGTTGTCTTTTAAAAATTCACCTTGCATTAAGCTGTGCACAAAGAGATTCGTGTTCAACCTCGGATGTTGCCTACTTGGAACACGTACAGGCAATGGATTCCACTAGGACAACCCCTAGAATTGGTTACTTTGACTTCCATTTGGGGTGGTTTGAGGCTAATCGTATGTAATAAAGGTAATATTATTAGACCGTAGCGCGCACGGTCCAGGATGGTACCATCCTGGCCCTAGTCCCATAATACATAAAGGTGAGGCCACAGTCTGGCTGGATTTTAGTTCGCTCCAGAGCCGACATGACAGTTGCCTAAGCGTTTAGATGGTGAGTCTTCTGGACATCCAGTATTGTTCACATTAATCTCCCTTGTATAGAAATAAAACCATACAAAAAAAAATAATAATAATAAATAAGTAAAAATAAAAAACCTTTGTTTACAAATAAAACATCCCTCCTTTTCAAAAACTCTCTTGGCCTTTGAAAATGACTCATATAATTGGGTGGCATTTTTCGTGCCGATCATTTTGGTGGCTCATTTATCCAATTTGGAGTCCGAACGAGTAATGTGTGTGTGTTTACATTTTTTTTAGGTTTGATTTGGGCTTTAGGTTGATTTGGGCTTGGAAAAAAATTTGGGGACCAACCAAATCTTGTGATTCTTGACCCATTTATAAACCGAGACAACTCACCACGCGTCACCATTACATCATTTCTTCTTCCACAAAATCCGGATCTCGTCCCCTCCAAATCCAGTCTCACACGAGACAGCCTCTAGTTAAATTTGAGTCTCACTCGCGACCACCACAGCTTGGTTTCAAATTCCCTTCCACCACCAACTTCAAAATCTTCCCCTCATCTCAAAACAATTCTCCTCCTGCGATCACAAATGGTCGGAAACAAGCGAATTTCGGTGGAAAGAAATTTTGGATCCCTATTTGAAAGTGAGATGTTTGCTCCATTTTTTGACACGAAAAGACACTCTAGAGGATGGGAGTATTTCTTGTATGCTAATGGTGGGCTATATTCAACATATTTAGTGTTGAAGTTCTACAATAATGGCGGCTTTAATGGCGACCATTTTTGGGTCACCATCGACGGCGTGCGCTGCCAAGTCACACCCGCTTTGATCTCAAATATCACGGGCATACCTGTGGTCGACCATGTGCTGACTTAGTAGCAGTCCGTGTATCCATGGACTTACAACCTCATGCTCAACACGTTAATCAAGGTTGATTATAATATGGCGGGGAAATGCACGTATCAACGCTCAGTGCGACGGAACCAGCTGGCCATGACTCAATGGCTAGGTCAGAATGTCATTGGCACTTCTAAGCCATCAGACATTAACAAGACATTTCTCCACCTACTCTGGGTCCTCTAGGAGCGAAAGGGTAACTTCTGCATAGTGACATTTCTATTCGACATCATTACGCATGCCACACTCAAGTCAGCCCCTCTTGCCATTCTTGTCACGCAAGTTATGATTAATTTGGATTTCCTATCTGCCACCCCACTAGTTCCTATACTGCCATATGAGAATATGGTTGTTTTCAAGAAGTGCATATTGTCCCCATGGGAACCCACAGCACGCATGGCAGCTGAACACGATAACGTGGCTCCACCTCCCCCATCACCTCCACCTTTCTTTAATGAGGTTGCTATGAGCCAGATGAGAAGTCATATAGATGCCCTATGCGCTATGAATAGTGGCATGCGAGACATGTATACTCGCCATGTATCGATGGAACATAACATGGGCTAATTTAGGGAGGACATGACCACTCGCCACGATTCACTGATAGACACCATGGGCGAATTTCAACAAGAAATGCGCACTTCTATGAATGCATTTCAGGATCATATGACTACTCACCAGAATTAGTTCCATCGAATGCTCATGGCAAACCAGCACCAGTTTCAGGACCAGGTGATGCAGACTCTAGGCGATATCCAGGAGCAATTAGCCTCCATGGGAGCTCGTCTTGCACGCCGTCGCAGGACTCTCGGTTCTTCTTCTGCAGCCCCTGAGGATTCCCAGTAGATGTTTTATTTTCCTAGACTTGTATTTTATTTATGTCGGATATTTTATTTACGTGTTTGCATTTTAATTTTCTACCCTAGTATGTCTTATATTTCTTACATTTTCCAAAAATTCTGCCTTGTCAAATATTATATGTCTCCAATATATATATATATATATATAACGGCCAGAAAACGGTCATGAAATCGCACCCAAAACGGTCAGAAAACGGCTCCATTTCCTTTCTATAAATAGAAAGTTCACCACATCCTTCACATTCACTCATTTCATCTTCTTCCCTCTACACTTTTTCTTTAATTATAATATCGTTTTTTAAGTTCTTACCAAATTTCAAGCTTCATGGATGCTCTAGAAAAGTTTGAGCAGCGGCAAATTGAATATGCTACTTAAGTCTTCATGCTCGTTAGTTTTATTATAGTAATGTTGTTAATATGGCATATAGTCCTATCTAATATCTAGGTTTGTATTTTATTTCCCGTGTCATTATGGTGTGTTTTCACATCTCTGTAAGTTGTTACATCTTATTGTGATATTATATTTACGTCCTCCTTGTTCTTCTACTTACGCTACGTCTAAAAATCTTGCTCTTAAAAAAAATAAATAAAATAAAAAATAGGAAGAATGCACCACTCCTTGTAGTCGCACACCTTATTCTTTTCCCTCCACCCTACATCCACTTGTACGCTTTCTTGAATTGATTTTAGAAGATACACGTGGTCTAACTACCCTGTGACCCCTCGATCCGTATTTTCTTAACTCTCGGATTGGTACCTATTTATAGCAAGGCTAGACACTTCTCAAATCAGTCTTCCCTTTTTCACTAAATTATCTTCACCACTCCATTCATTCCATCTTTAATGGCCCTCAATCGAATTTTCGTGCCCAAGCAAAATTTTATGGAAAATTTTCAAAACGGTCTTTTTCATCCATATTTTGACATAGAAATTTTACGTCGAGGATGGTTCCCTCTATTACATCATAAGTAGACACTTTATTCCAGAGAATTGGTCCTGCTATTCTATACACACGGTTATTTCCAAAACGGGCAATTCTTTGTCCGTGCAAACGGATGCGACCGCGAATTGACTCCGGAAATCATCTCCGAGGTCCTTCAAATTCCCATAACAAACCCTGGGGTACATCTTCAGGATTCATCATTCGACAATATAAGGCATCTAATGTTTGCAACTATCCTTTACGGCGAATATAACAGGAAAAATTGCATTGTTTATTAGCAATCCTTGCAAAGGAACCAATTATCTATGATCCAATGGCTAGCTCATAATGTGCTCGGCGCATCCAAGACTTCCGAAATAACAAAACCCCTCCTCCATCTACTTTGGGTCCTGCAGACTAAGTGCAATGATTTTTGCATAATTCAATTTATCTGGAACGCGATCGCACGTGCTAGGAAAAAGTCAGCTCCTTTGCCAACCATTGTGACACTTATCATGGTGCATTGGGGTTTTCCTATTACTGCTCCTAATACCTATCTCAGAACAGCCAACATTCTCACCATTCACGCAGTTTGTATGAACGGTTTTTGGACTCCGAACATTACAAAGAACCATGCCGGTGCAGAAACCGGCGAAGCTTGTTCCGCTGTCAACATCTTCACTGAAAATGCAATACACAATGTATTTAATCCTATGGAAGGCATTCGTTTCATTCACCAAGGACTAATGACATTATACACAAGTCAGAACATCATCATCACTAGTCTTCTTGAATTTCATGACCTTCGGACAATACAAGACGAGGAACAAGCACAATTTTTGCACAACCACAACCAGTTCTTGGCAAATCACAATCTCATAATGGAGAACCAATCTGAGATACCAGACACAGAGCGCCTTGTTGCACGGATTAACTTCATCGAGAATCTTATAAATGGATTTCTCCCACCTAAGGATTCTCGCCGTTACTCGGGCCATGCCCCAAATTAAATTTTGCAAATTTATGTTCTTTGTTATTTTTTGTCTTTAGTTTTTAGTAACCCTAATTAAGTGTAGTGCAAGTTTCCTATTTTAATTTAGTAACCCTAATATTTGGTTTATCTTTGTCTACAGGTGGTATCTTTCATCACACGTCTTCTGTAATGGCACCTCCAAAGATTATCCCTGAACAATCCTTCTATGGTTTGTTAAATTCTCCTGCATATGAACATCTTTCCAGAGACCTCATCCCCCAAGTCGGTTGGACCTCCTTCATTATGCACCC
The DNA here is from genome assembly GCF_015680905.1 of Coptis chinensis. Classification (NCBI taxonomy): domain Eukaryota; kingdom Viridiplantae; phylum Streptophyta; class Magnoliopsida; order Ranunculales; family Ranunculaceae; genus Coptis; species Coptis chinensis. The sequence goes on along the minus strand of NC_141459.1, from coordinate 93,720,682 downwards.
TGAGCAGACATACTCTCCAGGTTTAGCCGCTTACTATTATTATCATATGGAGGATACAACCATATTTAATGCTGCACGTGGTTTCTTTTTTAACGGATTCGCAATCCGTATTGGTAACACCAAACACCTCTTTTACGAGCCAACAATTGCTATGGCTTTGGACCTTCCCTATAATCAGCCAACTCCCACTATTCAATATATCCTACAAAACTCCTTTAACCACTACTTTTGGGAAGATTTTACCAGACTCTGGTGATGGCCTCACCCAAGTCATTGAACATGAGGAACCTGGAAGATGGTCGGACAAAACAATCCCCCTGGAAAGTATGACAATGAATGTCGGGACTGCCATGTTGTTTATCCTGTAGGAACTGTTATTCAGAATGCAAATATTTCTACAAACCGCGAGAACCACTGAATAATGAATTTCAGCCAGAGAGAAAGACTATTTTATTTATAGGCTACAACAGGGACCATGAGGAGAAATTAGGGTGGGGCCTCCTGACGGGCTTGGGCTTCCCATGTTCGCCCCGAACACACGGCCCAAGTCCGTCAACAAATGACTTATTCCACTAAAGGTCATTATTGCACTACCGCCCTAATCCCAAATTACGTGTCAGCGTTTATGGGCTCTATATTATATGTTTGTTGATCTCCCCGTGTTTAAGATATCGAATGTCTGTTGATTAAGTCAAGTTACTGACAACAACATTAATCAACTTCTTATGTCCTTGAGTAGTACTACTCAACCTCATTGTCATGTCGGAATAAATCCACCTGCAGGGTTTACATGACAATCTTTTTGAGCTTCTCAAGGGGACATCATCAACCCGACTTCTTACGGGACACAGATTCCTTCTATAATCAACAGCACACCTTACATACAATGTCATTACCCAATCCATCGAGTTTGTTAATTCACAAATGAATCTCACTCATTGATGATTTAAAGTAATGTACAGTGAATGTAAGTGCCCATTATTATATCCGGATTAGGAGGACAAGCATCCATAATAACAGAGGTGTTTGTTATCTTATATAGTCAGTATAAGGAGAAACAACCTCACTTGGTCCTGTTCAATACACACAAAGTATACTAGTGTAATCCTATAGTCAAGATAGACTAATACCAGATTATACTACAACCGTACTAATGGTTTGTCCAAATCCATCTAGGTTATGAACGATTACTTATACTTTATAAGGTACTGATGATATGATCTTCTGTGTGTTCACACCATATCATCTACAACATAAAGTATTAGATACATGCATATAACTAATAACATATATAATATGCATAACATTTACCCATATGATTCTCATTCAAAATATAAAGAATTAGAGTTAATACAAAAGTAATGCTTTTAGTATATAATCCTATCATATCCTTCTGAATATCATGGGGAATTGGCATTTTTCCACTACCTCCGAATCAGCTTGTAAGACCTTCCATGTTCTCGCTCAACAAAATACCACCTTTGACATCACAAACCTCGTAATTGAGAACCTGAAAAGGGCTCGTCTATTTCGACAACATTATATCACTTTGCTAGTTACCGCATGCCGGATAATGAGGACATTCCCACAGTTTTCGACCACTTTTTATGATTGGGTACAAGTAGATTCTATGTGTCCGACGAACAGGATAATTCGTTCTTTGAGATTTCGAGTCTGGCGTCAGAGTTCTTCAGGGTACCTGAGGTACGTTTATTGTTTCCCGAAAGACAAAGACATGATAGCTCATTTGGACACTTCTAAGAAGAGAAAGTTAAGCGAAGTTTGGCAGACTATGATAAACTGGCATGATGCAAAGGAATGGCACTTCGATAGAAATGAAGCTAGAATGGACATATTTAAGGCAGTGTAAGTTGATGTACATATTTGTTGTTTTACTTTTTGATGTGAAAAATAAATAACCTAACAGTGTACTTTCCCTTTTGTAATATATACTATCTGTGGTGTTAACATAATTTTCTATCAAAGGTATCAGCTTTATTTTTGCTCAAGCCTCTCAGGTATATTCTTTCTTCCTCTTGACACTTTGAGGACACATCGTTCGACTATTTGGGGGTGGTTAGAACCTTTCGCAAAAATTAAGTATTTATAGGTTGTATATAGTTTTATTTTCTGTCTAAATAAGTGTATTTAGTGACAAAATCTCGTTTCCTTTTCTGTGATGAAAAATATCTAGAAATCTCACACTAGCATTAGAATTAGGATTTGTTCTTAGAAACTTAAGTTAATACGTATGCAATAGTTTTTACATCTTTTCATGAGCATTCATGCACTGACTATCATTAAATGTACATAGCAGTAAGTTTCTGGGACCCACAGTTAGACAACTTAATTTTCAGATTCTATGAGAATCTAACCAAAAAGCCTCAAAATGTGTGATATGTAAGTAATGACACAAAGGAGTAGTTTTTCCGAATAGAAAAGTTTACACGTCTACTTACTTGATCACTACCCAAATCCTAGGCGAGAATTTAGGCCTTCTTTGGATCGATGTAGCCAAAAATTCATACCTGTAAAAAAAATTACCGCTAGTCCCCCCACTGAACCTTTCATTAACCCTTTCTATTTCACCGAAAAATTCATTACCCATCTATTAACCACAAATAAATAAGCCCACCTAGATGATGAATATGGGAAATAGGATGAAGTGTGGAAAAATGAAGAGAAAAACTTGTCACAAATCAAAATCAGTTACTTGCTTCAAAAGAAAAGAAAAAGAAAAAGAAAAATATCAAAAGAAAAATCAAAGTTATAATTTCCCCTAAAATCAAATCAAAAGAGAATACAAGAGCTTAAAAAAGCTAAGTATGGAAACTCATGTTAGAAGCAGGAAAGAAAATAAGGATTTCTCTAGTGTAAATAGAGAATTGCTAGCGTCCTGACCCATTAAGGGGGTAGGACAGTCCTGACCTGGTAAATGACAAAATAAACTGAATGGAGAATGACTTGACCAGTCACTTACTTAATAATTTTAGGCTCTCTCTCCTTCGTTCTTTCTTGGTATACACAATCTCAACCAGCCTTAATTCATCGGAAATATATATGCTCACCATCCCCACAGAAAGAAAAAAGCCGTGCAAACCCAATATATAAGTCTATCAACTTTAGCATCAATACATACATGTTAAAAAGAAGAATCTTGAATATTTATTTGAACCCAAACAAAATATATGAAGATTGGGTTGATATTTTTAACTAAGTTGATTCCAAAAATAACTTGTTTTCTTCCACTTTGTTTTTCTTGATGCAAGACTTGGTTTGATGATCTTATATATTCTCATCTCTCACCCATCTTTTCCTTTTGAAATTAATAGCATATGGAAGAGGGTCGTGCAACCCATGGCCAGATCCAAAATCGACAGAGTTACCGAAGTTATTTGTTTCATGGATGGGCCGTGAAGTTACTACTTACCAAGATCGATCTGTGCAATCGCCCGGTGGTGGAGAATTGTTGGTGGAGTTTGGAACTGTGGCTATTATTTGGATCTGAAGAGATGACCGAGTCAACTCATTATGTTAATAGAAACTTGTTTAAAAGGTTAACAGTTAAGATTTTATGTCATTTACCAGGTCAGGACGCTAGCAATTCTCGTGTAAATATCTCAAAGACCTTATTCTCTCATACTTATCATTTTTGAATTTTTCATTCCATTTTCTTCTACACTACCACCTAAGCCCCATAACACCTAATAAAGACATCTAGCTCAATTAGGAATAAGATGGTGTGATAATAAGTAGTATATGTGAATTCTTAATATGTCCACTGCACACTGGAGTTAGCAAAACTTGAGTAGAAAAATATGAGAGAATTTGTGTTTCGACACATACTTGTGAGAACCTACTTAAAGACGCTATCCAAATGATCCAGAAACGGCCCTGCTCGTACATTTCATTGTAAAGATCACTGCATGCATGTTCATATGTAGATGTTTTGATTATTGTATGTATATTAACTTGAATTTTAAAAAAATTAATCCTTGTTTCCCCCGCTAGTGAGATGTATAGATATCTGAGATTAATTAAGGGAACAAGCCTTTGTTAATGAGTCGTTGTAGTATAAATGAAGTTTGTGAGTATCTTCTTTAGAAAACTCTCATGAGGCTATAACTCGTCCACTAGGAAATTCTTAGTGGTTTAAGGCCTTGTTGCATACGGTCAATGCAACCGTACTCTGCGAAATGAGACTTAGTTTAGGACAACACATTTTTTACCACTTATCGTTTGCATGTCTCTTCTTTGCTTGATGACAGGCAAAATGCTGTTTGGGGGTGGTGAGATAAGCACCCAAAACTATAATACTAAACCCCATAGACACATAGCATAGTGGTTAATCATGTGTTTAATAATCATGAAATAATTATATTTTCATACTTTTGCATGTTTTCGCAGTTAACGTGAATATGATGATAAAACCTGCATCAAAGTATGGGAATACTGTGCATACATGAAGTCTTCCCACTCAGCCCTAGTGAAGCCCAACAAAGCCTGACTAGAGCCGAAGTTTCCAAAGGGACAAAACCAGTGCAGAACGGGTCCACATGTAAAGAAGCAACAAACTTCTGAAGCTCACATCTTTTAAACCTGGACGCCGATTTCGACAAGTGAACTGCCAGAAAAACCAAGGTGACGAGCTCTATGCAAAGACAGAAAGTTATAAAAATACCAAAATCCGAGCCGCCACTAGACACAGCACGTGGACCCACTCTGTGGGCCCACAAGACATGATGAGTCATCATGCATCGACAAGTGGCAAGACACTTGTGTGCCACCTTGCAAATAAAGGAAAGACAAAACAAGGAAAAGACAAGACAATATAATCAATGCATGAATTGCTTTGTGAAAAGGAAAAAAACAAACTTATAAAAAAGTTTGGATTTATATGAAACAAAAGGACATAACTTGTAAAACAAGGTTTGGATGTTTGGAAACATAAAGCCAAAAAGGGAAATAAATGTAGGGGACTTTACGGAGAGAAGGGGGTTATATATTTGTTGGGAGGCTAGAGAAAGATTTTAGACTTTACATTCTTGCATATTTCCATCCGTAATTTACATTTCCTTCAGTAGCTTTTCGTTTCAAGTGGTATCAAGTACTGTAAGTATTCACTTTAATAAAAGTCATTTTTCTTTAAGTTAAATTCCTGTTCTTCATTTACTTCTATTACATTATTTACTGTATACAGCAAGATTAATCATTCATCCAAGGACCATGAGCTAAAATCTCCCAAGCGGAGGGTTAATGATGCTCATGTGAGGATCAGGTTACATTTTAAATGTTCCAAAATCACTACTTAGAAATTAGGTTTTGATTATACATCCGGTCCCAAAATGATTAAGACTGGCCAAGTTTGGAGTGCTGATGCTCCAGAACAGTCTCACGCGAGACTCAATTTACACTAGGTATAGTCTCATGTGATACCCTATGGTGGCTGTTAGCACTCTGGTTTGGCCAGCTGATGTAGAATCAAACTAGGAGCTTAAATGATATTCCAAAGATGGAATGTTAGTTCAACTCCTTATGCTAGTGAGATGAGCTCAGAAATGAGTGCATCTCACTAGGGATCGATACTCGATGTCATTTTGGGTTTGTCTATGAACTCGAGACAGATTAGAGTTGTAGTGATATGGCACTCTAACTGTTGAAACTGATCTTGCATGATTTTCATTAACCCTTTTTCTGTATATCTTTCTCTATTTTACGTATGTAGAAATAAATCGTTGTAATTTTACGTTACTTGCATTACCGTTAATTTATCTAAACCTAAGAAATAATCTAAAATCCTACTCACTAAAAGCTGTAAATCCAGTTGTGAACCTTGCCTCGCCCTAAGGTATGGACAATCCCTTACTTGACCTATCCTACCAACCCACATGAGTAAGGTAACTTGACTAATCGAACGTCTACGGACTTTGGACTTTGGACTTCGGATTTTGGACTTTGACTTCAGACTTCGGACTTTAAAGAATCAAAACCTTAAATTATCGATTATCAGCTTCTAACTAAGAATAAATAAAACTTATGTTACCCTAGTACTTACCTTTATACATGCTCTATCATAGAGTGGGTTCTCTTTGCAAAAATAATTAGCTTAACCCACTCTCCTGTAAAACAATTGTTAATAGTAACATCATAAAATGAAACTTAACTTGTAAGTCTTAAAACAATAACCACACAGGAGGAAAGTATCATATCAGTAACGTTTATCAAGTGTCCCTAGCAACACGTCATCTCTATGTCTTACCTAGTTTTCCTAGCTACCACAATCGCTTCCCAACGCGGAACATGTACATCCACATGCCTCCCTTCATGTAATGAACCACTTCGTGCGTAGTTACCCTAAGCGGGATATCGCATACCAGGTAACCCTCACACGAACGCCATTATGTGGGTATTGCCACTATTCAGCATAAAATAATGCGCGTCTCGTTCTAAAGTTTGCGAACGAGATAATCAAGCCACTATTCGGCTACGGTTGCCCTACACATGGGTCAACCAGCATCTTATATGCCCTATACAAGGGCTAATCATATTACGTACGCCCTACACAAGGGCTAATCACATGAGTTATAGTAGTTATGTTCTAGGATTTTCGTTACATAATTTATTCAAATGTATGTCTATGTCTCTTAAAATTTCACTTTTGTCACGAGTCAATAATTGCACAATATCAACATCAAATCTTTCTTAGATAATGACAAACAAGTTTATACAAGCTTCGACAACATCCTACCATTAGATTAGACCATAAAATTTAATATATAAAAAATATAAACAAAGTCAACAGTCAACAATCCACGGTCAATAGTCAAGTGGTCAAACCCAACAGTCAATAGTCCCAAACCGGCATTCATCTAAACAGGTCCTAACGCAAACCCGTATGTAAAACACTTCAATCTATGGTCCTAATCCAACTAACCAAAACAAAACCCAAAACAAAGGCCCAAAACCTTATAACCTGGCCCAAAAGTCTAAACAGATTTTAAGACCCAACCTTACCCACTTTAAGTCATATGAACCCAGCCTAAACAAAATAGAAATCGGCCCAAAAAAACAAACGAATTTGTTTCAGCCCATGCCCAACCAACAGATCTCCTAAACCGAAAATTATACTGGGAGCACTGGATCGCAATCTCAGTCACCCTCACCAGCACACCAGCGCAAATTCCAGCCACCACCAACTCCTCTCTTCCACCACTCTCATCCCATCAATTTTACTCCTTGGGAAAACCCCTAACACTTTAACAAAAGCACACACTCGATTCCTCACATTGATAACCCTTCCTCCAAACTGGATCTGGACCGTCCGCCATTAACAACCACTTCAAGCTTCAATAGCCCCCACTCTATAGCATTCAAACACCCCCACTACAACCATTCATCAGTCAACCAAAACAACAACAGTATACAAGTTCAAATAATATCTATGACGATTTTTGGGCTCGCGCCGCCATTAACAACCCATAAAGCTTCAACAGTTCAATTTCAGAGTTTCAATAGTTCAGCAAATCAATATACTAACATTTAACAAGTTTTAACAATTCGACAGGAGGAAGAATAATGACAAAAGAATTAGCAACAAAAATGAGCGGAAACCTTGGACAGTAAAATTATTTCTTTATACACGTAAAACTCTAGGTTCGGTGAAATAGAAAAATAACTACTCACCTCTCATATCGTGAAAACGGGTATATAGAATATGACGCCAAAAATCAGATCCCAAGATGCACGAATCCGCCCATTTTCCTTCTTCTTTCTTTTAGTTAACGTGTTTAGTTTTTAAGAAAACCTTATTTTTCTATAGACCATTCTAAAGAATTTATCTACTATATATTATGCTTAACTCTTAGAAACTTTCTGCTTTACCTAATATCTCTATTCATAACTATAGAATATTATTCTCTATTATAAGTACTATATTTATTATATACCTTATATTAATATCTTGTTTCATCTTTATTTGAAAACTTTTCGAATATTAAAAATCTCTACACAACATTCGGTCAGGGTTTGCTTCAATCCCACGTTGTGAGACCTGATACCCCAAAAATTTCCCGAAGGATGCTCCAAAGAGGCATTTCTCAGGGTTAAGCTTCATCTGAGTTCGACGAAATCTGAAGAACACCTGAGTGAGATGATCTAAGTGATCTCTAGTTTTCTTGCTTTTGATGACCATATCGTCTATGTACATTTCCATGGTGTCACCTAACATGTCTTGGAACATATCAGTGACGAGTCGCTGGTAGGTCGCTCCAGTGTTCTTGAGGCCGAACGGTAGGACATTGTAACAGTAAATCCCTTGCTCTATTACGAATGAAGTTTTCTCTTGGTCTTCTTCTGCCAGTGGGATTTGGTTGTAGCCACTGTAGGTATCCATGAATGACAAGAGCTCATTGCCACAGGTCTGGTCCACGAGTCGTCGATTCTTGGTAAAGGGAAGTTGTCCTTAGGAGTTTCCTAATTTAGGTTGGTAAAGTCCACGCAAAGGCGAACTGTGCTGTTCTTTTTTAGGACTTCTACTATGTTAGCGACCCATTCAGGGTAGTTGACCTTCCTAATGGAATCAACTTTTTTTAGATTTTTGACCTCTTCATTGATTGTTTTTTTAAACCTAAGAGATAACTTTTGAGGTAGTTGGCGAACTGGTTTAGCATTTGGGTTAACATTTAATTTATGGCATGCAATATTATGGTCAATTCCAGGCACAATGATGTACAACCAAGTAAAAACATCTTTATTCAATGATAAAAAGCTTACAAGTTGTGCCTTGAGAATAGGATCAAGGTTAGCTCCTATATAAACGAACTTAGGGTCATCCTCACTCCCTAGGTTGACCTTTTCCTTCAGCTCGGTCTGAGCAGCTGCCTCAGTGGGCTGAGCGACCTTTGGGGTCTTAATCTCTGGTGGTGTCTCAATCTCTGGCGGTGTCTCCTTGACTAGACAGGTTTGGGCGACCTCTGGGGTCTGAACTTCTGGAGGGGAATTTTGGACCGAGCCCCATTGTTCTCCTTTGTCAGCTCGCTTTGGGAGGCCGCGGTCAGGGTCTTGACCTCAGAGATGAAATCTTTAGCCAGCTTGGTTTTAGCGATCTCTCCCTATTTTTTGAGTGAAGCCCCAGCGAGCTTGTTGACTGAGAGGATCTGGTTACAGTTGTGAGCATCGAGCCGGTTGCTCCTGAGCTCCATCATGCCTCTGGGGCTAGGGAAGTATAAAACCTGATGGAGTGTTGATTGAACAACTTGCATCTTATGGATCCAATGTCGTCCTAAAATAGCAGTATAGGACGAGTTGACATCCAGAATGCTGAAGCGCGTGTTGATGCTGACTTTGTCTTCGTGTGACCCCACTGAGAAAGGTAGAATGATGTCTCCTATTGGGTCGGCTTGTGATCCGTTGAAGCCATAAAGGGGGGCTATTGGGTCGATCATGACTGACTTGGGCATGTTCATCTCCTTCAGAGTTTGGTAGAAGAGGATGTCGCACGAACTGCCTGGGTCGATCAGGAGGCGTTTGACAGTTCAGTCGCTAATCTTGACGTGGACCACTAAGGCGTCGTTGTGTGGGAGACATACCTTGTTGAGGTCGGCCTCAATGAAGGTGATGTCTCCTGAGCTGCAGGCAGTTGCATGTGGGGTGGGGGCCGCTTGTGAGGAGAACTGGTAGACTTCATGGAGGGCACCTACCCGTCTCATTTTCTCCCTTGTGGATGTGATAGAGTTATCCTGGAAAGTGATCATGTTAATCATTATGTTATTATCTCTGTCAGAGGAGTGCTGACGACGCTCATGGCAAGATCGGTCCACCGAGCGTCCTCGAGCTCAAGAGCGATCACTGTGGTGGTTGCGAGGAAGAGTTCGGCTTCGTTCTCTATGAGCCATGAGCTTGTGGCACAAATCGCCATCAGCTATATCAGTATAATGCTTGATATAGCCTGCCTCAATGAGGTCTTGGAGGTAGTGCTTGAGTTCACCGCATTCATTGGTCTCATGGCACTTTGCTTTGTGGAAAGCGCAGTATGGCTTTCCTGGTGTGTCTTCTGGCCATTTTACCTCAGGTCGGTAATAGGCCGCTATTTTTATTTTCTCTAGTATGGAACTTGGAGATTTTGTAAGCACAGCGAACTCTCTTTTAGTTTGGGTTCGGGTGCTGGTCTGCTGATCCTGTTGCCTGAGCCGCTTCTTGGAAGGTGGGGCGTTATTTGAGATCGCAGCGACCTCGCCTGCTGCCTTTAGCCTTTCTTTTTTGAGGCCTTTAGCAAGCTTGATGTACTTCTCCACGCGTGCATATAGTTCAGCCAGTGTTTCAGGGTGCTCTTTCATGAGCGATCTGGACAGGTCAGTGTTTTTCCTAATCGCATTGGAGAAGGCTACTATGGCGAACGACTCCTTGAGGCTGCTCTCCATGGACAGTAGCTCTGTCTTGAAATGTCCCAGGAAGGTGTGAATTGGTTCGTCACTCTTCTGAGACAATTGGAAGAGCGAATTGAGGTCGACTGTCTTACGTCTATTGTGGATGTACTGGCTGGCAAACTAGTTAGTGAGCTTTTTGAAGCTGTCGATGGAGTTTGGTCCTAACGAGTAGAACCAATCGAGAGCTCCATCCTTTAAGCTAGCTGGGAACAAGCGGCATTGCAGGTGGTCGAACTCCTACGCATTGTAGAGTGCAAGGCTCTGAATATAGTGAGCTACGTGCTGACCTGGGCACGTGATGACGTCGTACATTGCGAACCAAGGCTAAATGAAATCTTGGGGGGAGGGTTTATTGAGTACCTCGATCGTGAAAGGTGATGCCCGATACGTCTTCAGCATCTTATGGACGACCTGAATAGCGCTCTTATTCCCAGTGCTCTGTTCGATCCACTGGGAGAGGCTATTAATCTGCTGGTTGATCTCATTGATCCCGTCCTTAGTGGTAACTCCGTTAGGGTTCTGGGACTCGACCTGGGTTTTGAGAGCTGCATTCTCCTGTCGGAGCTGGGTGATGCTACTGTTCATGGCTTCCATCTAGGTAGCCATAATCTTCAGTTGCTCTTGTAGGCTTTTCATGCTTCGTGGGCTTGAAAATTAGCGAGTCTAGGAAGATGCTTGGAAGGACTGGTAGTTTTGAGTAGATGAATTTTCAAGTAATTCGATCCATAGACGACGCCAATGTAAAGGTTATATTTCGTCTAACCTTACTGGAGTGGGCAATTTGGGGGAGTTGGATTGGTTAATTGGGTTTGGCCGAGTTCGTATGGACGAACTGCCTACGTATCAAGTTCTCTCTCTGAGGGAGAACTTGAATCAGGTCAGACGTAGTTCCTCATCCTCTTTATATAGGCAAAATGCCCACACCTCACACTCTCCGGCTTCAGGTCAGATCCAGGTCTTCAGGTCACTTATGAGCCATGATGGCAAGTTATGAAGAATCAATGAGTTGCGTGTCTGAAGCTTTAGTCTTGACGGCTGCAGTAAAGGCTTACATTACGAGCCGTTGTGGAGTGTGAGGAGTGAGCGCTTGGGAGGTCGCTTCATAGTGAGATCGTCTACTTGACACAAGTCACTTTGAAGCGAGTTCGCAGGTCAAGTAAAGGAGACCAGTTGGTGGTGACATCGCTTTGGGTGTGAGTTAAATAGGTTGCTTGCCTGAGTCGAGTCACTATGAAGCAAGCTTTGAGGACAAGGATACGAGGTTGGTTGTTAGCTCTGAATATGCTGGACACGTGCGTGGTATTCATTGGATGTGAATATTACTCCCTCATGGATTCCATTTATAGTCTTTGATTCTATGTACTTTTGGGAACTTTGGTGCCAACTTCCATCTTTCAAGCACTTCCATATCTGACTGCCAAGAGTGTCCCTTTGATAGAGTATAAGAGTAATGAATCTGCTTCCTAATATCTGCTTTGCATAAGTACATTTTTTTTTCTTTTCCTCGAAAACAATTCCATTTATGTGCACCCACATTGTAACCATGCCAGCCACCACTGCTACATTCCATAAGTGCTTGATGATCGAACTTTGATTCTTGCTTATCAACAGAGTCTCTTTAAAGTTAGAGAACACCTTACTAAAGTTAAACATCTCAGCTAACCAGTCCCAAAGTTGCCTTGAAAAATTGCATTCCCAAATAACATGTTGCAAGTCTTCTTCTCTGGCACATCCCAAGTAGCATTTAGAGACCTTTTATCCCTTTGCCTTTTAAGTATGTATTTGTTGTGGCACATTTATGTAGAAGCTTCCAAGCAATGGCTAAGAGTTTTGGGTTAACATATATAAGAATTCCAGAGAAATTTATCCCACCATACCTTTTGATTTTCAAATCGAATTTCCTCATATGATGACCTCACTGAGAACATTCCCTTTTGATCTGGCTTCCAAATTATATAGTCCTTCGATGAAGGATTGTTTCTAGGTAGGTGAGACATACATGTTGCCACCATCAAATCTTTCAGCTGGGCTGGTACTGAAGTTGTGATAGTGTGAGTGTCTTCAAAAGTGATTGAAGTGAAGTTCACCATAGATTGTTTAGAGTTTGAATGGTTGGGAGTTGAAGAAAGGAAGGTATGATCTTTAGTTTAGTACTTGTATTAGTTACTAGTTTATGAAGAACATTGAAAAAAAAGCTTCAGTTGTTTTAAAGATTGAAATAACATAAACTTGAAAGCAATGAAAGGAAATGATTGATTGAAAGAAATAACAACAAAGAAAGATGATTGATTGATTAAAATATAAAAGAAAATAACAAGATTGAAATAAAGAACAATAGAGTAAATGACTTGAATGTAAAAAGACTAGAAATGAAAGCCTACATGACACTAGAATAAGTCTAGGTGTATTCTCTCTCCCTAACTTTTAGTTCTTATATCCCTATTTTATGCAAATGACTTATTTGCCCTTCTCCATTACATTTGAGACACCTCACCCTTTACTTTATGCTTTTGCTTTTTCCTTTTGCTTTTTGATTTCTTCTTGATCAAGATAGATTTTAGAGAAAGCCATCTTTTGAGTTGAGGAAATTTATCTCTGGTCTTCTGAGTTAAGGACTTTGACTTTTTCAGTACTTTTTCATAGCAGCTTCTAGTCTTCATAATAAGCGTGATTAAGGCTCCTTTTAGTGCTAAGATGCAGCTTTCATGATAGGTGGTCTGAATTTCTCTGTAACCTGAAAAAGGCAATAAAATGTATGAGTTGTCTTTTCTTTAAGCGTAAGAAGGGCTGTAATGCAGTAATATAAGGGTAATAAAATGCACATTTTGGAGCTGATCAAGTACCACCCACCTTCCATCTGAAATAATGTGACTCACAGTAGCCCTGCATCGTTTCATCTACTTTGGACTTAACTAAAGATTTGTTTGAATAGATTGTTTCTTGCACCAGTTATCTCTCCATAAATCTATCTTTGTTCCATCTACAATGACTTATTAATTTATTCCTAGATTTTATTTCTTTCCAAGCCCATTTCAAACCTAGCCATACAGTGGATTGAGTGTAATATTCAATAGGTTCACCATCCCTTGTCATATATTTGCTTCTCATAAAAACAAAAAACTCATCCTTTTTAGTGAGCATATACCGGCATAGTTTCATGATCAATGCCAAGTTCATCTCCTTTAATTTTCTAATACCCAAGCCTCCTTCCGAGATGGGTTTGCACACCTTGTTCCAAGCTACAATCACTAATTTCTTAGTGGTGGGATTACCAATCCACAAAAACCACAAAAAATTCCTTAGAATTTTTTCAGCCTCCATAATGGTACGTACTTGCCATCCATATATTGACACCCTTGTTTTATACTGGTATACTAGAATACTCCTTCCGTAAAAAGATAGAAGCTTCCCTTTCCACCCAGTCACTCTCTTCTTGATCTTGTCTAAAAAAGGACTCACTACTGCTTTATGTACCCTTCCCTAAAACAACAACACCCCTAGGTAGTTCTCTGGAAGAGTTCCACCTTCGACACCCAGTATCGCTTGGATTTATCTTTGTCTAGTACAATGCATACCACCTGCAAATAGTCTACTCTTCTCTTTATTCATAATTTGCCCTGAAGCCATCTGATAAGTCTTTAGAAGTTGTGCAATATTTTCAATACTTTCTCCATCCCCTTTTGAGAAAATAATAATGTCATCCGCGTACAAGAGATGTAAGGGGGCAGGAATACCTTTAGCTTTAGTTAGAGGTCGAGTAAGTTTTAACTCCCTAATCTTGTTTAGACCTCTACTCAAAGAGTCTTTGGCTAAAAGAAGGGGAGATAAAGGATCTCCTTGTCTCAAACCCCTCTCCACTGGAATATAACCCACAAGCCCACAATTAATCAAAACAGATAGCCTTGCCGACTTGAGGATAGCTTGAGACATGCTAATCCACTTCTGGCGTCGTACTGTCATATGCTTGTAAAATATCCACTTTGATGGATATACTCCACTTCTGGCGTCGTACTGTCATATGCTTGTAAAATATCCACTTTGATCGAGGTCTCCTTCTTCTTGAATTTTTCAGTGTAGTATGCTCCTACATATTGCTTTATGTCCTCCTGATTCGATAAACTGTGCCCTCTTCATTTTGTATTTCTAGGATCATGAACTTTGAAAGCCTAAGTTTACATAGCCTATGATAATAGGTTGTGTTTCTTTCACTACCTGTCATCCAGCTGGCTTTACTTTTCATCTTCTTGTAAGTGTCCTTAACTGAATAGGCTTCTTCTAAAACAGCTTCCTTGTTGACCATTTCTTCATACCATGTAGTATTATTACTTGGGTCTTCATCTGTCTTCATATCCATTATTTTAATACGAATTTTATCAACCATTGATGTAACCGACATGTATCGTTCAGCAGTTATTCAAGAATTGAAACATTCGGCAATATTAGAACACATCTCTCCATACCTTATTCAAAAAGAAAATTTTACCAATAAATAATTAAATTAGATAATTAAAAAAAAATAAGAAACAAAATCGAATAGTTGAATATTAAAATGTATCCAAATAGCAATACTTAACATGATTAAGTAGTATAAAAAAAAGAATTACAAGAATAGAAAGAAGTGCCTATTTCCCGGAAAATATGCATTAGCCCAATTCTCAAAAGGTACATCATCATTCAAATAATTATAAACTCCACTACTAACAAGTCTCAAAACCTCCATGGCTTTCACGAATTCATCATGAGTTGCAGCATAAGTGCAATCTGTAAACAATTTCTCAATGTAGGAACGCCTTGTATCCATGCTTGAGACTTTTGGTACTACGTTCTTCTTTAGATGCCAAAGATAGAAACTATGGTATGAGTCAGGAAAAACCCTTGGGATATTTGTAACCAGCCCATGATGCCTATCAAAACAAAAAAATGTAATTCTCTTTTGAGGCGAAACAACCTTCTTCAAATTCTCTAAAAACCACTCCCAATTTGTGTTATCCTCTGAGACTATACTAATGCAAAGGCCAATGGAAATATCCCTAAATTAAAAATTGGAATACTTAGTAGCAATCATTTAAGTAACAACACAAAATAAATAAATAAATGTACATAATTTGATGCTCAAATATGAAAGCACAATTACAAACTATATAACTAAAACATCTTAAAATGAATTTTGAACATACCTTGATCAACATTTTTTTATGTTGCCGATAACAAACAACCCTTGTATTTCGCCTTCAAAAAAGTGTCATCCAAGCAGACCATAGGACGACAATAATTAAATCCATGAATACATGCCTCAAATGATATAAAAAGTCTCACAAACTGGCGTGTATTCTTGTCCAACTCCAACTGAATATGACCACTATGGTTGGTTCTCTGTAAAGCATCAGTATACCATTCCGACATTGTATAAGTAAAAGCATCATCCCCATATACCTCCTTCATATAGCCAATTATTTACCTGTGTACGCATAATAAAAAGTCAAATCCAGTCCATAATCTCTTTTGAATTCTTTTATTATGTCTGTGGGTCTCACCAGTGGGTTGTCCTTCACTTGATCAATAACAACACTCTTCACAAGTTGACTCTGTTTGGACTAGAAATTCCCAAACACAGTTAGGGTTATGAAGAGTGGATTGATTGATAAAAAAAAATGAGACTGAACCTTAGAAGGCTGCTTATGTACCCCAGTCCGGAAATAGGGATCAAGTCTCAGCAGTTTATGCTTGCGTAGTTCTGAAAGTGAGAGCAGACTCTTATAGGAAAGATCCGGATCCCACTCTAACCCCCAAATCTCTGAAGATTTTGGTTTATCTTCCTTTTTCTCTTCTCTCTGTCCTCGTTGACGGTGATCGCGGCTGTTTTCTAACTTCAACCTGTGCCAGATGCACCTGTAAATATTTGGATCTGGACCAAGTTCGGAATCATGTTGGGTTGAATCCAGAATGTTGGGCCAGAGTCTGGAAAGGTGATGGGCTGGATCTGAGTCCAGGAACACACCGAAGGTTGGGGGCCAAACATCGCCCCCTCTTTGTCATATGGATGAAAGCCATGTGGCAAAGAACGAGAAAAAACGCAAAAAACACTATTGTAAAAAAAATAAAACCCAATCCAGAGTAGACATTGTTTAACTAAATGGCAAAGATTCAGATCCAACATAAACTCAAGAAAACATTCAAACACTTAAAAAACTCTTTGTCATATGGATGAAAGCCATGTGGCAAAGAACAAGAAAAAAACGAAAAAAAATTTGTAAAAAAAAAAAAAAAACCCCAATCCATAATAGACATTGTTTGACTAAAGGGCAAAGATTCAGATCCAACATAAACTTAAGAAAACATTCAAACACTTAAAAAATGCATACATTTATCCAAGTGTTTGTGATGTGCATAAACCCAACATCTGAAATTGAGAAAGTCTTTTCTTATCTTTCTTCTTGTTTATTCTTGTTGAGAAATGGTAAATTTGACTACAAGGCGAAGGAAAGAAATTGGTGGCCAATTTCCTCGTGTCCACGGGTATCGAGAACTTTCTATATCAGCCATAAAAGTAAATTTTCAGTTTGGGGCTGACCTAAAACTCCGAAAGTTTAAAGATGTTGCCCAACCAATTGGCATTGATGATGTCGCCATGTGTTACCACCAATTATGTTATAAGTTAGAGCTTCCAATGTCGATGACAAATACCAGAATATTGTCAAAATGGGAGCTTGCACCTGGTCAAATGCATGTTGTGTATTACATGGTGTTAAAACGGATGTAAGCCTTAGAAGAAGTTTTCAAAATACCCTTTGGTTGTAACGAAATGATGGTTATCTGCAAGCCACAAATGAGAAGAGCTGGGAACCGATGTTTTTATGGTTTGAGTTTTGTAGATCCAAAGATCCAATTTTTTGGAAAACCTGAAAGCTTTAAAAATTGGGAGAAGCCAGCCTATAAAGTCTCTGGCAGTTGGAGGCTCGAAGGTTTCGAGGTTCGCAACAACTTCGTAGGTAAGTTTTCTTCTTCAAAACCTTATGTGTTTTCCGGACCGTATAGTCATATTTATACAAAATGATAACCTGAAAAATGGAAACAGGTATGAACGTGAAGATTAATCATCAACAACAGATCCCCGATGAAGCAACGAAACGACACCTGAAGTTTTATTATGAGCTTTATAAAAAAGAGAAAAACCTTTTTAACTTGTCTTGTTTCGATACTCACTACACCATATTCATTAGAAAAAGACAAAGATACCGACGCCTTATTTTTGTCATTTGCTCGCACGCACCACGTGCGTCATGGAAGAGCGTCGGAGTGGCCTATCAAAAAAGGAAAAAAAAAACCAAAAAAAAATATTTTTTTCTTATTTCAAAAAAAAAAAAAAAAAAAATATATATATATATATATATATATATATATATATATATATATATATATAGGCCTCCACTCTCTTTCTCTCTGGCGATTCTACTCAAATTGATAATGGAGATTTGATGATCCTCAAAATTCGACAATGGAGATTTTATCGATCCTTTTGCAAAGCGTGATTATTCAACAAATTGAATCGACAATGGAGAAGAAAGGTAATTTTTCTTCTCAAAATCTAGTTCACTCATTGTTTATGATTGTTGCGGTTGTTAAATCGAATTAGAAACCCTAGATTGTTGATTTTGATTTGAGTTATTTGGTTGTTGATGCTTTACTTCTGTTTAATTTATTTTGTAACTATGTAGTAACTTGTTGCTATTTGGGCTTTGATCGACACACTTTCGACGAAGTAGGCTCACACCGCCAAATTTGCTTGACTCGATTCACATGATAATTTTGATTCTTTATGAAACATAGAAGTTATGGTTTACTTTCACATTATAGAAGTTATAGTTTACTTTCACCCTCATTCTTTATGAAACATAGAAGTTATAGTTTATTTTGATTTTATATCTTATTGCTTGCTTCTGAGAGAATTGTAACTAGTTTGGAACTCACATTTACCAAAATTGTAAGGTCCCGCTAAATTCAAATTCAAATTCTTTTCTAAATTTGGTGCTTAACCCACTCACCAAACAATTCTCTCACTCTCACTCTATAACTATCTTCAACAACCAAGTGACCAACTCCAAAAAGAACACTCCATTCTCGGAGAGAGCTATTTATGTAAAGGGTACATTTTTGTTGTTGTTTTGTTATTTAAAACTTCAATCTTTTTTTAAATCGATTTGTACTTCATATGGGTTTTAGGCTTTGATTTGAAATTTTGAGTTCTTGGTTTTCTGACAATGTTTTAAAGTTAAGTGAAGAAAATGGAGAAAGATAAGAAAACATCATATGAAGATATATGTAAGCAAAGAATAGAGGAAAACAAGAAAAGAATGCAGGAAATCAGCCTTGTTAAACTTGCTCAAGATGTTCGTGACGCCTCTAAAAAGCCAGTAATTCTTCCTTTTCACTTTGCTCCATTACCGTTATTTTGTTTTTCAATCTTCTAATTGGATATGAGAGGAAGCAGGTGAGACCTCGACCCTTCTCGCAAAGAAATGACTGCTCTTGAACCAAGAAGATCATCTCGTATTGCTGAATTGCTAACTCCAGTATACGAAGAAAAGACTAGGGCTAAATTGCCAACTGGTGTATATGAAGGAAAGCCAGCTCCAGTAGCAATTATCGGAGAAAGAAGATCATCCAGTATTACTAAATTGGCAACTCCAGTATACAAAGAAGTGAGTCATTTTCTCTTCGACCCAAGTTACTCCCTTTATATCCACATTGCATTTTGAAGTTCACTTACCCCCAAATGTTCATTTTTCAGGATCCCACTGTTATCGAAGAAAGTCCTACGAGGTTTGTGGTTACATATATGTATTTAGAAGATTGTCTGATGGGATATAATGTGTAATGTACTTAATTTATCAAATCGGATTGTCAACGAGAGAGTATTCAGAGGAATCTAGGGTCAACCATGTGATAAAAATTGGTGGCGATTCTAGGGTCAACCCTGTGATGGAAAGAGTTGAGGACTTGAAGTCGAAACTTGAAAATGGTTGTCCTAGTTTAGTTAAACCAATGACCAGATCATACTTGAAAGGGGAAACCCGGGTGGTAAGCACAATTTCTTGTCGATTTCCGAAGTTGAATGATGATGACAGTTGTAAGTGAAATGATGATATTTAATTTAATTTATTTTTTAGTTTAAGTGAAATGATGATATGGTTTAGCAATTAGCACTTCAGCTCTCATTTGATTAACCTTTGCATGTTTAGCTTACTAACTTGATGCTTCCATTCTTGTTATCATGTGTGTATGTTTGGCTATTGTTGTTTATGTGTGTATGTTTGGCTAGAGAAAGCTACTTTTGTTACCAACAATGTTTCATTTGTTTCTTTCTTTGGTTTATCTTTGCAAATTTTTGGTATTGATGAGGAAAAATAAGTACCATTTTTCCGCTAGAAATTTTCTAGGGGGCCTTTGACAGAGTAGAAAAATGTTTACTAAAGAAAGTGGTGGTGACGACAATGTACAAAAGATCGGGTCGGTTGATTAACCTCAATATTTAAAATCCTTATCGTTATCTCACTTAGTTGTATAAAGAAGAGAGAACATTGCAGATCTTTTCGAAGTTGTTCACCTTTGAGTTTGACCCGACTAGTCTGAATTCAATAATAAGAAATCTTGTATATATTTGCATCGTCTGTCCATGATTTGAGATTTTAAGGTTATGTTGATGCGAAATCAATGTGGCTTGCTTCATATATCTGAATGACTAAATTTTAGAGGTTGGACATGGGAGGGATAAAAACTGAAAGAAATATGCACATGTTGTGCTTTTATCTTAAGTAAGTCTTTTATCTGAAAACAATGCAAATTTATTTGGATCTTGATCGATATTACGGATATATGGTCGGTTTAACTTCGATATGACCGGATGACTAATTAGGGAGGAGCTGATAAAGTCCGGGGTTTAGCCTTCTTTCATGGACCAATATTATGTATTGTTTAAATAAACTGTTTGTTTGCTTTGGTAGCTTAAAGCGAAGAACATTCATTTAGTTGGGTTCTCTTCATTTTCTTTGTTTAGTGTTAGGAGTTGAGTTCAAACTCTTTCTGATTACTTTGTATATAGTGCTTTTGTTGTCGTCATTTCTCCCATAATTTACCCTGTCATTATGCAAGTTTCCCCCCACGTTTTGTTTCATTCTTTCCTTAATGGTGTTTGGGTTAGGTGGAAAATGAATAAAGGAATAAAGTTGCATAATGAGCCATGCTGACGCCATTATATATTTACTAATCTTGTTGAGACAATTAGATTCATTTTGACAAGATACGAAGAAATCATAGTCTATGGCCAATATGCAAGATAACTGTTTTGCGGCTTTTGACAAGCAAATGAATGTATTGAGGATTAGCTGTTTTGCCGTGGACTAAGGATTAGCTGAAGTGGTTCGTAATTGCTGTGTTGGAAGGCTGAAGTCTTCCTTAAGCCCTCAATTTGTCACATCTTTAGAAGGAGCATTCTTTGTCAATGATTGACATGACCGTGGGCAGTTATGTTTAGAAGGAGATATTTGCTATAGGCTTAAATTCAGGTTCATTAGAACCTCATGTTGAAATCTCACTTCGAAGTTAAATTGAAAGTTCTCTACACGAGATTTTTAGAGTATTTAGATTTTTGTACAATTTAGATAATTGTAAGTGTATGAATTGAAATTTTAAGTTTAGAATTTTGTTGAGTGGTATGACTGTATTATTTAGTAGGTGTGGAAATGGAAAATAATTTGAATTTACTTATATTTGGCTTCCGTTGTTATTGTTGTATGAAGATGGGTCTCTTTAGGAAGAAATGTCCATTTTGTTTGGTTTTCTCTCTGTAGAATGGGCTTCTTTTAGCTCATTCAACGTTTTAAAAAAAAACATGAAAATTTGATAAAGGACGCACCTTTAGTGTGAAATAAAAAAAACGACTGCTAAAAAAAGGTCACCATCGGACACTTTAAAGTGTCGTTTTTTGAAAAAACTACGGCTCTTTGATGTCTTTTTTCAACTGTTCTGGTGTAGTGACTATAGTCGGTGAAATCTACCAGAAAATTGGTGAGAGAAAGATTTTGCAGAATGGAAAATTTGTAGATGTTGTCGATGTTGAAGATGAGCAAAATAGTGAGAATGGCGAGGAGAGTAAAGTGTCTGTTATGAATGCATCTCCAATCGCTGCCAGTTTTCCTCAAGAGCAATACTTGAATCTTGAATATCATGAAAAGGAAGGTGCTGAAGAGTTGGAGAGTCATGAATATAATCGAAATGAATGTGATGATCGCAATATTTTTGCAGGTACGGATTATTGGGCAGATGGTATTCCGTATGAGTTTAAGTTTTTAGAAGAGGCTGTAAATATTGATAGTTATGGTAGAATTTGTATGAAAGACGTCAGTCTTATTGATTGTGCATCTGTTGTAGGGAATGTACCCGTGGCAACACGGAAGCGTAGAAGAATGGTTTTATCTGATTCTGACGAAGAATATGAAGGTGTGAATGAAGCTTTGTTTGCACACAGCTTTGACTGTAACATAGACGCCGATATGGTGCATACACCTGTTTCAACACCTATAACCGACCTTATTTTGATAGCCTTAAAAGGTGATGTTGAGGAAGGTATGGATGAAACCGTTGGTTATGAAGAGGTAACATCTTTTGAAGGACCAAACTTGAACAATGATATTTGTGGTGTGAACAATGGCGATTGTATTCCAGTAACTTTCTGCCGGAATGCTGAGGAAAACATTATGAATCTTAACATAAATGCTTTAGGTAAGCGCAAAGTGGGTGAATATGAAATAAGGAATGAAGGAGTTCTGGGAATTGAGTGCTCGAAAAGGAGTGAAACAAAACATGTTGTAGATAAACTTTCTCTTTGTCCTTCAACAGGTGAACCGTCTAAGTGTCAAAGTGCTAAGAAGACCATTTGTCTGGTGATAGAAGTCTATTAGATGCCAAGATAGATGAAGTTAGGCGTCAAGCAGCCATGGTTAGTACCTTGTTGTTTTTGTTTTTTGTATCTTTCTGAAAATATTGTTTGTGCTAAAAAAATAATAATAATAATATATATATATATATATAATGTTGTGTGTAGGTTATGTGTGTCCCAGATGACTTGGTAAAGCTCCGTGCATAGGAGTTAAGTATACAAAATGCAAAAGAGATCGGCGACCAGGTCAGATTAGGTTTGTTGGCTAAAGAGTTGGAAAATCTTAAGTGTGTAAACCAAGGGTTGTTGGCTGAAATAGATTGTAACAGAAAAGTAATAGGAGAACTGGAGTTGAAGTGTCACGAAGCTAAAGGTGATTTCGATGCTCTTGTGAAAGAGGATACTCAACTGAAGGAGAAGAACAAAGTTATGGAGATGAATTATAATTTAGTTGAGGCAGATTAGAAAGTGGCACTTGAAGACAATGGTAAGCTGTTTAAAGAGAAAACCGAGACTGAACTGGAACTTGGCAAAATTTCCATGGAATTGTATTGAGTTAAGAAAGCAAATGATGAGCTTAAGAAGGATTTCAAGCAGTTACACGAGAAATATGTAAGAGAAGTTAGTGAGGTTCCTGACGGTTAGAAAATGCTTGTCAGAGGGATCATTGTAAAAAAAATAGTAAGGATATGTTTTATCTGAGTTTGGATTATAACTTACGTTATATATCTGGAAACAGATGCTGAAAAAGCTTTGTAGCTTTGTATCTTGTTTTTAGAAACTTGTAATGTTATGAGTGAAACGTATGAAGGAAATATCTTTAAATACCATGTGTCAAGGTTAAAAACATGCATGTGCTGATGCGTTTTAAAACAAGGTGTGGTGTGTATATTAAAAAGCTAAACTATAAATATGTGAACTTGAGGTAATTCGGTGAACTTGAGGTTATACAGTGTATACAACTAAAAAATGATAATGACTTATCTGTGAGCCATGGTAGTATCAGAGAGCAAATACCATTTGTTTTGTTGTCTTCTTGAGTCCGAAATAAGTAGTATTCACTAAAATTGTCTGAAACAGAATTATTATCAAGTTCATTTAAGATGTTAAGTTTGCCTTTGCAAACAGTGAAAATGTTGTCCGGAAACAAAATTATTTTGTGAGTGTTTGCATTTGGCTGTATAGGTGTGCATAAGCATGTGCTAACACTTAGATTCTTGTCCGGAAACAAACTTATGATGCGAGTGTCTGCACTCAGCTGTTTAAGTGCTTTGCTAGCACTTAATTTTTTGTCCGGAAACAAAACTTTTGCTGCGAGTGTCTGCACTCGGCTGTTTAAGTGCGCATTGCTAGCACTTAATTTTTTGTCCGGAAACAAACTTATGATGCGAGTGTCGTCACTCGGCTGTTTAAGTGCGTGTTTGCTAACACTTACAATTTTGTCTGGAAACGAAATTATTCTGCAAGTGTTTGCACTTGGTGGCTAAATGCGGGTCAGCACATAGACGTCAATTTTGTTCCAGAAACAAAATGTTAAAGGCTTGCGCCGAGGATTGCACTTGCTAGATGATGTAAAAAAGTATTAAGAAAAAATAAAGCATAATAGCAGATGGAGAAATTTTATTATTGATGAAAATCAAAATAGAGTTAACTAAAGACTAGTGGTAAAATTTATAAAGCCTTGTTGCATTCCAAAGCTTTGGAAGAAAATCTCCAGAAAGAGTTTTCAATACATAATAACCCTTAGGCCCTATTTTCTCCACAATAAAAGGACCTTCCCAAGCTTCTGACAGCTTGCCCCCTGACAGGTCATCTAATTATTTTCTCCGAAGTACCCAATCTCCTGGTTGGAATGTTCGCTGACAAACATTCTTGTCATTACTTTTTTTGACACTCTATTGATACTTTTCCAAATGTCGGAATGCCTCTTCTCTCTGCTCATCAATGAATTGTTTCTGGGAAGACAAAAATTCTTCATTATCATCAGAAATAACATTTTCAATTCGACTGGTGGGAGCCATGAGTTCAGTTGGCAATACTGCTTCTGTCCCATATGCCAGAGAAAAAGGAGTCATTCCTGTAGAAGTTTTGGGCGTGCTGCGGTATGCCCACAAAATAGCTGGTAATTCCTGTACCCATTTTCCTTTTGCTTCTTTAAGCCGCCTTTTCAAATTGGCTAGGAGAGACTTGTTAGTTGCTTTAGCTTGTCCATTTGCCTGTGGATGGTAAGGAGCCGAAAAATTATGTTGAATTTTGAAGGAGTCGCAAAATTGACGAATTGCATCAGAATCAAACTGTCTTCCATTGTCAGATACAATTACTGCTGGTATTCCATATCGACATATGATATCTCTCCAAATGAACTGTTTGACTTTGGAGGATGGAGTCTGCACGAGTGGAATCGCCTCAACCCACTTTGTGAAATAATCAGTGGCTGCAAGGAGCAATCGGAAATTTCCTGGTGCTTTGGGCAAAAGTCCAACAATATCTAGACCCCATTTAGCAAATGGCCAAGAACTCAGAACTGGAAACAATTCATTGGCAGGTAGATGGTTTGAGTTCGCATGCATTTGACATTGTACACAAGTTTGACTGTATAACTTGGCTTGGTTCTGCATTCCAGGCGACCAATAACCCTGAGTGAGTGCTCTATGTGCCATACTACGCCCTCTAATATCATTGCCGCAAATGCCCTTATGCAACTCTTCCAAAATAAAGTAACCTTGTTCAGATGTAAGGTAACGGAGCAACGGAGATAAATTATGCTTCCTATATAGCTGGATATGTCCTGCCAATGGAAGAATGGAAAACTTGAATGATGTTCGGAGTATGTAATCAGCAAGTTTCTTGTCTTTAGGGAGAGTCTGGTGTTGCAGGTACTCTATGTAAGGAACGCGCCAATCATTTATACTGGGAATATGCTCTACATCTATTAGTGATTGTTGTTGGTCAGGATCTAGCATTTCATCATGGTTCGGACTGGACATTTCACTATCAATGTTGTCCCCAGTGATTTCTACTTCCTCGCGAATCTTTTTCTTTGACCGGACTGCATAAGAGGCTTGTGCATAGTACAATACTTGTAGTGTTAAACATTCATCAACATATATTTTTCTGTGGTTGAGAGTGGTGAAGTCGATGTTGGGTTGCTCCTAATATTCAACTTGTATCGTCTGTGCTTCCTTGCAATTTGTAGTTGCTGAAAGATAAGTTAAAGCATCTGCATGCCTCACATCATTCCTTGATTTCTTTGTGATAGATACAGATCTTAATCTTCTTACTAAAGAATGAATAACATCTAGATACGCAGCCATTCTTTCATCCTTAGCTCTATATATACCTCCAAATTGGTTGGTGATTAATTTGGAGTCTGTGAAAATGGCAATATCAGTCGTCCCCAAATCAATAGCTGTCTTCGTACCGAAAATTGTTGCTTCATATTCCGCTTCATTGTTAGATGCTTTAAATCCCAGCCTAACAGATTTTTCTATCTGTAAACCATCAGGACAGATAAGTACACATCCAATTCCGGATCCTGATTGATTCCGAAAACCGTCAGTGCAGATTTTCCAGGAAATATGCCCTTCGAGGATAGGTTTTTGCCCCCGAGAGATGTTTCTTCAGTTTGAGCAATGGTTGTAGCTTTGTTTGGCTGGTCCGGAATGATAGCAAAAGAAACATCATCGACTGGAAAGTCTGCAATTAAGGATGCCAGAGCATGTCCTTTTTCTGCACAACGTGGTTCATATATGATCTCATATGCACTAAGATAAGACTGCCAGAGGGCAAGTCTGCTTGTGTCCTGAGCATTAGCCAGAGCTTTTCGAAGAGGGTACTCTGTATGAACCCGGATGGTCCTACCCTGAAAATAAGGTTTCAGTCGTCTAGCAACATGTACTAAAGCTAATGCTATTTTCTCAATATTACTGTATCGAGATTCCGGACCTGTTAAAGTCTTACTTATAAAGAAAATTGGCTTCTCTTCCGGACTTTCAACGAAAAGCATTGCGCTTACTGCAATGCCAGTTGCAGCAAGATATACTCCTACTGGCTGACCAGTTTTAGGACTTACCAACACTGGCGATGAGGAAAGATAAATTTTAAGGCTATCAAAAGCTCTTTGGCACTCAGAAGTCCAAGTGGATTTTGATTTAATTGTATTGAAAAATGGACAACACTTATCTGAGAATTTAGAAATAAATCTCATTAAGGCTGCCAATCGTCCAGTAAGTCTTTGAATTTCCTTTTTGTTTTTTGGAGTCGACATGTCTAGTACGGCCCTTATCTGATTAGGGTTAGCTTCAATACCTCTATGGGTCATAAGATAACCCAAAAATTTCCCAGAGGAAACTCCAAAAGAACATTTTGCTGGATTCAATTTGAGATTGAATTTTATTACCCTATCAAAGGTTGTCTGAAGATCTCGAAGATGATCACTTGTTAACCATGACTTAGTGACCATGTCATCAATATATATTTCCACAGTATCACCTATTAGGCCTTCAAAGATTGTGTTGCCTAATTTCTGAAAAGTGGCTGAGGCATTTTTAAGGCCAAAAGGCATGACTGTAAAATAATAAATGTCTATATTTGTTATAAAGGTTGTATGTTCTTGGTCCGGACCATACAAAAGTATTTGGTAAAAACCTGAAGAAGCATCCATGAATGAAATTCTCTGATATCCTGAAGTAGCATCAACTAAATCATTTATCTTAGGCAAAGGGTAAGGATTAAGTGGGCAAACTTCATTAAGTTTAATGAAATCTATACACATTCTTAATTTGCCATTCTTCTTGGTAACTACAACTATGTTTTATAACCATTTAGGATATTCTATTGGTCGAATAAACTTAGCCTTCAGTAAACGACTAACCTCTTCATTGACTTTCAGCCTTTTATCAGGTGCCATGCGCCTTGGTCTTTGCCTGACAGGTTTTGTTGTATGATCCACATCAAGATGATGACATGCTACGTCTGGACTGATGCCAGTCATGTCATATATGCTCCATGCAAAAGCTGTGTTGTTTTGCTTTAACAATTCTGTCATGTCTTTTTTCTCAACTTTGGAAAGCTTAGTTGATATGAAAGTGGTATGTTCCGGACTCATTCCAATCTGAACTTCCTCAAGTTTATCAGCAGTAGGAAGGTCCTTTTGTTTCTCGCCTGAAATGGTTGTGGATCCATACTGTAATTGCTACTTCTGTGGAGTATCCTGAATGACTCTATTGGCATGAATCCCGGAAGGTTTGTAGTCATCTAGTGCTTTGTCATGACATTTATGGGATTCCATCGATCGCCAGATTTTGGTTTCCTTATTTGCATGGAAACTTGGACTCGGTGGAAAGTGGATATAATCTGCGCAGATCGATGGATCAATCTGCGCCTGAGAATTGCATTATATGGAGAGTGGCAATTCATGAGCAAAAAATTGATTTCAACCTACTTGTTTCCGACTGTTACTGGTAGACGTATAGCTCCTATCGGAATAATTGTTGTTCCATCGAACCCGACAATAGGGTTTTCTTCCAGAATGATAAGCTCCTGTGGCAACTTCATTTCTACATAAGCTCTAGAAAATAAAACACTTACAGAGCTTCCAATATCTAGCATAATTTTTTGAACCCTCCACATTCCAATGAATGCTGATATCATAACAGCATCATAATGTGGCTGAAATACTCCATATAAGTCATGATCACTGAAGGATAAGGGTTCAGGTTCATATATTTCTACATTGTCACCTTTAAGAAAATTAATTCCATTGACTCTATTACAGTCCATTAGAAAATTAAATTTTTGTTTTTTCTCAAACTTCCGCTGATTATTTGAAATGGAATCTAGACGAGCATGTCCAGCCCTGATGACCATATGTTCGGCAAACTTCACTTGTGCTGCTTTCTGTATGAATTCATCCAACTTCTTGTCATCAACTAAGCGCTGAATAGCACTTTGAAGAATTCTACAATCGTCAATAGTGTGACCAAAATCATCATGAAATTTGCATCGTTTGGATTTATCTCTGATGTTGGTTGTATCTTCAGGTAATGGCCTTGGCTTATAAAGAAGATTTCGCCCTTTTATTCTTTCGTAAACTTCATAAAGTTTCATCGACAAAGGAGTGAAAATCTTTTCTTCTTTATTTGGCTGGTTAGGCTTGGAGTTCTGTCCCGAATGGAAGTTGTTCTGCTTGTTTCTGTCCGATCCTGTCCTTTATAGTTGCTAAAGTTCCGTCTAGACTCTTTTTTGTTTTTCAGAAGATTTTCTTCTCGAAGCTGCCTAGCTTTGAGATCATCCTCAACTCGTGCAAACTCTTCAGCATGATCAAACAGCTCAGACTTAGAGAAAGGCAGCTGTCTAGTGAGCGAATTGTATAGACCGCTACGATCATACCCTATGGCATCTTTGAAAGCTTGGATGATAAACTTGTCAGATGGAGGATCAGTAACATTGAGTAAATTTTGAAACCTTTTGCGAAAATCCCTGATAGATTCTCTAGAATTTTTTGTGAGATTAAATAAGGCAGCAGAATCCTGTTTAATCTCGCAATTATACTGATAGTGATCAACAAACTTTTTAGCTAATTCTGGGAAGTTTCTAATTGATTTGGAATTAAGAGAGTTGAACCATACTAAAGCATCACCTTTGAGAATGGCTGGAAACAACTTACAAAGTAGTGTATCATCATTTTCCATAACCATTTAGGACCTGTAGTAAAACAGATGAGTGTATGGATCTCCATTCTCTTCATCATACATTTCGAAGTCGGGCTTCTTGAAGTTCATAGGGCGACGGTAGTTACGAATGTAATCTGAAAATGGATAATGTTGGAAACCCATTACGGCTAAGTCTCTGATTTGGTCATTGTGAGTACTTTTTCCTCTGATTGCTCTTGCTATAATATCTTCGAAAATTGTGTCGGGGTGAATGAGTACGCCGATATCTGTGAGCATATGGGGGAGGAGTCAGAACTCGATGTCGATAACCGCGTGGATCAAAATTTACCCGTCCGGAATGTCGGGATGGGGAGTTTTCAGGAGTCCGGACTCCATGTCTGGAATCTGTCCTTCTGGTTGAATGATGATCATGAGTCCAGACTCCATGTCCGGAACCTGTCCTTCTGGTATTATGGCGAGAATCCAAACCTAGTCTGTCCCATACATTGGATTGTGCTGGAGGAACTAGTTCTCGCCTATCATCAGTAGCATTTCGATTCCTTCGCGGTGCTGATGAATGTTGTTCAGAACTATCTGGAGAGGGAATTCTAGGCCTTTTCCCCCTAGCATTCTAGAGTCTTTCATTCTCCGCAATAAGCCTCAAGATTTCTGATTGAAGTTCATCCGGATTGGGTTGAACTTGTTGCAGATGTCGTGAAGATTTCGGAACATCCTGGACAACATTTGTGGGATGTTATTGGCATGTGTGGCATTGACAGGAATCATTCTACGCTGAGTAGATTGTTGGGAGACTACAGGATGTTGTTAGCCATTTTGGCCATTGGTTTGTGCTCTGGTTTGTGCTCTTGCCATTGGTGTGGATTTGAAAAGCACAGACGGTGCCAAATGTTTGGACTAAAAATTCCCAAACACAGTTAGGGTTGTGAAGAGTGGATTGATTGATAAAAAAAAATGAGATTGAACCTTGGAAGGCTGCCTACATACCGCAGTCCAGAAACAGGGATCAAGTCTCAGCAGTTTATGCTTCCGTAGTTCTAAAAGTGAGAGCAGACTCTTATAGGAAAGATCCAGATCCCACTCTAACCCCCAAATCTCTGAAGATTTTGGTTTATCTTCCTTTTTTCTTCTCTGTCCTCTGTTGACCAAATTGTGCTTGTTTTCTAACTTCAACCTGTGCCAGATGCACCTGTAAATATTTGGATCTGGACTAAGTCCGGAATCATGTTGGGTTGAATCCAGAATGTTGGGTCAGAGTTCGGAAAGGTGATGGGCCGGATCCGAGTCTGGGAACACACCGAAGGTGGGGCCCAAACAGACTCGTCATCCTAGGATTCAGTGAATCCTTAAAACCAGCACCACATGTATGATTAGGTTCCATTTTAGTAATTTCAAATAATTGGGTAATCTTAAACCTCGCAGTTGCATGAATTCTCCAAGGACACCCCATCTCCATATAGTTTCCACAAACCGTCGTCACTAAATAGGGGCTATTCTTTTTCATCTTGTAAATAAATCCATTCTCATTGCAATGTTTCAATAAAATATTCCTAAATTCAACCGCACCACCAAAAACCTTTGTCCAACCCCACTAATCAATGTTGCCCACAAACTAGATTTCAAAGGCTTGCATACTTCCGGAGTTGGTGCAAACAGCATGCTACAATTCTCAACCTCATCACAAATCAAAATTTATATTGAGTCATCCAAACCAACAAAAATCTCAAAGGAGGCCGGAAATTCTTACACAAAGAAATAAAGCTAATGATTGTAACTCCGAATCATTATCAATTGAAGACCTTTTCTCATCACGAATAAAATCAAGCTTACAAGCCAATGAGGTAACATCTCGCCATTTCTCATATATGTTGTGCATAAGTACGCTAACTGTAGAATCCAACCCAATACGAATATCAAGTGTATCATACATATATGGTATCACAACAAAAACATGATTATCCTTTTGAATTGCATGTGTATCATTTGTATATAAAATCAAAGACAACTCAGTATTTTCCATTTCAACTGCACAACAAAGAAAAAAAACACGTACTTATTATGTCTGTAGGAAAATATAAAGCAAATAAAATCATGATTTTATGTGATTATTTCCATTGCAAATTTAAATGAAAAACTAAGAAGGTAAAGTGTTCACTGTTCAATATAGGAAATTTTATAATACCAATTTTAAAAAAAAAAAAAAAAAACAATATGCACTTATATGAAATACAAGTGAAATAACAATATAATGCATTTTAAAATGAGAAAAGAGTTTGACCTTAATAATACCAAAGTACTAACGGAAGAATTTATGTACATTGAGATTGAGATTGTGGAAGAAATAAATTTGAAATAAAAAGAATAATTTAAGTGAAGAATATGAATAAAAACTCGTAGGGAGCGAAAAATAAGAAGTTGAATCCTCAAAAACTAAGCCAAATTAATGCTCCACTGAATCAAGCCTCTTTCACTAGCCCTCCTCCCTTTCCTCCAACCTAACAAACAATCTCTTCGCTTACTCATCACAAAATCACCCCACCGCAATAATCACAAAAACGACAGTGACAATGGCAATGGCAATGACAACCCATACGAAATGTAGATGTTGGTTATTTTGGGACTACGACCTGATAATCTGTTGGATAGGAAATGGTTGCACTCTTCTTGGGATAAGAGTTGCCTACGTATCAAGTTTTTCTGGGTCAACTTGAATCAAGCCTTACGTAGTTCATCTCTCTCTATTTGTAGATGTGTGTCTGAACCGTTATGGATTGTAGATCCACCTTGTATGATATCTTATTGATTTGCCATTACTCTGATGTTACAAAGTAAATGACTCCTTGATTGTTGCATTGACTGAGCTCCAGGATTGCGCTAGTTGATATATTTCCATGTATGGTTGTAACTGTTGTTGGTGACGACCTGGGTGTTGGGTCGTTGGTACGTTCTGATGTTGTAGGACGAGCTGAGGTAAGGCGTCCTGCCTTGTGGACACGTGCTCTGTAGTCTGTAGTGTAGAACGGAGGGTACTTACACAGCCCCCTTTTTTATCCGTTCTGTGGATAGCGGTTGCATGGGATAAGAACGGTTTAAAAAGTAAAGTTTGAAGGCACGTGTCTGACAGTTGTTTTGTTTTGAATTTAGGTTTTGGGGAATGTGCGGGAATTGTTGGGCTAGATTTGTAGGCCCGGATTTACGGCGATTTGTGGGCGAGTAATGATTTAAGTTTTGGGAACACGAAACATTTTGATTGTCTCGAGGTGTTTGGCAATTGAGGGGTTTTTTATTTGTAGAAGATTTTTGTTTGCTCACTTTTCAACCAGAGGGAAAAAAAATAGTCTGGAGTGAAAGAGGAGGAAAGAAGAAAAAAAACTTCTCGTCCTTCTTTGATTTTGAGCTTTCTTTCTTTCTTTGATTGTGTCATGTCTATGATTAGTGAAAGTGTAAGTGGTGAGGTTGAAGTTGGTAAATGGAGAGAGAGAACTGTAAGTGAAGAAATTTTGTAGTGGTGATGAAGCTTCGTCGTCTTTCTCGTTAGAGACGGTGGATGAGAGGAAGCCTAAGTCGGTGAATTGTTATGTCGCTTTGAGGAGGGAGTTTGGTTGGGTGAAATCCGACCTGTCTGTGTACGATCTAGCTGGGGAGAAGAATTTGTATACTAACGACTACGTTCCTTGGGGTGGAGGAGTAGTTGTTTGTTATGGGCAAATGAAGGCTGGGATGAGGCTTCCTTTTTCCCGTCTTACTGTGGAGGTTTTGAACTTTTTGGGGAAAGCCCCTTGTCAGCTCGTGGGGAACAGTTGGAGGATTCTTCATGTGTTGGACCTATTGAATGACAAGGGCTACAACATCTGTTTAAACGATGTAACAGAGTACTTTGTTGTGAGGAAGTTGGGTGCTGTGAACTTT
Organism: Coptis chinensis; assembly: GCF_015680905.1. Classification (NCBI taxonomy): domain Eukaryota; kingdom Viridiplantae; phylum Streptophyta; class Magnoliopsida; order Ranunculales; family Ranunculaceae; genus Coptis; species Coptis chinensis. The sequence goes on along the minus strand of NC_141459.1, from coordinate 93,687,743 downwards.
AGTTTTTATGTTTATAAGGGGAAATCTTCTGTTATTATGAGGGTGAGCAAAGAGGACTAGGGGCGTAAGCCGATGCTGGCTGTAGGTAGATATTGCCCTCCTGGTTTGGAGATCGATAAACGTGTTGTACAACCTCATGGTAGGTCGTTGGTTGTAGGTCGTAATGTGTGTGTTGTAATCTATAATTTGGACGTTCTGATTTATTTGGTTTGTTTTTGCAGAGATTACAATCTGCTATCGTACGAAGAACGATGTGATTGAAAGGTTTGTTTGTTTGAGTTTGGAAGATAAGCAGGCTTTGTTGGGTGAGGTTGCGCATTACTTTAAGAGGCGCAGAGGGAAGAAAATCAACCATAAGAGGCTGGAGCAGAAGGCTAGGGTTGCAAGGTGGTGGTTGAACTTTCTGATTCTAGCTCGGAATTTGCCATAGAGAGGGAAAGTCACAAGAAAGCACCTATTTCTGAAATGAAATAGAGTGGAGGTGCTGGTGATAGCCATTCTGGTGGAGCTAGGACGTCTGGTGGGGTCGTTGAACACCGTTCTGGAGCGGTGAGGGCGACTGGAGGGGTGACGCCTTCCAGACGTCCTGAGTTGGGTGACGCAAATCGTTTGCTATCTTAACATTCTGAGTTGGGTGATGCAAATTGTTTGGCACCAACGTTCTGAGCTGGGGGGTGGAGGGCGCTCTGCATCCAACCGCTTTTCCTCTGGTGATGTAGATCATTCTGCAACCAACTGCTTCTCCTCTGGGGATACGGGTGCTGGAAGTGTTGGTGGTGTTGCGGGTGGCAGTGCTGGTGGGAGGTTGATGCTCCCACTTCGTTCCGAAAGCCTAATCTGAAAAGGCATTCCGAAGTGGTTGAGTCGGAGGGGGCTAAGAAGGCCCGAATTGAGTCTGGAGACCGACCTGGTGCTGTTGTAGGTCGTTCGTCTTCAGGTTGGGCTCTTCTGTAGAAGATGAACCTGATTGATGTGGCTGCTGATGTTGGGGCGGTTGAGGCCTGAGGTAAGGAGAAAGTTGGTGATGCTGAGCCTGTTACTGAGCAAGGCAAGGGGTCAGGAAGTACGGGCCCAAGGAAGAAGAGTGATAGTGATGTCCTTGATAGACTGGTTATGTATGAGGACCCCTACAGTTTGTTACCGAAGTTTGTTGTGAACGGTAACTGTAGCTTCAAGTCCCCTGTGGTTGGTGTGGCATTGTTGAATAGTATTGCGCTAGCTGGGGATAGGCGCAAGCTGGATGGTAAGGATCTGGATGTGAACTTTGTGGAGATGGAACGGTCATTGTGCTTTGTGAGTATTCTTCCGTTCTGAGTTTGCTCCTTTTTTGGTCTTGTTGATTTTGATCCATTTTAATGTCTACATTTGTTGTCTTGTTTGTTAGGTTCTGGCGATGTATCGGAAGCTGAAAGATATGGCGTCTATCTCGGATCGTTATAAGAAGGAGCTGGATGACAGCAAGCAAGCTTGTAGCCGGTTGGTAGCTGAACAGCAGGTGGAGAGAACGGAGGTTGCAGGGCTGAGGGACCAGGTGCAACAACTTGGTGGTAAAGTGGCTCTGTTGCAACGCGCTCTGGATTCCGCAAAGTTGGAGGTTCAAAGAATGGGTTGATGTAAGAGGTAAGAGGTTCGCCGCCGAACGAGCTGAGACTGCATACAACGACTTGGTGGATAAGGTGGAGAGTGGCGATGAGTACATATTGTTGGATGATTATCTTGAGGCCTTGGATAAGTATGATCGCCTTAAGATGTCTATTGAAAGTGAGGCTGCAATAGTGTATGCTACAGATGCTGGTGTAGATGCTAATAGACCATCTAATCTGCCATTTGACCAAGTCGTTGTGCCACCGGTTGCTCCAACTGTTCTTTCTATTGTTTCTGAAGTTGTTGTTGATCAGGCTACTAGTTCTGGTGTTGCAGAGGGCGTTGATCTGGACCCTTCGAATGTGGATACTCTCTTTGTGTGAATTGATTTTGAACGTCTTGTGCTTGTCTTTGGGTTGGAAGGTTTTTGAATGTCTTGTTCTTGGGTTGGGGGGTCTTTGAGTAATACTTAAAATAGCTTTTGTTCTTGATACAGATACAATATTATTTTTTGATGGGGATACTCAGGTCGTTTTCCTGGGATAACCTGGGGGCCTTGGCATCTAACCAATTTTGTATTGAAGTAGAAATATTTAAATTACTTACTTGTTGAAGTTGGTTTGAAGTATGCATGTGATTGCTTTTGTTGCTACTAATTTGTTGTTTGACGACCTGTGTTGCATAGTATTAGTCCTAATGTACTGCTTGATTTTGCTAGGTCGTCGTTAAGGTACAGGTCGTAGAGCGTTTGAGTACGACCTGATGTCTTTGCATATTTGGAACCTAGGCTTCGTCTTGTGTCAGGTATACGCCCTGATTCGTTCCTTTTGGGGGAACTCCTGATTGATATAATTAGCCTTTGAGTGGCCATTATATATTCGAGTCTGACTTAAACCCTTTGTGAGGTCGTAAGTTGACTTTGGGTCCTTTTGGGAGTCCCCTAGATTGAATTTGTCTGATAATTGGTCTTTGAGTGGAAATTACAGTTGAACCATACCTAACCCTAGTGTCGGTGTTAGGCTGGTTTAGGGTCCTTTTGGGGGACCTTGATTTGAATTGAATGAACTTAACCACTGCGTGGCTGTTGTTGTTGAGTCGTTCTTAACTCCATCTTTGATATCTGACCTGACATTGTGATGTCTTAGGTCGGGCTGCGTAGTGTGAAATGCAAGGTGCTCATGTAATGCAAAAATGATAGCTGCACTCAACAATGTTGATGAGATTTTATTCATATTGGCTTATGTACTTGGAGAAAAACTTATTGATAAAAGCGCTTGAGGAGAGTTGTATTCCAAGGTCGGGGAAGCCTATCACCGAGCTAGGTTTTGATCCAGCTTGGCTGGTGCTAAAGTCTTTTTGAGGACTAGGTCGTCAGCTTGGAAAGATTTTGGGACGACCCTCTTGTTGTAAGAACGTTGGATTGTTTGGTGGTACCGAGCTAGGGATATTGCGGCAGCTTCTCTACATTCTTCTAAGAGATCCACTTCTTTTGCCAAGATGTTGTCATTGACTCCTGATTCAACAATGTTAGAACGTGTAGTTGTGATTGTGAGTTCTGATGGTATCACTGCTTCCATTCCAAAGCAAAGTGTGAAGGGAGATTCATTTGTACTGGATCTAGTTGTTGTTCTGTATGCCCATAGAATGTTTTCTAGTTGCTCTGGCCATTGGTTTTTCTTTGATGGCCTTGTTGGTGGCATCTGCTTGGCCATTGCTTTGCGCATATCTAGGTGTAGAAAATGCTTGAGTGATGCGTCATTTTTGTAGAAAATCCTTGACTTGAGTGCCAACAAATTGTGTTCTGTTGTCCATGACTAGGGTGTGGGGTAGACCAAATCTAGTGATAATATTAGTCCAGATGAAGTTGATTACGTTGACTTCCTTGACTTGGACTAGTGGGATTGCTTCAACCCACTTGGTGAAGTAATCTGTGGCTGTTAGGACGTATTTGAGCCCTGATTTCTTTTGCGGGATGAATGGTCCCATGATGTCTAGCCCCCACATGTGGAACGGCCATGGGCTGGCTATGTTGATCAATTTCCTTGCTGAACTTAGGTGATTGTGGCCAAAATTTTGACATTGGAGGCATTTAAGAACGTACCTTTTTGCCTCAATATGCATGCCTAGCCAATAATATCTTTGGGCAATTGCTTTGTGTGCTAGTGATCTTGCTCCTGCGTGGTTGCCACATTCACCTTTGTGGATTTCGTCGAAAATGAGTTGTCCCTCCCTTGGAGTTATGCACCTTAAGAGGGGTCCTCCAACAGATTTGCGGAATAGTCTTCCATTGATCACTGTGTATCGTGGGGCTCGGAGTTGGATTACACGAGCATGCTTTGCTTCTGATGGGATCTCACCATGTAAGATGAACTTGAAGAATTGGCCCATCCAAGATTGGCTGATTTCTTCTTCAGATGAGGGTTGGAAATTTGTGAGGTTGTTGATACTTTCTTTATGGTACGCAGGTCGTTCCAGAATGTCAATGTAGACTGTGGTCGGACATGCCTCTCATGTTTTGGAGACTAGGAAAGCCAAGCTGTCTGCATGTCTGTTGTCCTCTCGAGAAATATGATCTAAGAAGAACGTTTTGAACGAACTGATTATGTCATAAACGACTTGAGCATACTTTACCATGTTTGCTCCGTTTGTGACATATTCTTTTGTGATCTGCTTGACGATTAGCTGGGAATTGCTGTAAGCTTTAAGCTTTGATACTTGTAGTTGTTGTGTCATTCAGAGCCCTGTGATCAACGCTTCATATTCTGTTTCGTTGTTGGACGTTGCAAAATTGATTTTTATTGATTTTTGTAGTTGGGCACCCTCTGGTGAAGTTAATACAGCCTCCAGTCCACTTCCACTATTATTGCATGCGCCATCTACGTGGAGGTGCCATGTGTCTGGGGTGGCTTGTTGATGGAGTGATGTGATTGGCTCGAGTTCCCAGTTGATATCTTCGACAGGGATATCTACCAAGAACTCAGCAACGACCTGGCCTTTGCGAGACATTCTGGGAACGAACTCGATGTGATGTTCTCCTAGTTCTTCAGCTCATTTGGCCATGCGGGTTGTTTTGTTGCTAGAACTCAATACCTGTTTAATGGGTACGTCAGTGATGACCTTGATGCTGTGAGATTGGAAGTAAGGTTGGAACTTCCGATTTGAGTAGAGTAAAGAAAGCATTGCTTTCTCCATCGGGGAATAGTGCTTTTCTGCATCTGCCAACGTCTTGCTGGTGAAGTAGACCGGCTTCTCAACTCCATCATGCTCTCGAAAGATAACTGAGCTGATTGCGAAGTCGGTCGTTGCAAGGTACAGCCCTAGTGTTTCTCCTTCTTCTGGTTTGGACAGGACAGGTGGAGTTGATAAATAGGCTTTCAGGTCGGTGAAGGCTTTGTGGCACTCGTCTGTCCAAATAAAAGTTGCTCCCTTTTTGAGTATTTGCAGGAATGGTCTGCATTTGTCAGATGCTCTTGAGATGAACCTGTTGAGGGCTGAAACCATGCCAGATAACTTGTAGATTTGTTGCTTTGTGGTTGGTTCTGGAATTTCAAGGAGAGCTCGTATCTGTTCTGGATTTGCTTCAATGCGTCTTTGTGAGACGAGGTAACCTAAGAATTTCCCTGAGGCTACTCCAAATACGTATTTGGCTGGGTTGAGCTTCATCTTGTTTTGGCGAAGTCGTTCAAAAGCCTCTTGTAGGTGGGAGATGTAATCACCTGCCTTTTCGCTTTTGACCACCATGTCGTCTATGTAGACTTCCATAGTGTCTCCTAACAAGTCTTTGAATATTTTTGTGACAAGTCTTTGGTAAGTTGCTCCTGCGTTCTTCAAGCCGAAAGATAGGACGTTATAGCAAAACGTACCTTGCTTCGTTATGAAGGACGTCTTTTCTTGATCTTCCTCTGCTAGTGGTATTTGGTTGTACCCACTGTATGCGTCCATGAATGACAAAAGCTCAAGGCCACAAGTTTGATCTACTAATATGTCGATTCTTCATAGGGGGAAGCTATCTTTTGGGCAGTGCTTGTTGACGTTGGTGATATCTATGCAGAGTCGTACCTAACCGTTCTTCTTTGGAACGGCTACTATGTTAGCAAGCCAGGTCGGGTACTCGACTTCTCTAATGAATCCCACGTTTTTTAGCTTTTCTATCTCTTCATTGATGGCTTTTTGAAACTTGAGTGCTAGCTTCCTAGGTCGTTGTTTGATAGGCTTGATGGTTGGATCTATATTTAACTTGTGGCAAGCGACCTGAGGGTCAATTCCTGGCATATCGATATACGACCAAGCAAAAACATCTTTATTGAGAGATAGAAATTTGACAAGCTGCTCCTTGAGCTTGGGGTCTAAGTCATCCCCTACATATACAAATTTTGGGTCATCAATTGTGCCCAAATTGACTTTTTCTCCTGGTTTTGTTTGAGCTTGTTTTCCTTTGAGCTTTTATGATGCCGCTGCTGGAAGGCTGGATGTTTGAGGATACTACCTCTTTGGAACGTCCTTGGTTTCGATGACCTGAGGCTTGGGTGAGGTCGTTGTGCTGACGTGATTGCACCGGTGAGCTTCTAGTTGGTTGCTTCTGAGCTCTATGATGCCTCTGGGACCAGGATATCGTAGGACCTGGTGTAGGGTTGATGGAATAGCTTGTATTTTGTGGATCCAACGGAGTCCTAGAATGGCAGTGTAGGACGACCTGACATCGAAAACACTGAAGCGTGTTGATGTTTTGACCATGTCCTCTTTTTTGCTAATGGAGACTGGTAATATTACATCTCCGATGGCATCTGTACGATCTCCGTTGAACCAATAGAGCGGTGCATTGGACTCTATCATCACCCAGTCTGGCAGGTGCATATCTTTGTAAGTTTCATAGAACATTATGTCGCATGAGCTCCCTATATTGATGAGGACTCTTTTGACCGTCCAACCATTGATCTTGACGTGCACTACCAAGGCATCATTATGAGGTAGGCACACCTTGTCTAGATCTTCTTCTGTGAATGAAATTGTCGTTATCTTCTTAGGGTTGGTGGGGTTGACCATCTTGGCTTTGTGTGAGAGATGGTAGATTTCTTGGATTGCTCCCACTCTTCTGCGCTTCTCTCGACTTGAGGTTTCATCGTTTGAGGTGTCTGTAATCATGTTGATTACTTTGTCCTCATCTTGGTCGGAGGAGTGTTGTCTCCTGTTGTGCCTTAACCGACCTGGAGACTTAGATCGTCCTATTGATCTATCTCTCATCATTTTACGTTGTTGGCGGGTTGTTCATTCTTCGCGCCACGCGCTACGTGGTGTTTGGCATCCAGCTTGTGCCTCAGATTGCTTTCTGGCAAGAACTCTTTTAATTTGCCTTCCTCCACTAGGTCTTGGAGGTAGTGCTTGAAGCTCCAGCAACCATTGGTATCGTGGCGGTGGAGTTTGTGGAAATGACAGTATGGACGCTCTGGTATGGCTATTACTTTGTTGATGTTTGGTTTGAAGTATGGCGCTGTGTAGATCTTCTTCAAGATTTGACTTGGCATCCTGGAAAAGTTGGAGAATTCCCTCTTTGTGTATGAGGGTTTGCTGGCGTTGGATCTCTTGTTGTTGTTGGTGTTGTTGCTTGAATATTGCTTGCTTTCCTTGGGATCTGGCTCGTTGCTGACTGCAAGGACCTCTTTGCCTTTACGCTTGGTCATCCACTCTTCGTACTTGATGTATTTGTCGACTCTGTGATACAGGTCAGCTGAGGTGTCTGGCTTGTTGCGCATGAGGGACCCTGCTAGGTCGGAGTCGTCCAGGAGGGCGTTTGTGAACGCAGAAATTGCAAAACGGTCACTGAGTCCTGATTCTAGCGAGAGTAGGTCCTTCTTAAAATGTCCTAGAAAGGCTCGGATCATTTTGCCATGAACTTGCTTGAGCTGGAATAGGGAGTCTAGGTCGACGCGCTTCTTTCTGTTGTGGACAAACTCTGCTACGAATGTTTCAGCAAGGCTATCAAAGTTGTTGATTGAATCTGGAAGGAGTGTGTAAAACCAGTCTATTGCTCCGTCCTTTAAACTGGCTGGAAAAAGTTTGCACTTCAGGTAGTTGTAGTCAGGATGGTTGTATAGTGCTAGGATTTGGCTGAAGCGGGCTACGTGCTCTCCTGGGCAGGAGGTACCGTCGTACAATGGGAACTTTGGTTGAATGAACTCTAAAGGAGGTTGTTTATCTCTGATATCTTGGATGAATGGTGATGCTTTGTATGTCTCCAACATTTTCTGAGCGATCTGGATCGCGCTGGCTCTTTCGCTTGACTTCTCTAGTTTTTGCGTGAAGTCGTCTAAACGCTGATTGGTGGTATTGCCTAGGGCTGCAACAGTGTTGTGCTCCCCGGCTTCTGTAGTGCCATTGTTGGTGTTGGAGTTGGCATTCTCTTGTATTGTCTGGTTTTCCTGTTGCAAAGTGATGAAGGCTTCTTGGAGTGTCTTCATCTAGTCTGCCAATGCTTGTAAGTTGGGCTCCATTGTGGTTTTGCTAACCAGCTTTGTGGGCTTGAGAAAAGAGTGGTTGCTCTTTTCTTAAGAAAACAAACCTGCAGATGGCGCCAATATAGATGTTAGTTATTTTGGGACTACAACCTGATGATCTGTTAGACAGGAAATGGCTGCACTCTTCTTGGAATAAGAGTTGCCTACGAATCAAGTTTTTCTGGGTCAACTTGAATCAAGTCTTACGTAGTTCATCTCTCTATTTGTAGATGTGTGACTGAACCGTTATGGATTGCAGATCCACCTTGTATGTTATCTTGATGATTTGTCATTACTATGATGTTACAAAATAAATGACTCCTTGATTGTTGCGTTGACTAAGCTCCAGGATTGCGCTAGTTGATATATTTCCATGTATGGTTGTAACTGCTGTTGATGACGACCTGGGTGTTGGGTCGTTGGTATGTTCTGATGTTGTGGGACGAGCTGAGGTAAAGCGTCCTGCCTTGTGGACACGTGCTCTGTAGTGTAGAACGGAGAGTACTTACACGAAAAGAAGCAAAAGACCAAGAAGAATGTAACATTTACTTACACAAGAGTAGGAGCCAACACATTCTAACAAACCCTCGAGTTCTCGATGCTATTGTTACAAAAGCACAACTAAGACCAACTAATACAGTACTCGAAATTGGTCCTGGTACTCTTAAACTTTTGGAGCTAGCTTAAAAGGTTGTTGCTATTGAAATTGACCCGAGAATGATTCAGATTCTTAACACTCGCTTATCTGAACACGGACTTCAACACCGGGTCACAGTAAGGAACTTACTATTGTTTGATAGAATGCATTACTGATATTTTTCATGCCTTAAAATGCTGGGCTTTGTTTTTGTAGGTTATATGTAAAGGGAATTTCCACATTTTGATATTATTGTTGCCAATATTCCATACGGAATATCTTCACCTTTAATTGCGAAAATTGTATTTGGAACTAATACATTTCCAAGTTGCACACTGTTATTACTAACTATGTCACCTACGAAAGTAACTATATTTGTCAATGGCATACAATAGATGACTACGAAACTCCTTGACTGGGACATTGCCAACTGAAGTGGGCAACTTGAAAAACCTTCAAATGCTAGACATCTCTGAGAACAAATTATCAGGTGAAATTCCTAGCAGCCTCAGCAGTTGTTCCAGTTTGGAACACCTTTATTTATAAGGGAATTCCCTTGTAGGACTCATTCCCTCTTCCTTTAGATCTTTGAAAATTATTCAACAACTAGACCTTTCACGTAACAACTTATCTGGAAAGATTTTAAAATATCTAGAAGAGCTTTCCCTGTTAAGCTATTTAAACCTTTCTTTTAATCTTTGAAGGGTGAGGTACGGATGAAGGGGATATTTCAAAATGCGAGTGCATTTTCAGTTACTGGAAATGGTCATTTAGGTGGATCGGAGGTATTCTTGAGCTTGATTTACGTAAATGTCACGTTGTTCCAAAATCCGAGAAACAAGGAATGTTGCTTTCTTTGAAGCTAATACTTGGTTTATACATCCCTAGTGTCCTTGTTGTTTACACTTTGTATTAGGAAAAGGCAGAGAATAAAACCTTCCTCTACCCAGTCTCTGGGATCCTCACAGTATTCAAGAAATCATCCTATAACAATTTCCTATACTGAGCTTTGGAATGCAACAAGTGTATTTTCTTCAGAAAATTTGATTGTTAAGGGAAGGCATGGATCTGTATTCAAGGAGTTCTTCCTAAAAACGAAGGTCCTATTGCAGTGTAAGTACTCAACCTCAGGGAACGAGGTGCTTACAAGAGTTTTATGTCTGAATTTGAAGTTTATAAAGAGCTAGCCATCGAAATATATATACTAAAGATCTTAATTCTTAAGTCTCTGCTCGAGTGCGGATTTGGTAATGAGTTCAAAGCTCTAGTTTTCAAATTAATGCCTAATGGAGTGTAGAAGACTGGTTGCATCCAAGTTCAGATGGAAAAGATTTGTCAAGAAATCTAAATCTTTAAAAAAGTTAAATGTCGCTAAACATGTTGCTTCCGCATTACTATTATGAGTAAACTGGTACGTTAAAGCGGAACTTGATGTATATCATCCTCGGTCAAGCATTTAGGGTACTTGGCCCCTTATCTATCTATCTATGTATATATATATAAGCTCGCGCACATTCTCTCTCCTCACCATATCGCTCTATTTTGCACCATGAACAATATGATTGGCTCCTAAAAAATTGGATGGAATAATAATTAGTGACACCTCCCCAGATTTGTTTAAATCTCCCTAATCTATTCTTAATTTTTTATTGACTCCTCAAAATAAAATAAAAAATAACAAAAATAACAATTAAATAAACCTTATACACATTCTACCGAAAACTTATTATCGTACTCAACCCCCATGGTCTTTTTTCTTTCTATCCAGTTTAAAAGAAAACTCAAATCTAAAATTTTATTTTTTGATTTCCCCCCAATCTAATTCAGTCTAAAGAATATGTAGTTTTTTTTTTTCTTTTTTAGCATTCTATTCTATTGCAGCAACCAGTCTTGCGCGTTTGGTAGAACCTTACTCAATTCTTTGAAGAAGTCAGTGCTGTAAATACTGAGATGGAAGTGATTTCCACTTTACTTCTTGATCTTCAAGAATTAAACGAAGAGGTGAAATCGACACACAGTGCCAAAGTCCTTCGAGGGTTAAAAGATTGAATGGATTCTAATATGGTTACTGTCCTTCACAAGGCGAAGATCATTAAAGTAAGATTGGAATCTCTTGACTAGTCTAATGTAGTGTTGACCATGTCTTCTTCATGAGCTCTAATAACTCATCAATCTCATCAAGAACTAAAGTCTCATCTTTATGGTCGAAGGCTGAGCATAGGATAGACATACAGGTTGATATTGAGGGGAAAACCATCTACCCAATGACAGACGTCTACAGTAGTTCCATTAGCAGTTCTCCATGATAAAGATATAACACAATTGCATAAAGTTCGCGATAGTTTTGAGTTCTTTCCAAAGATCAATGGACTTCATCTCACTTCCATAGTTAGCATATTCTACCTTTCGTTCATCTTTCATGTATCAACCGCCTCCTTTTCAAAAATTGTTGGGTTGACTTGAGGTCTCCATCCAAAGTGAGCTGGAAATGGTTCATTAAAACTTTGAAGTATTGTTCCGAACCGTTATCGCCACGGGGAGATTTTACTATGGCCAAAGTAACTCAATATAAGGGTGAAGTTTTTCGTAAGTTTCTCGCATTAGATAAATGAGGAAAGGGTTCAATGTATTCTAGGTTCAACTAGAGGAAGAAATAAATTAGTCGGCATTTTGGCCACTTTTGTGCAGCTTCATCTATTTTACAGCTTAATGATAGATGCAGTTATGGAGTTAAAAAATCTCGCGTTCTCTTTCGCGACTCATTTTTATTATTAAATGTGTGTTTTGCAAATCCCTAAACTGTTTTGTCGAGTATATAAAGCATAAATCAGGGGGCAGTTCATTGTCAGAGAATGTTGCACTCATAAGATTTTGATAATATTCAACGCCAACATCCTAATCAAATTAATTAGACTTATTATGAAGGTTTCAAATGGCGAATGAGCTCAAGTGGGCCGGGAGGATTATGGTCTCTGCTTTCCTTCCCATCTGTTGAATGTAAGACAGTAATATATAGGGGATTACTTAAGTAACAAATTCCAAACCAAGGCATAAACATTTTACAATGAAGAAACAATTTATTACTATATTGAAGGTAGTCCTGTTGATAGGACACGGATGTCGGCCACAAATGGTCTAAGAATTAAACTAAGAGACATGATGAATGATTTTCAGGCATTGAGAAACCGGATTGTTACAAAACATAAAAGTCTGAAGAGGAGGTATTATAATGCTACTGGTAAAGTAGCAACTGATGAAGAGATTGATAAGTTGGTATCTGTGAATTGGAGAGGCAAGAAGCAGTTAAGGAGATTCAAAGGAGTTTAACTGAGTTACAGCAAGTTTTCCTTGATATGGTAGTGTTGGTTGATGCACAAGGTGAACAAATGGATGACATTGAAGTCAATGTAGCCAATGCTAGAGTGTACATCAGTGGTGGTACTAATAGGCTTATTTCTGCTAATGCTATGAAGAAGAAAGGAGGGTATTTGGTGTACTGGATTTGGGCTGTTGTCAAACCCCGAATTTCGACAAAATTCGGAAAAATATTATTTGTTCCCGATTCTTCGATCTCCGAGGTGTGACGCACTCTCAACTTCCAAAACCCATAAACAGTTCAAATATGCGGATAAATAAAAACCAATAAAAATTTTAAACTTAAACAAAAGTCATCTTCATTACAAAATTTTACAAAATGAAAATGCAAATAACCTTATCTCAACTGAAAATCTATATCACCTCAAAGGAAAACAAAGCCTATCTTGAAATGCGACGCTAACGCAAACCACAAGCAGCAACCAATCTTCTTCAACACTAAACCTCATTAAGACTTATCAACTGTGTTCATTTAATCGAACACACCCGATAAGCAAACATGCAAATCGGGTCAAGATTATAAAAATCTTTGGTGTGAGTAGCTCTAAAATACAACATATTCTTATACAAATATATACACAATCCATAAGACAGTTAGTTCCTCCACCGAGGCGCCTTAACTTTCAACGACTAATACAACATCTTTAAGTACACTAATTAAGGCAGGTAGTTCCTCCACTGAGGCGCCTTAACTTCCCACTAACCACCTAACAAACCATACGCATAATAAAAAGGCATTTAGTTCCTCCACGAGGCGCCTTAGGTTCTAACTAAACTATAACCAGCCAAGCATATACAATCATCTATCTAAAGATATATCATTAACCAATATATTACCATAATTATATTAATTAAGGCTTTCTTTGTGTGTCCCTAAAATTCTACGTCGTATCTATGTCTTACCTAGTTTCGGCTACCACAATCGCTTCCCCCAACGAACATGTACATCCACATGCCTCCCCTTACATAATGAACCACTCCATGCGTAACTATCCCGGAGCGGGATGCGCGACACCAGGTAACCCCTCACACGAAAAGCCATTATGCAAGTATCGCCACTATTCGGCATAAAATATCGCGGTCTCGTTCTATTTTGCTTAACGGAATAATCAAGCCATTATTCGCCGCCGAAAGGGCCATTCAGATTCACTGAAACGCCAGAAGGGCCAATCACATTACTTACGCCCGAAGGCCATTCAGATTCACTGAAACGCCAGAAGGGCCAATCATATCACATACGCCTACACAGGGCAAATCACATGAGTTGTGGTAGTCAGGTTCTAGGATTTTCATTACGTAATTTATTCAGGTGTCATACATTTATATCTCAGAATCATTCCACTATATCCCGTGCAGGTCAATTACCTTATTGCACTAGGCCACAATATTTAGAAATATCTCAATATATCTCATAACCATTTTTATTCTTTCACGTGCCAATATATTATTGCACTAAGCCACAATCCCGTGGGAAATATCCACAAATACTCTACTAGCATCTTACCGATAAAATAATAGAGCAGTTATACATTTATTTTTCCAAAACTATTGCATTTAATATATATATCCCAACATATTATATAATGTCACAATATCAACGTCAAATCTTAATTAGATAATGACCACCAAATTTATACAAGCTTCCACAGCATTTTAGCATTTGATTTGTCCATACAATTTACAACATAAAATGTAGCACAATTAAACAGTCCACAGTCCATAATCAAAGCCCAATATATATATATATTTTACACACTACTCACGTCAAATCTTAATTAGATAATGACAAACAACGTTATATAATTTTCAACAATATTTTATTACTATATTTGTTCATATTCTTAAATATGAGAAAAATTGGAAAAAGTCAACATTCCACAGTCAACAGTCAAAGTCAACGGTCAAATGTCAAAGGTCAACGGTCAATGGTCAAAGTCAAAGTCAATGGTCAAAGTCAAAGTCAAAGTCAAAGTCAACACATCATGGTCGAAGTCAAACTGTTATTGTCAAAGTCAAACTGTCGTTTCCAAGTTCAACAGGTTCAGGGTCATAGCCATGGTTCATGGCTAAAGGTCAAAGGTGCTTGGTTCATGGGCTCATGGCTAAGGTAATGGTTCGGACCCAACTGGCCAAGCCCAAACCTTAAAACCCGACCCCAAAAGTTTAAATGTTGAAAGACCCAATTTGGATCTCTATTAAGTCCTATGGACTGCCCCAAACAATATTAGAAACTGACCCAAAACAGTTAAGTGGTTCGGTCCAAAAATTGAACTGAAACCGGCCCAAAAACTTTAAATTAAACTGGCCCAAACTAAACAAATAGAACTGGCCCAAAACAAAACATATAGAAAAATGGCCCAACCACTTAAAACAAAACCGGGCCTAATAATTTAAAATTTGATTTCGGCCCAAGCAAAACCAAAAGGCTTTGGCCCAGGCCCAAGAGATGGAACAATGTCATCTTCTCACTCCACCAGCCACCACCGCCAATTCACCACTACTCGTCGTGCCTCGTTCAACCCGGTTTTGATCCCCGACAAAACCCACTAACTTTAATAAAACCAAAACCCCAAATCATTCAATTCCTATACTCCCTCCAAACTAGATCTAGAAATTTCGACCTCCATTAATGGCTTGCTTCAAGCTCCACTCGACAGCCCTCACGCACTCAAACCTCAACAACCAAACTCCATTCAAAAACACAGTCAAAACCAACTAACCAACAACAAAGTTTTAAATGAAAATCGGGAGTTCTTGGTCGCCGCCATTAATGAACGTCCAAGCTTCAACAGACCTCCATTGACGCAGTTAAAAGCAATCAACAACCCCGACATCACCCAAACATCAACCCAACAATACACCATCGATTTCGAACCTGGCAGTTTAACCACCAATCCCCCAACCCGACAGTACCAACAACTCACCCTCAACCCCAAAACGCGAAAACGCATTTTGAATAACTAGATCTACCAAGCATTACATAAATCCTTAGTCGATTGTTTTCTCGATCTTTATCATTGGTTCCGGACAAGTTCTCTGGAGACAGCTTGGTTCTTAAAACAATAATCAATATGGTAATGGTAGTTAACCCGAAATAATATACAGTACTAAAACTGAACCATAACACACCCAAAACAGAATCACAATCCAGTATGTCAACAGAAAAGAACCCAACAGTAACGAGAATTTTATAAAAATAAAAATCTATAAAACATCTACTCACCTTAATCCCAAGCTCCACGAATCCTCCTAGTCCGAATCGTCGCGTTCCAATGCTCTAGAAATCCAGCTTCTATCTCTGCCTCCATTTTTATTATTTTTTTATTCTCTAAAACCCTATTTTCTAGAACAATGTGATTATATACTTAGGTCTGAAACCCAAGCCCAAAACATACTCGGGCCCAAAAAATCAGGCCCGCGTATCCCAAATCCAATCCAGCCGATTTTTAAATAAATAATTTAATTAATAAATTAATAACTAAATACGTATTTTAAATACGGGCGTTACAGGTGTTGTGGCTATCCTGCTTTTGATATGCATTATTAAGACTGCTACTTGACCGACTGAGGAACCATTAACTCTGCATCTATGTTAATTGGCGTAGTGGTGTTTATGTTGATGGAGGCTTCGGTTTGCAGTAATTTGCTTTAGGCAAGATGGATGGGGGGCATAGCTTTATTGTTTTTTTGTCTATGGACTTAGGTACAGTTCTAACAGAACCAGTTAACTGTTTCAATACTTAGAGATAGCCAAGATAGGCCTTCTTTTGATTTAATATGATTTATTGGGGTACAATACGAGTAGAATTTCCACAATTTTTGTTGATTTAAATATTTTGGGTTTCTGTTGTACTAAATTTTACAGGGTTTAGTTATTATCTCTATGATATCTTTTTAATTCCCTGAATATTTCTCTGAAAAAAGTTTACGTAATCCAGGAATCTGTTGCGTAACAAAAATTAGGGTATGGGTCGTGTCCAATTTGGATTTATACCTATTGATCATGTGAAATGGGTTTGACAATTTTATAAATTCGAGATTGAATACTTTACAGTCATGATGATTGTTGAATAGACACGTCTTAATCTGTTAGATGACACAATGTGTTCAAATGATATTAGTAGTACCAACTATTTGGCTACTGCCTAAAGTTCGAGTATTTTGAGCTAAAAAACATTGTAGTTTCATAGCATTAATTATTTATATTTGGGTGTTTCATTGCATTATGAGTCGGTTTACACACACCAAGCATAGTAGCACTTATACAAATATGCATTGGTAAGTATACAATATGCATTTTCACCCTTCAGCAACTAGCTCATGTTCAACATTATAGGTGCATCAGAATGCATTGGTAACTTTATTGTAGTCATGGTAACTATAATAATGACCGATAAAATATTATAAAATATCGTTGACCAAACAAATCTCCAATTCCATTCCATCTTGCTTTAATGCCTCTGTAAAGTGTCCACATAATTATAGTACAAGTCTGGGGAAACCTTCCAAGAAAACGTGGCTGGCCAATACTAGAATGTAGAATAGTTGCAAGTCAGATGAACATTAGCAATATCAATTAGTAGATAATTGTTTCTTACGAAATTAAAATATCAGTAACACTGATGAGTGTTGTGCATCTTCATTTGTGTGAGGATTATTTTTCAATTCAATGTGGTAGATATATGTACGTCCTAAACTCAGTACTGTATGTTTCTAAGTCTAGGCTACGACATAAACTCAGTACTGTATGTTTCTAAGTCTAGGCTATGACATATTGACAATGCAGCCTTGGGTTATAGTTATGCTAGCACTAATTACACTTGAATACTTTATTGTATTCCCGGTCTTGCACTTTTCACCATGGATTGTTTAGTCTCATTTCACACTACGGACAAAAAAATGAATATGTGTTTTTTTTTTTTAATTTATCTTTATTGCTTAACTACGCAAGATACCAGATGGTGACAATCCCAAATATATGGATTGCGAACAATTCAATTGGAGTTAAGTTTCAGAAGAGAATGTGTGTCGCTGCTGCTGTCGAGAATTCCTCCAATTTTAAGACTGGCGTGAGGTATTACTACCTATAATTTATTAATGGGTATCAGAAGACTCTTTCACATGTCAGAGTCTCTTAATTGAAGCTGCAATATTGTTGTAGCTCGCCTTTTTTCAGTAAAAAAATCAAATGAAATTTCGAAATAAAAACAAAAATATAATCAATCCAAATATTTCCCATCGAAATATGTTCTTCGCAATTCAATAGACCATCAAACTGTTCTTCTCTGACGAACAGCCTCCACAAAATTTCCTCAAAAAAAATCGATTAACTCTCTCCTCTTCTTCTCCAACAGGCACAATATTTTTCTCTCTCCCTCTTATTCTTTGATCAATAACTAACAATAACAAGACAACTATCAAGAGACAGATGGTTTTTTTTATCCAACCATCATACATTGGATAAATAAAAATCTAACTTCTAAGTTTATAATATGAATTTATGCTCTCAAATTAAACAACCATCAGGTACGATTTTTGTTTTCTATCTCATTCTTCTTCTTCTTCTTCTTATCTCTTTCCTCATCGAAGGAGAACAACTTACAGAGCTTCATGGCAAGAGGTAATTACTTCTATTCACTTATTGTACGCTTCATTATTAATTATTGTAGAATGTAGAATAGTTGCAAGTCAGATGAAGATTAGCACTATCAATTAGTAGATAATTGCTTCTTACGAAATTAAAATATCAGTAACACTGATGACTGTTGTGCGTCTTCATTTGTGTGAGGATTATTTTTCAATTCAATGTGGTAGATATATGTACATCCTAAACTCAGTACTGTATGTTTCTAAGTCTAGGCTACGGCATAAACTCAGTACTATACGTTTCTAAGTCTAGGCTACGACATATTGACAATGCAGCCTTGGGCTATAGTTATGCTAGCACTAATTACACTTGAATACTTTATTGTATTCCCGGTCTTGCACTTTTCACCATGGATTGTTTAGTCTCATTTCACACTACGGACAAAAAAATGAATATGTGTTTTTTTTTTTAATTTATCTTTATTGCTTAACTACGCAATATACCAGATGGTGACAATCCCAAATATATGGATTGCGAACAATTCAATTGGAGTTAAGTTTTCGTAAGAGAATGTGTCGGGTCGGTCGCCGAGAATTCCTCCAATTTTAAGACTGACGTGAGGTATTACTACCTATAATTTATTAATGGGTATCAGAAGACTCTTTCACATGTCAGAGTCTCTTAATTGAAGCTGCAATATTGTTGTATCTCGCCTTTTTTCAGTAAAAAAATATTATAAAATTTTGAAATAAAAACAAAAATATAATATAATTGAAGCTGCAATATTGAGTGCATATAATGCTTTTGTTTCGATTCTAACTGGAGGTGAAAAACCACTTACTACCAGGTAACACCAATGGTTTAGAACGTATTTATAGAACTTTTACTCCGTAATATGGTTTGTCAGGGGTCAATGCAACAATGCAATATGGTATAATGTGCACATGTACTATTCTTTGTAATTATCCCATCAAGTGGGTGGTTGATTTCTCTAATTAGTGGCGTTGTTTCTGAAGGAGCTTTAAGTTCCTTTAATAACAGTCAGCTCTTTCTAAACTCTTATCCGGATTCCTGGGATAAATACTACTATATACCTAAGTTACATTGACACAAATACGTGTGTCCGTATTCTACATGGATTTGAAGTGTCTGACACGGCAAAATAAAAAAAAATTGAGGTATATTACATACAAAATGTGTTTGTGTGTGTCTGACATGGATTATTTGTGAAATATGGCGTGTCCATGTAACATAGCTATATACATACCAGATATTCGCAAATATCATTGAAATAAACTAATTAAGTTATGAAGGACCTGACGTAGTTAAGGAAGACATTTGGGGGTTAAACTGAACTCTTAATTGAAGCTTATTGATAAGCTAGATATGGTTATGGGTTGGTCAATTGCTTACTGACATTAACATGTTTTTTTATCAAAATGCTTATAGGATGTCACGTGGTACATCAGGCTTTGTGGAGAATTAACACATGCATACATAGTAAAAGCTATCCTATATAGATGTTTCACTATAGCTAGCATCTTAGTTAAATGGCCATCCAAATATTGTTTGGTATATAGATGTTTCACTATAGTTAGCATCTTAGTTAAATGGCCATCAAAACATTGTTTGGTATATAGATGTTTCACTATATATAGCTAGCATCTCAATTAAATGGCCATCCAAACATTGTTTGGGTGAGGTACATAAAAATGGTTTTAGTATTCTTTCCTTATCTTTTTCTTTTTGGTTTAGGCCATATTCCGTATATTTACTTTTGACGACTTCAAATATAAGTAATGAGAGGAGTTTCTGAATTCTTTGGGAAAATGGATCTTTGAACAATCTTGATTTAATAAGGTATAATACTATTCGTATCTAATGCCATTATGTTCTTTAAATTTTTTATATGAAGTAACTAATCGTGTTTTAATATCACTTGCATCATCACTGTTAACCCTCTTCTCAATGTCCTCACGGCTTGCCATGTCCGTTCTAAACCTATTGTGAATCAAAACATACCATTCACCGATTAAATTCTTTGGTGATGCTGGAAGATTCAATTCACTTCAGGGGGAAACAATGAGAAGTGTGGAGCAAGGTTGCATATTGATTTTGAGAGCAATGAATTCAACAACCACAGCTGAAGAGTGATATATAGGGCTGCCTTTAGATGTTTCTTTTTATACTATATTGGCATTTAGTATGTTTGTTTTTCTTTATGAACTACGGTAATTACTATCACAATGCAGCTTATTGCACAAAACTACGTGCACCTTTCAGTTGAAGCAGTGTAGTGCAACGTTTAACAAATGTTATTTTCGTTATGGCTTCATTCTTATGGATCTATAACTTTCCAACAGCTTATTTTTATACCAAAAATTTAGTTATCTGCAAAGTTCAAACATAAAAGAAGAGTTGGTCTTTATATATACTTGAGGCCTTTTAGGCTTTCGGGAGAGGAATTTTTTTTTAAGTAGGATATAGAAAATGTGAATTTCTTTAAATATTAATTTGCATGTCCAGAGGTCAAATGAGATTGAGAACTATATGTCTTTGATACCAATTAAAGTTATTATGTATATAGCTTTTTCATATTTCTTTTTATGATTCCATGTGTATTCCTTTTTGTAGATCTACTAATCGGAGGAAGTAAATTTTCCCTTTGTAGTTAATTGCTTATGTTTTAAGTAATATGATCTTAACTTTTCAATTTACAGTTGAACTTGAGATTTTTCGCTAAAGGACACTTTGTGCACAGTCAACATGTCAATAAATCACGAGGGAAATGTATTTTTTACCTTCATAGGATGAGGGTCAAAGAGATCAATATTGTACTAGGAACTCAAAGCAATGGAGATGGGACTTGATATATGTGTGCAACCAAGCACCAATAAAGTCTTTGTCTGTTCAAACTCTCTTAGGAAAATTTAAATTCTTAAAAGTTCAATAGGTGAATATTTATTCATGGTTTGATTTTTTTTGGCAAGCAACGCAACTAAACCTCAGCTATTCTTCATCGGGTATTCATGTTTTTCATGTCTCCTATAATGTTATGCCTTTTTTTTCCTTCTTCTTCATGACTATTTTTTTTCTCCACGAGTACTCAATCCATTACTTATAATGTTTTTGTAAAAAATCAATCTTTGCATTGCTAGCTTGAGATGGTTGAACTGTATGCATTCCTACTTCTTTCGATATGCCATATATATATATATATATATATATATATATATATATATATATATATATATGTGTGTGTGTGTGTGTGTGTGTATATGTTTGTATGTGTAAAATGTGGCTATAATGTGCGCATAAGAGGCATATATATATATTTCAAATTACTACATTGTTACTGGCTTACTACAATATGTTACTTAAAATTTAATATATATGTAAATGGTTGGGCTGTCTTAGTCTTAGCGGAATGAGTGTATATGAATGTGCACACCAATCTTGATTCATGTAAAGGGTGGTAATTGATAAAGACCAATATATGGACGATGTTATATAACATGTCTATTCTTATATAGAACTTGATTTCTTGATGATAGTATATAGAGATCATCTACTCATCTTATAGATAGATATTTACATAAAAAGTCAAACTTAGAGTGTTGTTTTACTATTAAATTTTCACATTCATAACTTGATCGCTCTAGCTTTTGTATTTTGACATGTGTGACTTGGTGTTATGAATTTGTAGGTTTCATTGTATTGTTGTGGAGATGAAAAAATATTACAAACTTTCATTTCTATTTGAAAGTGCAGTTCGTGGTTATGGTGGAGACAAACACTAAGGGGGCGTTTGGCAAAAAAACTATAAAGCTAGAAAGGAGAAAACCATTACAATTGGAAACTCTATTTGCATATAGAGAAGATCGGGGATTGATGAGTTGACGTCTGATTTGCTTTGGTTGTTGGATAGGCCCAAGATAGGGGGAACCAAAGTCTATCTAGAAAACAAGAGTTTTGAGTTTCTGAAACTTTACCCAACCTAATTTAATGGGCAAATTCAACCTCATACTCTTCCATTCTCTTCGTTATTGGCCTGAAGTTTAAGCTTTTTTCTTTCTGGTTTTGTGGCTTTCTATCCAAATGCCCCCTAAACACAACAATAAACTTGAGTGCATCATATCAAACATGGTGAGGGTATGTGAGACACAAATCATCGTGTTTTAATATTTTCTCAAGTTTGTTTGAAATCAACATGTGTTTGAGAACTAATATAAATAATATCATTGTCGACGCACTTAAGTTGCAAAATCTTCAAACAATCTTACTATCAGTTTGATTTTTTCCAACATGATATTTCTTCTTACATTTTTCTTTCACACATTAATTTCATTCTTTATTATGTTTATTTTAATTGTGAATATATATTGCAGTTTAATTATAAAAGGGATAAAAGAAATGCTAGCAAGTTTCATTGTATATAAGTGTGTGCATCAATGGAAACCAAATAGTTTGAAAGGAATATTGATACTACGCCACTTGAGAAGCATAAATTGATCATTGGAGTTGTTGTCAGGAAAGAGTGGTCGGGCATGATGTTCAAGGAAATTTAAAAAAATGAAGACTAAACAATCTTAATCCCTGCTTGAATGGTTTGAAAGGAAGTGTTAGTCGACGAATCCTCTCTCTCTGAGTGAGAAAATCTCTTCGTTTTGATCAAAACTTGAATCATTAAAATATTTTAGAGTTAAAATTTTTGATAAATAATAATTCAAAAAAATAAATTAAAAAATATTTTAAAAAAAATTATATGGATTGTTTCTTTTTATTCATCTCATTGACCATCGAACTCAAAATCTAATATGCTACTTTAGTATATAGATAGTAGATCACCTCCCTATATATTAAAGCAGCTGAGGTGAACAATTTCTTTCCTATGTGGCAATTTCCCAATACTTGGTTTTGTCACGTGGATCACTTAAATTTCAATTTGAGTGCAAGTGCAATTTTGAGACTGGAAGGCTATTGGTTGTTTCCTATTAAAAGTACAACTCTCTCATCTATTTCACTTCTTCTAAAACTTCTATAATCTCTACGTGCGAGTAATATAGTAGAATCAATTAGTAATATTTTTGTTTGTTGTATAGTAGAACGAACTTGAATATATTGAAGCACCACCAAGAAAGAGTTCGTATATGGAAGTAGAGAAGAAGACTCCAATGGAAAAGTCTTGGACAGTGATCGCAAAAGATGTTAGATCACCTGTTTATTCTATTTTCAATTTATAGGACAAAGTTTAAGGTGTGTGATTTTGTTGTGGGGTTTCCACATTGTTAAACAAGGTGTTTAGAGTGCTTCGAGATAGAAAGACTCTTCTCTACTGTTAACCAGACCACTATGATAAATGAAACAAAGGGAACGGTCATCACGCCTGACACATAAAGTACGTCATTTTGAATGACAAAAATGGAGAAGATGAAATATATCTGTAAAGGTGTGATGTGATATTCCCTTACAAACAGTCTCTGGGGGACTGGTATGGATGGATGGGTGAGACCGAGTTCGGCTTTTGAGAGCTTAATCGCCTACGATCTTACTCGGGTTCTTGGGATCGAGTAGAATCAGTCTGGCGAGTTCATAGGAGAGGTATTTATAGAGATTGAAAGTGTATCCTAACCCTCCACGTGAAAAGGATGTCACCAACGTGGGGTGTGGATCATGGGAGCACGTGAGAAATATCTACATAGGTCTGCTGTGATGATGAAGAGTGGCACCGGGCAAGTAGCTTGGCGGTCGTGACTGGGATCGATCCGGGATGAGTGCAAGTACACCTTCGGTCATGATTGCTTATGGAAAGGGGGTCTGTGTCACTGCCTGGCGTAGTTCGCATGATGTTGCGATCTGTCCTGTGGCGCGATGTTGGCTCATGGATGCGAATTCGAGACCATAGGTCGGTGTATTAGTTCCACCATGTTAAGCGCGCGGATGGATAGAGAATATCACTCCCCCACCCCCCCTCGGAAGGGGTTGTGATAACGACTGGCCGAGAGAACGATGGCACGCGCGTACTATGTGATAGGTGGGAATCTGCCACGATCAGTGTAGAACAGCTAGTGTTAACCGCGTGAGCTAGTTGGTGCGATCGTGTGACGCGTGTGCAGCACGTGACAGGATCTGAGCAGTTGCAGAGAAGAAAACGTGGCGCACCGTTTTTTCGGGATGTGAAAAGACAAGACAGTTGTTTGGAAGTCGTGGGCGGCTAGGGCTAGGGTGTAATCATAATGCCTTGGAAACTGGAGGGGCGGTTGTTCAAAAATTTTACTTGCTTGACTGAGACTTCATTTGGCTGCTTCGTCTGGTAGAGAGAACTTCATTAGCGCATCAATCTTCAGGTTAGTTCTCTGCCATTTTTGAACCCGTTTCCCTTGTTTGGTGCTAAGCTTCTGTGCTAGAGTTGTTAGGGTACTCTGTTAGATACTAGTAGCTAGATTTGTTAAGATTAAAGGAGAAAGATGTCGGATTCCGATGACACTCGTTCGAACGAGGTTCGTGAAGTTTCCCTCGGTTGGGAAGATGAGGAGGAGACAGACGAATCAGTTGGTATGCTGGGTGAGGGTGATGGGGATGAGGCTGTGAGTGAGGAAGGCGATGCTCGATCTGCTCCTGTGGTTGCTGACGTTAGCCTCCTGTTGTTGGTGGTCTAGGCGGGACGCTAACTGAAGGAGTGGTGGCGTCTCCTGGTGATCCGAGCTGTTCCCAAGTGCTGACCATCCCTCTTGTTGAAGGCTTCGATGATGTTATTTGAGCGGTCGATGTCTGGTTTTTGTGTTTGTACGCGGCCTCTGGCCTAAAACAATAGAGCTGTTTTCCTGGGGTTGCCCGGGCAGCTCGTCTTTTCCTTTACTTGTTTTATGATACTGATGTTTAGCTGGGCTGGATTTCCTGGGTAGACCCAGCAGCTCGGCTATCCGGCGAACTGAGGCCGAACTGTGGTCTTCAATTTGCTGACTATTTTATATTAAGGACGTACTATTGCCTTTTGTCTCTCTTCCCTGCGTATCGTATGCCTGTTTGGTTTGTGTGCCTTTGGGCTTGCTATTGTGGTAGGTTATTAGAGCGTTCTAGGTTGGTGGACCTGTGCCACTCTTGAACTGTTATGCGTGCAGTTGGTCACAGCGTTCTCTAGTTACCCGGTATTGGTACGGCTGGAACGTCCTGTGAGCAGTGGTCACCTCCATTACAGTGCGTGCTTGGCACGTGTGCGGATATGAACGGTCTGTGAAATATGAAATGATGGTTTCCAGTTGGATTGGCATTTGGCGTCTCGATGCCATAATAAGTTGCCTCGGGAAGAGACGTTTCCCTTGCATAAATATAAACTGTTCGGGGAGAGCGACGGCATTTGGACTTCCTGTTGCTGCTGTCTTTTCTCCTCTGAACTTGCTTGCTTTCTTTGGTCATCTTCTCAGGTATGTTTGCTCTTTCATTCTTTGATCGTGATGTTGGATGTTATCTCTCCCTCATTGGCTTTGTTTTGCTCCCTGTGCTTTAGCTTTTCCTATGGCTCGGTGTTACCCTTTTGTTAGGGGAGAAGGCAGTCTACGAGAGAGTTCTCCTCTACTGATGGAGGAAATGGAGTTTCATCCTCATGTGCACGAGGACCGTGGCAAGAGGAAGGCAGTAGCGTCGGGGTCCAAAAAAGCTAAACGCCCGGGAGGTCGGGCTTTCCATCGAGGTATTGTGATCAGGTCGCCCCACCGGGAGGACGGCGTCCCTCGGGCTGCCGAAAGGGTAGACGACCTGGAGCAGGGGGGCCACGTCGCTAGTGGGAGCTCGCACTCTCACGTTGGGGACGTGGGAAGTGAGTTCTTCTACGTCGGGAAGACGGGGAAGAGGCGTCTTTGTAAAAGCGCCCGACCGCAGCTTCCACTCGCGCTATAGCGACTAGTCTCCCTGAGGGGTATCGTGCTGGACGGGGACAAAGCTGAGGTCGAGGACGAAGATATGGATACGCTCCTGGGGACCATGGACATGGCGAGCTGTTTGGTGAGTACGTTGTTTGTTAACTTTTAGTCGTCCGCTTTGATTGATTTTCATTGTCTTTCCGTACTTGTAGTTTCTTGCTGGTTATGATAAGTTGAAGAGTGTTGTCGGCAACGCCTCGACATCGATGTTGATGCCCGAAGTCGAGCGGGATGTCCGCGCTGCTTTCGGGTGGTCGACATAAGAAAAGGTTGGAGACTATGTCGGAGAGATGTCGTGCTGTTGATGATGAAAATGCGAAACTTGCTGCATCTATGGCTGATCTGCAAGTGGAGATCACGGAAGTCACCGAAGCACGCCGGGCAATGCCGCAGGGTTGCCCGTGAAGGCTCGTAACGCCGTGATACCACCGCCTCAGAGTGAGTAATGCCTAAGCCGGACGAAATACCGCTTGTCCTAAATAAGGCAGATGGGGCTCGAGAGGCCGGTATGCGTGTTGTTCTGCGAGCTGCCAGGCATGTTCCCTCAACCAGCGCTGCTCCTGAGGATAAACATGTGGTCGCTGCTCCGTGATGCCGATTCTGTCTTCTGGTGAGAATTTGTTTTTGTGTTTGATACGAACGTGTGTCTTCTTTGCCCCTACGAGGGTTAAACACTAGAGCTGCGTTTTCGGGCTTGCCCGAGCAGTTCGCTTCTTTTGAATTTGGAGAACTGGTTTTCATGAAAGTGGCAGTTCGTTAACTTTGGTTTTTGTAATTTGGTAGCCGACCTGGATTTTCTGGGTAGACCCAGCAGGTCGGTGCTTTAGAGCTGATTTCCCTGGATCCGAAATGTGTGTTCCTTTTGGTGAGTACTTGATTAATGCTATATACTTTTTGGTCTGATTGTTCATGGCTTTGATTCTGTCTATGGATTTTGCTTCTGAGATGTATTCTCGTTATATGTTAAGCTGGTATGATAATGCGCGGGAACGCGACATGTAAGTGTTTGATCTTTTTGGACGAAAGGGGACCGTGCCCCTGCAAGTTCGCAGGTTATGTTGCTCACTGGGAGCGTTCTTCTCTGGTTAACCCTAGGAGTATCGGTCCTCGTCTAGTGAGGATCAAAGAGGCTATGAGCCCGTGAAGCTCCCCGAGAACGCCCCGCCAGATGAGAGTTTGTTTTAGCCGCCGAGGGGTTAATGCTCCTCGAGCGCTCTCGCTTTAGTTGATCCTAGAAGTATAGGTCCCCAACTTAGCGAGACTCGGAGAGGCGATAAGCCCCTGAAGCTCCCCGAGAGCGCCCCGCCGCATGAGAGCGTGTTTAGCCCCTGAGGGCGTTACGCCCCGAGAGCCGCTACGCCAGATGATGAGAGCGTGTCTAGCCCCTGAGGGCGTTCGCTTCGAGAGCGTTCTCGCCGAAGTTGATCCTAGAAGTATAGGTCCTCAACCGAAGCGACTCGAGAGGCGATAAGCCCGTAAGCTCCCCGAGAGCGCCCCGCCGCATGAGAGCGTGTTTAGCCCCTGAGGGCGTTCTGCTCCTGAGAGCGTCCTGCTCGTATGAGAGCGTGTTTAGCCCCTGAGGGCGTTCTGCTCCTGAGAGCGTTCTCGCTGAGTTGATCCTAGAAGTATAGGTCCTCAACTGAGCGAGACTCGGAGAGGCGATAAGCCTGTAAGCTCCTGAGAGCGTGTTTAGCCCCTGAGGGCGTTCTGCTCCTGAGAGCGTTTCGCCGAGTTGATCCTAGAAGTATAGGTCCTCAACCGAAGCGAGACTCGAGAGGCGATAAGCCCGTAAGCTCCCGGAGAGCGCCCCGCCGCATGAGAGCGTGTTTAGCCCCCCGAGCGCTTCGCTCCTCGAGAGAGCGCCCCGCCAGATGAGAGGCGTTCGCCGCATGAGAGCGTGTTTAGCCCCTGAGGGCGCTTCGCTCGAGAACGTTCGCCGAAGTTGATCCTAGAAGTATAGGTCCTCAACCGAAGAGACTCGGAGAGGCGATAAGCCCGTAAGCTCCCCGAGCCGCCCCGCCGCATGAGAGCGTGTTTAGCCCCGAGGGCGTTTCGCTCCCCGAGAGCCGCCCCGCCAGTATGAGAGTGTGTAGCCCCCGAGGGCGTTTCGCCTCCGGAGAGCGCCCCGATGATGAGAGCGTGTTTAGCCCCTGAGGGCGTTCTGCTCCTGAGAGCGTTCTCGCTGAGTTGATCCTAGAAGTATAGGTCCTCAACTGAGCGAGACTCGGAGAGGCGATAAGCCTGTAAGCTCCTGAGAGCGTCCTGCTCGCATGAGAGCGTGTTTAGCCCCTGAGGGCATCCCCCGCTCCCGAGCGCCCCGCCAGTATGAGAGCGCGTGTAGCCCCCGAGGGCGTTTCGCCCTCGAGCGTTTCGCCGAGTTGATCCTAGAAGTATAGGTCCTCAACTGAGCGAGACTCGGAGAGGCGATAAGCCTGTAAGCTCCTGAGAGCGTCCTGCTCGCATGAGAGCGTGTTTCGGTATGGAGCTTGTTGTGTGAGAGGTATGGTTTGGAGATGTGAGTAGATCCGCCATTTATGATAATAATCTTGAGTTTCTTTCATATGAACTTTGTAGTGCCTGGGAACAGAAATTACAATGCGTAATACAACTATTGGTAAAATTGCTTTAGCAAGTATGTGTTCCATGGTCGTGGCAGCAACTTTCCTTCTTGGGTTTTAATCCAATACGCGCCGCCCGTTAACGACGCTGCGTTCCACTATGTGCGGCCTTCCCACGTTGGTGCTAGCTTAGCGTCATCTTGAGTTTTCTTCAAAACGAGATCCCCCGGTTGAAAAGACCGTGGATGTACTCGTTTGTTGTAAGATCTCTTGAGGACCTGTTGGTAGGCTGCCACCCTGATGGCTGCTAGGGTCGCCGTTGCTCGAGGAGGTCGATCTCTCGAGCCAGAACCGAAGTCATTAAGGCCTGATTCGACAAGTTCAGATCGGGTTGTCGTGATTGTCAGCTCGGTGGGGATGACGGCTTCTGTGCCATAGCACAGGGAAAATGGTGACTCGCCGGTGCTTGAGCGAGCTGTAGTGCGATGAGCCCATAGTATGTTCTCCAGCTGATTTGGCCACTGGCTCTTGTTCTTTCAATTTTCTTCTTCAAATTCTCCGTATCGGCTTTGTTGTCGGCCTCTCGCTTGTCCATTGCTTTGAGCCGCATCGCGGGTGTAGAGAATGCATGAACGATCTTCCATTTGGCCGTAAACTCTTTGAATCGCTTTTCCCTTGAACTCGGAGCCATTGTCCATCACCAATGTATGTGGTAAGCCAAACCGGTGATGATATGAGTCCAAATGAAATTTCGACGCGGTGATTCTTTGACGGTGCTAATGGAATTGCTTCAACCCACTTAGTGAAGTAGTCCGCGGGCAACAAGGAATTAAGCGGAAGCCGGTGCCTTTTCCTCGAGGGACTAATGGTCCCATAATGTCCATGCCCCACATGTGGAACGCCAAGGGCTCGCGATGTTAATCAATTCGCTGGCCGGTCAGATGATGTTGTGACCAAATGTTTGGCATTTGACACACTTGAGGACATACGCTTTAGCATCAATCTGCATAACGAGGCCGGTACCCTTGGGAGATCGCTTTGTGGGCTAATGATCGACCTCCAAAGATGGTTGCCGCGACTCTCCTTCGCGGAATTTCAAAAAAATTAGCCGGCCTTGCTCGATCGATACATCTCGGATGAGGTCCCCCGCTGGATTTGCGGAATAATCTGCCGCTCACCAAACAATAGCTACATGCTTGGTGTGGAACCTTCTTGGCTTTGCGCGCTCATCCGGGAGTGTGCCGCATCGATGTAATCGTATAATAGGTCGTGATCCAGGTTTGACTCGTCTGATCTTCAGAGAGTGGGAACAGGTCGCTAATTGTCAAGACTTGGTCCGCTTGGTAAGCTGGTCGATCGACTACTTCGATAATCAGTTGCCTAGGGGCACAATTCGGTGTCTGAGTGGCTAAGTATGCCAAGCTATCTGCGTGACGGTTCTCGTCACGCAAAAAATGGTGTATCGTCGCTCTGCTAAATGACGGAAGCAAATCGTTAACAACTTGAAGGTATTTGGAGAGGTTACCTTCGCTGGTAGTGTACTCTTTTGCAACCTGGCGAACGACCAGTTGCGAGTCACTAAAGATTTGGATCTCCTTTACTCCGAGCTGGATCGCCGCGCGCATTCCCATTATTAGTGCTTCAGATCGCCGTTGTTGGGCGACGCTATAAGTCTATACTTAACCGCCTTTCTACCATAGCTCCCTCGGGGAGACTAAAACGATTCCCATACCACTGCCTCCAGGGTTGCTGGAACCATCGACGTAGAGAGACCAGACTGTTTGCATGCTCGCTTTTGCGCGACTGCTTCAAATTTCTCCCAATTAGGGGGTCGCCGACCGGGAAATCTGCTAGGAAGTCCGCGAACGACCGACCTTCAAGCGATATGCGCGGGGACGAAGTCCATGTGGTGCTCGCCACTCTTCGCCCATATTGCCATCCTAGTAGTCTTGTTTTCTTTGTGAAGAATCCTCTTCAAAGGGAGATCGGTATGTACTTTGATTGGATGAGCCCGGAAATACGGTTCGAATTTTCTTGCCGAAAGTATAACAAAGCAAGGACCGCTTCTTTCTATGTAAGAGTAGTTCTTTCGGCCGGAGTGAGTGTCTTGCTTGTGAAGTAGATCGGCTTTTTCTGAATTGTGCTCGCCTTGAATAGGACCGAACCGATGGCTTAAATCGGATACCGCCGGATAGAGCCCCGAGTTTCTCCGCCTGTTGGTTTAGCTAGGACGGAGGTGTTCATGAGGTACTCCTTAAGCGGTGGCTAATGCTTGGTGGCATTGATCGCTCCATGAGAATTGCTCGCCTTTCTTTAGTATCTCAGAGGAACGGGTCGGCACTTATCGGATGCTCTTGATATGAACCGGTTGAGTGTGCGACCATGCCCGACAACTTCTGTATCTGTTTCTTTGTTTGCGGGTCGGGCATGTCTAAGAACGCCCGAATCTGATCTGGATTTGCTTCGATACCTCGTTGCGAGACCTGATATCCGAGAAATTTTCCGGAGGACGCTCCGAAAAGACACTTCTCTGGGTTCAGCTTCATTCCGGTTCGTCGTAGTCTGGAGAACGCTTGCTCGAGGTGAGTAAGGTGGTCGCCTGCTTTCTTGCTTTTGACAACCATATCGTCGATGTAGACCTCCATGGTGTCCCCTAACATGTCCTGGAACATGTTAGTTACTAGCCGCTGATAGGTCGCTCCTGCGTTCTTTAGTCCGAACGGGAGAACGTTGTAACAATAAATTCCTTGCTCAGTAATGAACGATGTCTTCTCCTGATCTTCTTCAGCTAGTGGTATCTGATTGTACCCACTATACGCGTCCATGAATGATAACAGCTACCGCGGTCCGCAGGTCCGGGTCAACAAGTTGGTCGATTCGGCAAGGCGGGAAGTCAGTCCTTTGGAGTTTCTTGGTTGACGTTGGTGAAGTCAACCCACAGGCGGACTGTACCATTCTTCTTTGGAACGGCCACTATGTTTGCGATCCACTCGGGTAGTCAACCTCATGGATGAACCCTACTTGTTTGAGCTTATCAACCTCATCGTTGATCGCTTTTTTGAAAGCGTAGAGACAATCTTCTAGGTCATTTGCCGAACCGGGTTTGGCACCGTGGTTGACGCGTTTAACCGGTGGCATGCAACACTAGGGTCTATACCAGGCACATCGATATACGACCAAGCGAACACATCTTTATTCATGGACAGAAAATTTACAAGATGAGCTTTAAGCGTGGGGTCGAGGTTAGCCCCGACGTAGACGAGTTTGGGGTCGTCTTCTGTTCCCAGGTTCACTTGCTGTTTTTCTGGAGCCGGTGCTTGGTCTTGTGCGTTTTGAGCGTTCTCTGGAGGATTACTCTTTGCAGACTCAGTGTTGGTTCGCTGGCTAGCTGGAGTAGCCGGAGGAACTGGAACGTCCACTGTGGTCACGACAACAGGGTCAGAAGTAACTGCTGTTGTTGTGACAACAAGAACTGGGGTAGTTCCCTGCCATTCTTCTGGTTGGAGGGGAGGTGGTGGTGGTATCACGAGACTTTGCTTGTTCGTGATGCTTTCCAATGGGGCGACCTCCAGGATTTGTACTGTTGGTACGCCTGCTGCTTTGGTAGTGGTCGAGATCGGGGCTGGTGAGTGGAAACTCTTGTTGGAGCCCCCCCCAGTTCGCTTTTGTCGCTTAGCTCTCACCTCAGCCACTAAATCTTTGGCCATTGTATAGCTGGTAGGCTCGTTGCCGACGGAGATGGGAGGTTCCGTGGTCTTGTTTGCTGCGATGATCTCGTTACAATGATGGGCCTCGAGCTGGTTGCTTCGAAGTTCCATCATTCCCTTTGGGCCAGGAAAACGGATGACTTGGTGCAACGTGGACGGTACGGCCTGCATCGATGTATCCACCGTCGTCCTAGAATGGCGTTGTAGGACGACTTGGTATCTAGGACGCTGAACCGCGTGTTGAAGCTGACTTTGTCTTCCCGGGATCCCACTGAGACTGGGAGGATGATGTCTCCTATTGGATCGGCCTCGAGCCGCTTTGAATTCGAAGAGGGGTGCGATGGGGTCTATGAAGACCGACTTTGGCAAGTTCATCTCTTGGATCGCGGTGGTAGAACAAAATATCACAAGAGCTACCAGATCGATCAAAACGCTTTGACGGTCCGGGCCACCGATTTTGACGTGGACCACGAGTGCGTCGTTATGCGGGAGGCAGACCTTGTTGAGGTCGGCCTCTGAGAAGGTGATGTCTCCTGTTCTACGCCTTGAGCTGCATGGCGCGGGTGCGGCTTGTGAAGAGAAGTTGTACACTTCATGGAGGGCACCGACGCGCCTTCTTTTTTCGCGCGAACTTGAGACGGAATCGTCCTGTAGTGTGATCATGTGGATGGTTCTGTCGTACTCGCGCCCTCTTGATGGTTGGCGGCGATCTTGACGGACGCGTTCTCTGGAACGTCCTCGGCTGTGAGGGCGGCTTTGAGGCCTCGGAACGCTCCTTCGGGGTGGGGACCTGCTGCGTATTCGGCGGGCCATCAGTTTGTGGCGCAGGTCGCCGTCCGGTATATTGGTGTACTGCTTGATGTGCCCAGCTTCGACCAGATCCTGCAAATAATGTTTGAGCCCCCAAAGCATACGTCGGTCTCGGGGCAATTGGCGCGGTGAAAAGCGCAGAGGGCTGGTCCGGGCGACCTGTTGGTCGCCTTTATCTCTCGGTCGGTAGAATTCGCTTGATCTTTTCTAGTATGTAACTAGGAGATCTGGTGAGCACGGCGAATTCCCGATCATTTCTTGGTTTGGGTCTGGAGGGTTGCCCTTGTTGTCGGGGTCGTTTCCTAGAGGATGATGCTACTTCGTAAACCTCTCCCTCTTCTGTTTCTTCTTCTTCTTCTCGTTTCTGCTTTAGCAAAGCCTCTTGCAGCTTGATGTATTTATCCACTCGAAGCGCATACCGCCAACGCTTCGGGTTGGTCGTTTCAAGAGTTAACTGGTTAGGTCGGTGTTCAAGGGTGCGGCAGCGGTTGTGAAAGCCATCGCGCAAATGATTCCTTGAGGCCGCTTTCCATGTCCAAGAGTTCTCGTTTTGAACCGGCTTAAGAAGGAGTGTAGGTTTCCTCCTTGCGAGCGAGCGGCTGGAAGAGTGAATTGAGATCACCCTTCTTGCCCTGCATTGTAATGCGTCTCGGCTCATGACGTCGGTAAGCTGTTCAAAGCTTCTTATGGAGTCTGGCTCGAGGGAGAAGAACCAATCGAGTGGGCCGTCCTTTAAGCTTGCTGGAAAGAGCCTGCATCGGAGATGGTCGAACTCTGGCGCGCTGTAGAGTGCAAGGCTTTGAGCATATCGTGCTATATCTGTGCCGCTTGGGCATGTGCTAACCGTCATACAGTGGGAACCGTGGTTGGACAAAGTCTGGAGGGGAGACCTTGTGAAGTACTTCAGCAGCAAATGGAGATGCGCGATAGGTTTTCAGCATTTTCTGCACTATCTGGGTGGAATCTTTCTTGACCGCATTCTTGTCGAGCCTTTGGTTTAGCTCGGATGATCCGTTGACTGACGTTGATGACGTCGTCTTCTGCGGTGCCAACTAGTGGGCTCTGGGTATCAACTTGTGCACGTAATGTGACGTTTTCTTGCCTGAGTTGGGCAATTTGTTCATTCATTGTTCCTAGCTGGCTTGCCAAAGTGTGGAATTGAGCCGAGGCTTGCCATGCTTCGTGGGCTTGAGAATCTTTTGTTTTGATTTTTGGCTATTGATTGTAAAGTGGTTTGGTTTCTCAAGTAATCGGAGACCACGGCGCCAATGTAAAGGTGTGATGTGATATTCCTTTACAAAAACAGTCCGGGGACCGGGTATGGATGGATGGGTGAGACCGAAGTTCGCTTTTTGAGAGCTTAATCGCCTCACGATCTTACTCGGGTTCTTGGGGTCGAGTAGAATCAGTCCGGGCGAAGTTCATAGGAGAGGTATTTATAGAGATTGAAAGTGTATCCTAACCCTCCACATGTAAAGGATGTCACCAACGTGGGGTGTGGATCATGGGAGCACGTGAGAAATATCTACATAGGTCTGCTGTGATGATGAAGAGTGGCAGTCTGGGCAAGTAGCTTGGCGTCGCGGACCTGATCGACAGTCGTGATGAGTGCAAGTACACCTTCAGTCATGATTGCTTATGGAAAGGGGGTCTGTGTCACTGCCTGGCGTAGTTCGCATGATGTTGCGATCTGTCCTATGGCGCGATGTTGGCTCATGGATGCGACCTGAGACCATAGGTCGGTGTATTAGTTCCACCATGTTAAGCGCGTGCTGGATAGAGAATATCACTCCCCTACAATATCTAATCAAATATTTGCCTAAGGGATTAAGAAGGGACATCAACGATATCTATGCTTGGATTTAATCAAGAAGGTGACACGAATTACTATGTTTTGATGTACTCAGTGTTTTCATTATAGAATTGTAGAGTATTGGTTTACTTCATAGTTATATGTAGGTTGATGTTTTCAATATAGAATTGTAAAGTATTGGTTTACTTCAGAGTTATATGTAGGTTGAATCATTAATTATTTGTAATTTTAACTAATGTAATCATTATGATTATGTGTATTTTTCATCAACCCATGACCTTAAACTCTATCACGTGGGACACAACTAGCTAACAAGTTTTTTTTTTTTTTTGGTAGTCTAGCTAGCAAGCTTATAATTATGGCAGTCATGATCTTTTGATGTCTAAAACAAGTAGTGTTTTATCACGTGTATGTCATTGAACCTTAAGGCGTTGTGCTAACGTCATGCTTAATTTGAATTGAATGATATGTTTTTTTCAGGAATTTCATAACTCTATTTATTGGGATTGAATTGGAATTGGATGAAAGAGGACCCCCCAAAAAAAACTTCATATGTACCTTTGTTTTGAAATGTGAGTGAGAGGTTTTTGGATAAGATGCTAACTTCTTTGGTGTGTATCATCAGTTAGTGCTCAAGGATCCGGTAGAACTATTTGGAATCTAGAACGGATGAGAATATGTCTTAGCAAGGAGTATAAGTTTAGACTTTTAGAGAGTTATCCAGGTTATAAAGAAGAAAGAACAACGCCCATGGAGTTGCTACAATCTAACACGGTACCACAACACATAAAACACAGTGGATTTATAGTTGCATTGGCTTTAGAGGTTGTAGCTAAAAGGAGAGTCGAATCTCCACCTACCTATTGAATCTCTACTCCCTAGAGCTTTCGATAGAGAAACGATACAATAATTCTAAGACATGCACAAAAATTTGAATCATTACAATATTATATAGTTAAAACTTTTTGGTACATTATAATTCAAAAATTAAAATTTATAGTGTAATATTCCATGACTGCATAATATTAAAATTTGTAGTCTATTTCTGTTGGGTCACTTCCTTAAACAGCCAATTACTCACAATGTGATGAAGTTCCTCTCCCCTCCTCGAATTAAAGAACCACTATAATAATTAGAGAATAGAGAGTACCTGAAAAAGCTTACTGAGAAGACTTGGAGGAGTGTCTAAAGAGAACAAAATGGGAAAAATAGAAGTTACCTTTAAAAGCAACTGACTTCACTTCTTGCTTAAGTCAACTGAAATAGATACTCAAGAGATAAGTTAAAAATATGAATAATTGACTACATATAAATTAGAGAAATAAGTGGTGTTAAGTAGACTAATAAAGACATTATGTGTTAAGTGGTGGAAAAGTAGACTTTGGACCTCAAGAATCCCAAACGGACCAGGCCTGCCTAAACCCTAATAAACCTTATTTCTGGACAGTTGTTGGGGGCCTTTTATTGCGCTAAAACATGGGGGTACTTGGCGGCTGCCTAGATAGCCTGCCCTAGAGTTGCCCTGTCGAAACCGCAAAACGATTTAGCTTTTAGTCCTAATTATAATAGCAAATTTTGTTGGTCTACAATTGTTTGTTTATTAAAATTGATGTTTGACTGAGTTGACTTAGCGTTGATTGCGAGTTGACCGTTTTCTAATTAACATCCGTTTTTTTAGGACCAAACGAAAATATTGTGATTAACAGTAGGACTAAATATTAAAAACTCCAAGAATAAAATCAACACTTTTAAAATAAAATTATTTTTAAAAGCTACTGAATTTACTTCTTCGCTAAAGTCAACTAAAGATAGATGCTCAAGAGATAGGTTAACCCATTTGCTATCTTAAAAAAATCGGAGCGAGAATACACGTGTGGAAATTAGAGATGCAAGTGGTTAAAGTGACAGCATGTGTTAGATATACTAATGGGCTAAGAATTAAAAAACAAAAAATTAAAAGACACCACAAATTTTGGACTAATTAATTGTTTTAATTTCTTTATCAGGTTTTCTTTCCATATCTTTGTTTAATCGATTATGATGCATAAGATCTACTAGCTACAAGTAAGATTTCAACAAAATTTTGTTTTGTGCTTAACTTTATTTGACGATATGAGTATTTTTAGGTTAAATACTAAAAAAATAAGTATTCTAAGGTTGCTTCTCTTTTGTAGGTTTTTGGAATAAGGGAAAAACAAACTTAGATTGAACCCTTAGATTAAAATCAATTGTGACTTACTGGCTTCTCATATATGAAAATTTTATTTTAATATGTCATTTACAAGTATAAGCGGAAGCAAAGAAATATAATTAATTGTTTTCTTTAGTTGGTCTAAATGTTGCAATAATTGGGGTTAGAAGCAGCAAATGTTATAAAGAAATGTCAATGGAGCTCCTTCGTGCCAGTCTTCCCCACACTGATGACCAACAACGCAAGTTTTTACCTTTTAATGGATTTTGCTTTCTCTATATTTGTAGCTTTGTTTAATATCCATAGCAAATTATTGGCATTGAGAACTTTGATCAATTAATTTACTGTATAAATTTCAATATAATTTGGAAGTCAGAATTTTTATACATAATAATAAAATGAAAAAAAATTATATAAAAATGGTCCATCCGTTGAACTGATCCAAAAATCTAGTTAAGAATTTAAGACACGCACTGCTTGAAATATTAAAGATGTGACATTTTACAAATTTCTACAAGTATTTGAATTTTTAAACAAGCAGTCGCCACTCGCCAGACAAGCCTTTGTGTTCGGAGTGGTATGCTTTTACATCCCAAGGGTTGGCTGTGTTAACCGCCAAGGATCAAACAGTCACAGCTGCAAGTCTGCAACCAATCAGTGTATTCGATCAGCTAAAACTATCTCAGTAGAGTCCGTAAGTAACTCCTAAAACAACACCCTTTCAAATGTCACATCCATCGGATGTACCTTTAGCTGTCACCTAAAACATTTGTTTTATTTATTGGAAAACCTATTTTAAATGAGATCAATCACTCTATGCTGGCAGGTTTGAGTCCCAGACCTCTGATATCATCACCCAAAAGTTTTATACTGGCGGATTCGATCCCCAGACTTCTTATCACCCAAAAGTTTTACTGACTTTGGTAGTCGGCACCTGCCCACTAAAACATATTGGTTGACAGACATGTTCTTTGCAGCCTTATATAGCGTCTTGCAATGCTTATGCAGTGTCATCTAACACTTTTTTATTTATGGCTTATTAAGTTGTTTAACGGACAATACAATATAAGCATTGCAAGACACCATATAAGCTTTCCACGAACATGTCCATTTAAGAGAATTCCTGAACAAACAGTGTACTTGCCAAACACCAGCTCACATATGCTGTCCGTGCTGTTCCTCGAAAAAGAAGAAGAAAAGATACGCATCCAATTACCAATATTTGAAGACAAATTCAGTTATCAATGAATGATCTCCAGTCATTGTTTGTGAGCTCACCCATGAATCCTGATATAATTTTATTCTACAGTTGACAATACAGGTAAAATGGTAAGCAGATAGGATAAAATATTACCACTATGTAACACAAACATTCCCTCGCATTACACCTATTTCCAGGAACCACCAAGTCGAATAACCTCCTCACTACTGCTATCCTTGTGACTCCTCTCAAAATCAACGTCCCCTTTTGAATTGCCTGCATCTCCATATAGATCCCTTAATTTGGCCAGATTACTAGAAACAGATGTTCTGTCTTTGCTTACATCTTTCTGAGGGCTTGGAAGATGCTCGGAGTAAGCATGCATACTCTGGCTCCTACTTCTGCTTCTACTCCTACTCCTGCTTCTACTTCTGCGACCAGATTCCCTGTGCTTGCTACTGCTACTGTGCTTTTCATCGTGCCGCCTGTAACTCTCTCTTTCCGAATATTTGGACTCATAATAGCCCCTATTACGATGAGTAGCACGTCCATCGTAATCACTCTTCCTGTCCCTGTATCTATCATTTTCTATCTCCCTGTCCCTATCTCTGCTTCTACCCCTATCCCTGTCCCTCTCTCTGTCCCTGTCTCGACCAGATAAATCACGACTTCTGCTGTGATATTTGCTTGGTGATTTTTGTATATCATCACTATTATCCCTCTCATGAAGAGGGGGTAGTGTGCGTCGAACTGGTGAGGAGTCCCTTGTCGATGCACGATGAGGAGCACGCTGACCAAAAGAGACAGAAAGAGCAGCTTTGACAGAGGGTGGTCTACGGGCAGTATCTTCGGAGCCATGACGGCTATTCTCCCCAGTCACACCAGAGTGTGTACTGGGAAGCTTCATCCTTTCAAGATTGGCAGCAATCTGCCGCATAACAGGAACAGGGGTTCGAGGGAACAGTGTATCAAAGTAATACTGCAAAAGAACAACCACTGTTAAGACATTTTATGCTTGTAATCTTTCTAAAAACTAGACAAATCAAGCACGAGGCAGGTCTGGCATATAGCTAAATAACAGATCAGGATGGAGCACAGTTACCATACAACACTAAGTCATCAATTTAGACAAGCACAGATCCTTGGCTAGCCTTATATTATCTAAACACGTTCCAAACTTCTCACTTTAGCAAAGAAATCAAACTCAACATTATAAAAAATTGAAATGTTAACACGTTCTGTATATCGTGCATTAATCTGAAACCAAAACTAACACCCTGTACAAGCAACTTGATGGTTTAATTCATAGAATTCCTCTTCCAGGTTGTTCCAATAGTCGTGTACTCCATATTTCAGCCATTGCCAAAGGCTCATTCAATAAATCATTTTACTGTTAAAAGATAGACACATACAAATACCAAATAAAAAACTAGGACAAGAAATCCATAAACTAGCGACAAAATTAAAAATAAAAGGCATAAGCATGACCACAGAAGGCACATCCTAGAAAATAAGAGAACCAACACCCTTTGCAAATCAACTCTTCCAATCTGAATGTGAATACCACAAATTAGATGTCAAAAAGAGTCAATACTCGGAAATCTTTATATTGGTAATATAATAATCTCTGATAAAGGTCCCAAGATACATTCATAGCATCATTTCCCTCTTCTTCCACTAAATTCCTCCACTAACAGAGAGAACCAT
The DNA here is from genome assembly GCF_015680905.1 of Coptis chinensis. NCBI lineage: Eukaryota > Viridiplantae > Streptophyta > Magnoliopsida > Ranunculales > Ranunculaceae > Coptis > Coptis chinensis. The sequence continues at coordinate 93,648,163 of NC_141459.1, read as the reverse complement.
AATCCATAGGATGTAAATAATTTGGGGGTATACACCCTCCCACCCAAGAAAAGCCACCAATGGGATGTCTCACATCTTTATTGTGACTATTAGCTAACAGTGTCTAAATTGGTGTGCAGAAATTCCAACACCTGTTTACATGAAACTACACATGTAAGGATAAGAGGACGGGTATGCACTTGAATGATGTGCCCATAAAGTATAAACTCACCAGAACCCACTTCAAGTGCCTTCCCTGTTATTTCTATGTGCTTCTTAATCAAATTATATGACCGGACGAAACTTCAGGTGTCGTCCAGATGTTTCAAGTTACTAAGTAACATGTGAACGTTAGCATTCACTCAACAAAATTTGGGAACTTTCCACACACTTGTATAATGAAAAATGAGTGGAAAACGCTAATGCCACCTAGGTTGGTAGCTCCTATATGGAGGTGCAACTTCATACCTACATTAAATGCTCTTACAAAAGGAAAGGAGTCCAGATATGAGATAGTAGGATGGAATCCTAAAACCGATTTCCCCCACAATATCGCAAAATGCAAACTAATGAGGATGAAAACCTTATACAATTATTACAATCCAATGGTACACCCATGCATGGTAAAAAAATTCCCAAGATTTTCTACCAGGTTAGCATTCAATTTAAAACTTAGTAGTATAATGATATTATTGGTCCCCCTTATTAGTGTCATTGTATTTGTTAATCTTGCTTCATCCCACTTAAGATCATAGTTCACGATTTCAAAATTGTCAGTATTCCGACAGTTCCAGAAAACCAGAATTCCAACATAAGCTGTGGTACTTTGGCCAACCAGTACAACAGCCCAACTTCAAAATCACGCGCAATCAGGCCATGCACCAAAGATATAGACTTCACATATAGCAGTAAGAAACTAATCACATTCAAAAGTAGTATAATAGAACAATGAGCTAAATAACTAACATAGTGAGCTAACTACTACCCAATGCAAAGTAAATTGGATAGTATGACAACCGACCTGTCCAAGAAGCAGATCACGTACATACACACCCATAGTCGTCAGTCTGCCATTTGATCCTGGAGCGAATTCCTGGTGAAAACCATAATTGTAAGCTCGTAAGAAACACCACTAAAGCAAGAATAGAGCATCTAAAATTCATGAAATTTGAACCAAACTACAAAATTGCGTGTAATGTCAAAACTCCACAACCCCTCTTTATCTTCAAGAAAATATATAATACAGTAGAATTAATTATAACGACCCTAATCAGAACCATATATTCATCACGAATTACTTCATAAACAATAATAGCTGCCACTATGCAATATACTGCTTACAAGTCACTTTGACCCTCACACTGAATGATCAACAAAAATAAAAGAAATGAGTGATTAATAACCTTAGTATGTTATCTATCATGTCATGTTACTTTATCAATCTATGATACAGTGTCAGTTGATCAGGAATGTAACATGCACAGAAGAATACTTGTTCAAATTCCTACAGTAAGTGGTTTAAGATTTTTATATGCTTGCTAGCTCCGCTGGTCAGCTAGTGGCACTTGCACCACTACTACAGTTCATTACAAGGCAATGATCTGCCAAAGGAAAAAGATCAGAAGATGTGACCATTGACAAGATAAGTTTATAACTCCAATCCCTAGGCAACTCCGTGAGGTTAACTTTAAAGCCTTTCACCAAAAGTCCATCAGTTTGCTTAGATTCAAACACGCCTCCATTGCTTTTATTTTATTTTAATACTTCTGTTCTTTCTCTTTCAAATATATTTATAATTGATGCCAAACAGAAACAAAAATATCTAAAAATGGACAAGCAAATGCAAACTTGTTAATCACTATTATACAACAACAATATCAAAGCTCTTACACAATGCATTTTTTCAGTGTTTGAGGAAGTTTGCAGATCCTACAGGAAATGGTAGCACAGTTCTAAATACAAAACCAACAACGTTATTTTGAATTCCTTCTCCTTTGATTCTACATTTACTATCAATGCTAAAAGTAAATTAACGATATACTTTGATCCATACAAAGTAGAAATAAAAAATGCAGATTTTTCTATGACAAATGGAAAATGATAATGCACAATGAATGATTAAACTCCATATAATACCTAACATAACAAGCACACTCCATTTCATGTTTTGTGAGTCGAAGACCATGTCACACCCACTGCCAGACACTTTTTGAATAGATCTTGATGTATCGAGTTTAACGAGAATCAAAGTGTCAGACACTTTGCACCTGTATTGGTCACTGACACAAGTGTCTATGCCATTAACTATAGAACACCACAAGTCAACAAGATAAGAAATCAAATTAAACCAATAAATACCTCCACTTTGACATTGAGCTCAAACTTGCCCCATGCCTCGTGTCTGACACTTTCTACCCATGTTAGACTCGTGTCTATCTCATTAAAAAGCAAACACATGCTATTTATAAACAATGAAACAGAATAAACAATACCTCGTCATCTTTGACATAAGGCTCAAACCAGCCCCATAATGTTTTTGGGTCTGCAGCATATCGCAAGTAGAGAAATCCGACCTGCAAACAACATATCAGTTTTTGTCCAGATAAACAACATACAGATGTGAAAAGATAATACACTTTACAACATAAAATTAGATAAATAACATATTGAAACGTCAACAGCAGAAAAGCTCAAAACTAAGAAGACACTCCAGTTATAATGGACAACAAAAACAATAGGCCTATAGGGCCACAGGCAGAGAGGCAGCATGTAAAGAGAACCATGAACTTAGGGGACCTCTATTAATACCTCGGGAAAGATGTCCCAAAGTTTTTTCTTGCTGCTGGTGAGAACAAATTCCTCAAAAAAGTATTCATGATTGACATATATTTATCAGAAACCATTAAGTTGTGGAACAACTAATTGGTGTGAGTTACTGCCTACTTGAGAGTTGAGATGTTTAGTATGTACTAACGATAATAAGTTCACCTATGGAATTTCTAAAACTAAACTCGAATGAATTGTCATGTACTGACGTGCTGCAATAGAGTGGTATTCGATAAGAAATGAAAATGTGCTTTTCAAGAATGAGCAATTAAGTAGAACAAAAGGTTGCAGATAAAATGCTATCTAGATAATCAAAGAATTAACAAAGAAGTAGTGATATTACATACTTACAGCTCTGATATAAGGGGAATCAGCGTGCTTTAGAAGCCCGTGCATTTGTTTAACAGTGAGCTTCATTGTAAAGAACTTGTATAGAAGGCAAAACGCAGTTGAAGGACCTCTACAGTTTCCAGTCATCCAAGGCTCCACATGATCAACTTGATTATAGATCTCGTCTATAACCTCATGATAAGTCTTAAGTCTGTAAAGCTCCTTAAAATAATCAGAAGAAAGAATGTTCATGCACAGGACCTTCTCCAGTAAAGAATCAATTGGTTTCCCCGAAGTTTGTACCTCCATATCTCAAACGAAGTTAGGCTAAGCACAGAGGTGTGAAATTGCAACTAGTGAAATTGACTTCCACAAGAATCAGTTATAGCTAACTGCAATGGCATATCCCTCAGACCAAACATAGGTGAACACTAATGCTCGTTATATATATATATCCTTATGCCTAATACAGCATCCAACAACGATACAAACCTATAAAAACAAAAAGCAACCAAGTTAGTAGTCAAATATTTCATTAAACACCTTACACCGGATAAAATTATAAAAGCAAAACAACCAATAAAATAAAAATGTAATTATCACCAATGAAAAGAGAATAAGAACAAGGGGCCATTTGAATTTGAATTCTTGTCATATAATTCAATCATATAACACTTGTACTCATTACTCTTGACATACATAAAACTGATGAGTATGGTCAGCTATATCTTACAGCAGATTCTAATCATCTCTAGACATTCGAAATCACTATAAAAACAGTAATAACATTAATAAAACACATACATATATGAATTATTACTAAAAGACTCATACTTTAATGCTTTCAAGTAATTCCAAAATATATTGGAGTAATTTACATTAAAAATAAACAGGTTTTCAGGGTTCACGAGATTATCAAATTACAATAATAACAATTGAATTGAACGGGACATTTTTTTTTTTTTGTTTACCTTAAAAAAGCAATCTTTTTGTTTTGTTTTCTTTTCTTTCTCTCTTTCTCTCTCTCTGCTTCGTTATTGAGCTCGATTTGAGATTTTGCCCTAAATATGAAAGATGACCACGTATGAAAATTAATTTTTATTTCTTTTAAATAGGGCGGTATTCTAGTAGACTTCATCTTATTATGGAACGTTGAGGATCAGTGGTCATTATTTTGACTTTGACATTGGACTAATATTACAATAGACCATGGTCAACCATCATTGACTATTTTTTTTCATTTTTATTTCATAATGAGTCAATGCTTCAATACTCATTGACACCATCTATATATCTATCAACCAAATTGATAAACAATTTCGACTCAAAAACTGTGGAACTATAGATATATAACCAAAAATGTAAAAAGCAATGAGTTACAATTCTCGTGTTTTATATCAATATAATAAGGGAGGGAAGTTTTATGACCAACGGTTGGGATTCCATCCTACGGTGGGCTGAATGGTGGCTGGAATGCTCTCGAGTGTTGTGAGCAAAATTAGGAATTAAAAGCCCATTAAATTAGCACGGTTAAGTTCGTCGTACTTTTTATTAATTAGTCGTAATTACTACTAAAGAAAAACCCTTCGCCTCTTCAAAAAAATATTAAAAAAATAAAAAGAAATGACCGATTTTTTCTCGAGCAAAACCATTTCAACTTCTATGTCTAAAGTTCTTGATGGTGAGCAAAAAATCGAATATCATTTGAAAAACTATGTTTTTTGCAGCTTTCGAAAGTTTTTCTTTTACACATTTTTAACTAATCTTTTTCTTCTTCTCTTTATAGATTTTAGTTGCGCTGCTCTCTAAACTATTTGTTTCCGCATTTGGTATTCTTCACTGATGGGAAGAATAAGGTAAAGAAAATATGTTTGGATGTGTTTGGACAGGTGACAAACTTATTTTACGTTTTAATCTCTTATTTTACTGCAAGTTCTGAGTAAATCAATAATCTATCTTGATTAATTACTTTTTAATTATATTATGTTTGTCTTGGATCCTCAATCATTTTGCAAGGAGATATTATTGGGGATGCAGATAATGAGTGATCAAGCTCTAAGTTGGTCAACTACTAGGTTAGTTGTTACCGTATTCCATTCTTTGGCTCTTCATTTTTTTTTTTCTTATGGTTATTGCCATATAGAATATACTATCAGTTGTTGTCAGAACAGTGTTCGCAAATGAGAAGAAAGTTCCACTTGACATTCTTCTATACTCAATAAGCCAATAATTTTATATATTACATTTTAGTGTGCTGGGTACATGGTCTTCTCCGTCATACTTTAGGGGTGAGTTTGTTGATATGGGATAAGTTTTTCAACGCATATGGTCAACCAAAAGAAGGCAAATATTGTTGGAACGATTGTACCATTCTTTATAGTAAATTATCTGTCTCTTTTTTCTTAGGACAACAACACAGATAGCGAGTTAAACTGCCAAATTGTTCTTTGTTCTTGGATGCACCCATCGCATCAATGATTGAATAGAGTACGTTTACACCACTTTATGACTATTGAGATTCTTTGTAAAATGAACTAGAAGGTTAGGTGGTGTTTACAACCCTTTTATTCGTTCCAACATACCAAGTTGTCAATGCACACATTATGCAACATTGATAGCAGGAAAAAAATGACATGGCTATTTTAAAATCTCCTTTCAATAACTATGTTAGGAAGATTATAAATTAATTGGCATGACTAAAATTAAAGTTTATTGGAAAAATTAACTCCTACGGAATTTAAGGATCAAATTTGAACTATTTTTTCCGGAAAACCATTTTCCAGAAAATCAAAAGGTCAAAATGAAAAAAGGGAAAACCACCAAAGAACAAAGCTTATGATTTGCCACCAGAACCGTGGCATACCACGATCACCTATTTGGTTGGGTCATCATCAACTAGGGACTGCACTCGAGAAAATAAAATTATGTTCAAAGAAAAAATTATGAACGTTGGCATCTTTGATCCGCACCTGTGTGTTAGTCAAAGAAGATCATCCTCCTTAAAAATATGCAGGTATGTAATTTGTCTTCCATTTAGATTACCCACTTAACGAATGATCCATTAGAGATTTAGGGTACAACTTGCTTACTGTTTCTTTTGGGATTTTCCTATGAGCTTTTTGTGTTTTGATATGCAAGGTGGGGTGTATCAAGGAAATTGCCATCTGTAGTTTCACGTGTTCATTTGTTCTTTGGAAACCTATTACTATTAAGAGTGTGTTTGTTCGGAAAGGCGATGGAAAGGAAAGGTAAATAAATGTGGTCCACCTTTTCCATAGTTTTTTTGCTATTTGTTTGCCCCATGAAAAGGAATAGGGCTTTCCATATGGAAACCAATGGAAATGGTTTTGTGTCCGTGCCCTACCCTTAAAAAAATTCAAGAAATTGGGCTAGAGAGTCTCATTTAAAAAAAAAAAAAACTCAAAAGCCCGACCAATAATTTTTTTGGGTTTTAATACCCCTTGCATTGTTTTTATCCGCGTAAGTGTTTTTTATAGAAAATCTTTAGAATCTAAGCTTTTGACTCGAGACCAGGCCGCCACCTGTTATTTTTTAATATAATGTATTCTCTTTTTCACCCTTCCAATATAACACCTGTAAATAAGATAACTACCAGAATAAGATAACTACTTGTAGATAAGAGAGAGATAGGGAGTGGTGTATTGAATCTAGGCCACTCATAACAGCAAAAGGTACTAGTGTATTACTTCACATAGTACTGTCCAAGGGCCTAGAACCGCACGAGTAAATAATTTAAATATATGTTTCAAAATGTTGAGTTTCAAAATAACTTAAATACATTTAAAATTTATGAATTTTTTTAAGAGATTATGAGAGAGGAAATCTCGTTGTTTCACATATTGTAGAAGTAGTTGCAAATAATTAAATAGGGTATTTTTGTCCATTGCTACCAAAAGTGGTTAAACATGTGTCAAATTCTGGTTTTGGTCAAACTTGGGTGTAAAAACTAAAAATACTATGCCTCTGTCTTAGGAGTTAAAAAATTTCTTAACAGACTCCCTTAAACTAATTTTCTGTAAAAAAGAGCAGACTAGATGTTTTTGGGGACCATGCAGCACATTGTAGATATTTCCCAGGTTTCAAATACTGACATGATCATGTCAGAGATATTTTATGTGATGCATTTTGGAAATTTGGGGTACAGGTGAAGAAGGAGGCTCCCCGTGAATTTTCTCAATCGATCCGAATGAGGGGAGATCGACACTTCGCCTGCTGGATGTATTGATCTACTGATTGGTCCGAAGGGAGGCATGCGTGTGTTAATGTAACTGGAGCCTCTCCATTGGAAGGGATTGGGAATGGAGTCTTTGAGGTGGGAGAAGCAGTTAATAGAAGCGTGGCGAGGGAAAATTGAGAAACACGAGGAGGCTTGTAGAGCTAACCAAAGATTGTTTCATTCCTTTTCAGTTTTGACACTTTTGGCTTCTTGGCACAACTTGAAATTGTTGAGCTCCTTAAGAGATTGAGAAAGTTATGGACTGCAACGTAATGACAGTTGGTTCTAACGAGTTTGTTTTAGGAGGATAGGATTTGTCATTCAGAAAGGACTTGCGGCGCAGCTTGTTGCACGTTTGTCCTAATTATTTGTAAAACTCGTTATCATTATTAATAAAATTTCCACTTAAAAAAAATAATAAATAAATAAATAATAAATAAAAACGAACCACTCCAACAGCTTAAGCCACCACACCCTTCTTCTTCTCTTCTCTGACACCACACAACGTCTTTCTCTTCAGCTCTCAAACTCTACCTCAGGTACTTTCTTCCTCCCCCGCCATTTTTTTTTTATGGGATAAGCATACTTTTTAGATATACATTTTTTTTTTCTTATTATTAAAATAAATTCTTTAATTGGGAGCTTCATTAGTGAACTATCTCATAAATAATCTTGGAGCACATATAACAACTATGATGGTTTATACAGATATCCCCTAAGGAACGAAGACCCAAGTTTTCAAAAAGATACAAAAAATACCCCTATTACAGCTCATACCAATTAAAATCATAAATCTGGTGAACCATAACATTAATTCTCAACCTTGTTATGAAACACTTCTTTACGTTGTCATATATTATCTCATTACTTTTGTTAGTAGTTAATTATACTATTATCATTTCAATATCGCAGACATTTTCATGTTAGTTAATACTAATATGTTGTTCTTAATATTTTATTCGTGCTTAATGAAAATATTATTATTATTGTTATACAATATTATATATGAGTTTGCAAGTGTTTATACTCTTATGTTGATAAAACAGGGTAGTTTTTGTCTTTTTTTTTTTTTGTTTTTTTTGGTTCTCTATATGCTAAATTCATTTTAATTTACAAGTGTCATGTATATATCCGCAAAATGAAAAAGATCATGCCATTTGTTTTTTTAATTTTTTTTCCCAAGAGCAATGAGTTTTGGAGAAAAATGATAAGTAATATGGATGAATTATTCATGTTTCCATCTTTCTTTTCCTTTCCACAACTTTTGCATAACAAACATGATTATTCATTTCCTCAGTTTTACTTTCCTTTTCCACAGTTTACCAAATAGACACTTTTTTTCTTACCATTCCATCTCATTCCTTTCCACATTGGACCACTTTTTTTATTTCCTTTCCTTTCCATTAGTAAAATTTTAACAAACACACCCTAAGTCTTTCTTATTAAATTTCTTTTATAATTTTTTACTTTTCATATTGAGACGAGAAAGAGTAAGTACTTGCATTCATTACTTGCTGACCAATTCAAGCATGTATCATATCACCTTCAAAAACGTGAAAGGCTATGCTCTTGACATGAAAAAGGTGGGTGGTAATGGATATATTCATCCCAAGTCGTGTGCAGCAGCTGATCTTGGCATGAAAATAGATGCTTTATAATAACATCTAAATGCTAATATGGTTGCAGGAATGATGAGTCACTTGATCATTTACTATGAGAATGCAAGAATGCGCACAAGATGTGGGAATGGGTTTTCCGAAGATCTTTTGGCTTCAAGAGCAACTTTGTGGCACTAAAGAGGCACTCAGGCAGTGCAAGGGCGATAACACAATCAGTGAACATCCTTGGGTAGCTACAATTATTTATGGAATGGTGCATCTTTCCGTCTCTTGAAGGGTTGTATGGTCAACAAGATGCTATGATGTTAAGGAAGTTGGGATGCTGGATAGACATGGCGTCGCAGACATTAAATGGGAACCACTGGAACATAGGATAATCAAAATCAATGAATGTAGATGGGCCATCAAATGCCAATCCAACCATGACAGGTTTTGTATAGAAATCGTAAATGTGTCATACTTTAGGTGATATGCAAAAATATTGGTGTTAGCTTAACACAAGCTATGCGGTTGGGTATTTGGCATATTTTGGAGGGATCAAGAATGGGTGGAGGAGATCTATGGGTGGAATATGATTATGTGGCTACCGTCATGACTTATTGATTTTCAGAGCTACCGTGGTTCGGGTAGCTTCAATGGTTGAAGTGTAGAAGATTGCTAGAATTGTGTTTTCTGTCAAGTACTTGGCCTGAAGCAAACTTTGTGGCAGACAAAGTTGCTAAGTAGTCAACCACCAAAATCATGAGATAACATTCGCCAAACCGACTTGCATGGCTTACTAAGTGGGAAGCGGTCATGTGCGACATATGAGAAATTTGTATTGCAATTGGAGATGGTTTATTTATTTTTGATACAAAACGTTGTAAACAATTTCCTTTTGTTGATCTAATTTGCTTATTCTGGAAAAACATAAGAAAGATAAAGACGACTAAGTACCTAACTCGCATATGTCAAACTTTAATATTGTTTTTTTTTTATGGTGAAGACCCATGAGGAATTCACGGTCTCCATAATTCATTCATTATTTGGAATTTGGTCTAAAAAGCTATTACAGACTTCCAGTTAAGTAGGAAACTCCCTATGTCATGCCCATTTTGCAAGTTTATTAGCAAAAACATTACAAGTTCTGGGAGTAAATCTAAACAAAAGAGAATTGAAACTACTTGAAACAGAAGAAATATATAGCATAGCTTGGTTCTAGGTCCAAGAGGATGCTTTTGCTATGTCTCCACAAGCTTGGATTACAATTTTGGCATCACCTTCCAAAATGGCTTCCTTCCATTGCTTCTGCATTGCAAACTTTACTGCTAACTCTGATGCAAGAACTTCTGCTTCACCAAGAGAAGTGGCTTTGACTTTGCTGACCATTTCTCCCAAAAAAAAACCTTTACTATTCCTGCCAACCACAGCCAACCACAGCTAAACAGGCATGAAAACTCTCTCTATTAAAGCTAGCATCAAAGTTTAGTTTCACCCATCCAAGGGGTGGCTTTATCCAACTCAAATCAGAAGTCGTAGGATTAGTATCATCATCTTCCATGATATATGGTATATCATCTTCTTCAGAGAAAGCTCGATTCCAATCCTAATAAGAAGAATAAGCTTGATGCAAAACTGACTGTTGACTAGGCATAGCTCCTTGAAATCTCTTCTTGTTTCTGGCTTGCCATATAGCATCCATGATGGCACATAAAAGCATAGAAGGATTGAAGCAACCTATATCAGTGGGTTCCTTTAAATTCATGCAGAAGGATAACCAGTTTATCTTATCAAAATCTTCCACTTCAGTTCTAAGACCAAAGCTAGATAAAAACCATATTCCTTTAGACCATGAACACAAGAGGAAAAGGTGGTATAGATCCTCTGAAGTATTGTTACAAAAACAACACATGGGGTCAATATTTAAGTGGTGAGCCACAAGGACTTCACCCGTAGGAAGGATGTTATTAGAGGCCTTCCATATAAAATTCTAAACTCTCTAAGGGACTTTGAGCTTCCAAATCTGAGAATATATCTTGGGATTGAAATCACTGGAAGAGGCGGATGTCTTATTCCTGATGGTGATGGTTGTCTGATAGGTTGACTTCACTATAAAATTGTCCTTTTTAGTGAATTGCCATATAAGGTTATCGGAGAGACTTGGTCTTGCTTTAATGGATATGATGGCACTTTTTATAGGTGGAGCCAGACTTTCGAGAAGAACTATATTCCAATCTCCATCAGGGAGAAGGACATCCCGAACAGTCACAATTGAATAATTAATGTTCTCTACCCAATGCTTCAGAGGCTTATACTCTCCCAAGAAGAGCACCCATGGATCATTCCAAAAACTTATAGTGCTTCCATTGCCAACTTGTCATGCCATACCTGTGGCCACTATTTCCTTAGCCTTAAAGATGCTATTGAACATGAAAGAAGAATTAGAAGGTCTAAAAGTATCATCTGACATGGGCTTAAGAAATTTCCCATATTTGGCTCGCATCAATTTTGTCCACAAACAATTCTCTCCTGTTAGTACCTTCCAATACAACTTAGCCAAAAGTGCTAAATTGACTTCCTTGAAAAATCTCAACCCTAGCCATCTCTCTTTTTTCCTTTGACAAATCTTATCCCATTTACAAGTGTGAATGGCCTTGGAGTTTGGGGATCCCTTCCACCAATTTTTTTTGCAAATCTTATCCAATCTCTCAAAAATTGTAATGGGAATAGCAAAGGTGGACATGGTATAAATGGGAATAGCTTAGGCAACAGATTTGATCAAGGTTGTTCTGCCAGCTTAGGAAAGAAGGCTAGCTTGCCAACCATCTATAGCTTTAGAAACTTTGTCTGCTAGAAAAGAGAAATCTTAAACTTTGGATTTTTAGAAAGTTAATGGAGAACCCAAATATAAATCCTTCAAACCAACAAAGTTAATACAAAGAATGGATTTAATGATTTTTTGTTGGTGAACATGAGTATTTGGACTAAAAGAAACACTTCACTTGTCATAATTCACTAGTTGCCCAGATGCTTCACAGTACTCATCTATAATATCACTAACAACCTCAACATCATATCTTTAATAGAAGTCTGACAAAAGACTATCAAATCATCCGCATAGGCCATATGTGTAATACCAGGAGCCCCTCTAGAGACTTTCAAACTTGTCATGAGGTCAGTTTGTTCAACTTTAAAGAAAAGTCTTGACAAATATTCCAATACCGAAATGAAGAGGTAGGGTGACAAGGGATCCCCTTGTCTGATGCCACGAGAGGGAAAAATGGTCTTTAAAGGAATCCCATTAACAATAATGTTATATTGGACAGTGGAGAGGCAAAAGTTAATGAGTTTTATCCATTTGGTAAAGAAACCTAGGCTGTGAAAGATTTTGGCAATAAAAGTCCACTCAACCCTGTCATAGGCCTAGGCCATATCCAGTTTGATGGCACACCAGCCTTTTTTTTTGTTTTCTCATAGACTTGATCTTATAAAGGACCTCATGAACAACCCCAACATTGTCTCCAATATCTCTTTTAGGTGCAAAGGCTCCTTGGTGAGAGGAAATGATCAAAGACAGGAGAGGTTTTAGTCTATTTTCTAATATCTTAGAGAGAATCTTATATATAACATTGCAAAGACTTATGGGTTTGAAGTGTTGGATCTTGGTTAGATTTGAGATTTTGGGGATTAGAGAGATGAAATTCTTATTGAGAATAGTTCCAAACTGCTCTGTCCTAAAAAAAAGTTTGAACCACCTCTATAATATCTGTTTTGACCACATTCTAAAATTTCGTATAGAAAACAGGCTAAAAGCCATCAGGTCCTGGGGCCTTCAGATTACTCCTTTTTTTTAGGACTTTAAAAATCTCGATGGGAGAGGGAATGGAGATAAGATTATCATTTTGTGACTCAGAAATGCATGGATTAAAAAGAGAGATAATGTTTTGGTTAGGAGAAGGCTCAGAAGAAGTAAACATCTCAGTATAATACTCATTAACATACTTCTCAATGATATTAGGATCACTACACCAAGTTTCATTATCCAGAAGAAGCTTATCTATAGAATTCTTACTCTTCCTATATGAAGCATAGGTATGAAAGAACCTTGTGTTTTTATCCCCACACTTAATATTGGTAGTCCTAGAATTATGTCTCCAATAATGCTCTTCTCGGAGCAAAAGTTCTTCCAAGGTTGCCCTAATATATGCTAATGGTGGACAGATGAATAGCATCAGAAGGATTAAGATCATTGAGAGAAGCTAGTTTATTTTTACATACCCTTATCTGATTAAAAACATTACCAAAAATTTCCTTATTCCAGTTAGAAAGAGCTTTTTGTAGGTTAGAACTCTTAGAGTGAAGAATGAAAGAGGGAGAGCCTGCAGAAACAGAAAGATTCCAGGCTTCCTTAATAACTTGAGCACAAGACGGTTCTTTAATCCACATCTCTTGGAACCTGAAAAGTTTTTTCCTGATTTTTTGTTTGAGAAAGAAGTTGAGAAGTAAAATGAGATGATCAGATGCAGCATTAGGTAGATGATGGATTTTAGTTTGTGGGAAGAGGTTAAACCAATCAGTATTAGCTAAGCCTCTGTCAAGTCTTTCCTTAATATTAGCTATACCTTTTCTATTATTACACTAGGTATATTTAGGACTAGAGAAACTAAGATCAACAAGGTTCAAATCAGAAGTCAAGTCTTGAAACTCTTGTACGGCTTTTAGGTTCACTTTACTACCTCTCAGTTTCTCATCCATGCTGAGAATAGCATTAAAATCACCCCATAACAGCCAAGGACCCACACAACTAGTAGCAACAGTACGTAAATGATCCCAGACTAAATTGCGTTTGTGGGAAATGGGATGACCATATACTAAAGTAATAAACCAGTCACCTTCCGCAAGATAGTTTGAAAATTTAACTGTGATAGCATGTTTCCCAGCTCCAATGATTTCCAGATCAATCTTGTCTTTGTATAGCAAAGCCAAACCGCCACTCTGACCTTCAGCATCTACCACAAAAGCATTCGGATACCTCAAGGATCTTTGTAAACTCTTTATTTTAATACTGCTAGCTTTAGTTTCTACTAGAAATATAACATCCGGGTTGTGTCTCCGAATCATTTCCTTTAGAGTCTGAGCTACTGTGGAGGTTCCCATACCCTGACAATTCCACATCAACATTCTATACTTGGTGGGCGATATATATCCTCTAGTATGCTTCCAAAACCCAACTAACACACCAATTACTCATACAATCCAACTCCAGTCCTTGAAGAAAGAAACAGAGACTAAACCAATTGAACACAAAAAAACTCAGATGGAATCAAATCAAAACGTAGCTGTTAACCTGTTTCGCAAACCCAGAAGAGAGAAACATTCAATCACTTTCTAGCCACCATCCAGAAGGCTCATCAAAACTGAAGAAAAATATAGCATCTGGACCACTATCTCTGAATAGAAACTCAGCAAAAGCATCCATAAAATGATATTCCACCAGCTCTGAAAGATCTGTCAAATGACATACACTCCACCACAAGAAAAGCCCAGCTATCAATGGAAAAATCCTCTCTCCAACAATTCATCCCTAACTAACAAACAGGAAATAAGTGGATCAAGACCTAGTTTCCTTTCAACAAAGCAATCTGTCATCGGAATTATCGTCACTTTTAATCCAATTGGCCGCTGATACAAATGCACAACAACAAATGCACCTCCACAACAAACTTTATTCAGAAGAAACCGGACCAGAAACTTGAAAAACAAAAGAAAAAACAATACCGGAGAAGGTGCAGGAAAGTGATTGAAAAAAAAAAATAGCTATTGGGAACTGAAATCATTATTTTATACAACTAGGAATTGACCTGAAGATGGTCGGAGTCGACCTGGATCTCACCGGAATCACTCTGGGTTGCCGTAACATTGGGATAAACTACCACCTTCGGCAGGCACTGCCATCAAACTAGGAGCAAAAAAAAACTGACCAGATTCAACTCTAAAGATAACTTGATGAGAAGAAACACACTAACCAATTTAGTTGCCTCCAATAAGATCATGCTCAGTTGTCTTCTTCCCAAAGCTCATTCCTTTTTCACCTCTCAAGCCAGCTATCCCGAGCACGAACCAGTCAACTTGAGTTCTGATCTTCTTCTCCACCTCTCTAAGTTATGTATATTGCAGACATCTTTGTTTCTTATTATCTTAATAGATCAAATGGTGAATACAAGTCATACAAGAGGCTGGCTAGATCAAAGTAGACTAGGACCACGATTGCATAGAAAGCTAGTTGAGATTTTTCAAACTTTAATATTTTAATTATTTAAAAGGGAAATGCAAAGGGTTTCATATTGGGTGATCTTGGACACACCCATAAAACCACTCTCATACCCCATAAATAACTAAATTTTTTACCATACCCCAATAACCACTTCAATCCAATAATATCTCCTAAATTCATTTGGGGTATTTCCAATAGAGGCAAAAAAAACAAAAAAAAAAACAAAAAACAAACAACAACAATGCACAGCTTTGTCATCTTACACTTTCAAAATTCAAAATAATTAGTTGTTGATTTGTAATCATGCTTATTGGCGAGAGAAATGTTGTTAAAGAGCGAGGTAAATTATTAGAGAAGAATTCAAGAACATTTTTTATTTTTTTTGAAGAAAGAAAAATAAGTAAATGACTTGTTTTGTCTTGGGTACGCCTAATAAAAAAAAGGATAATTTAGGAACCTAAATATATCTTAAATAATTTTATTTATTTATTTTAAAATTGGGGTACTTGAGTGTTTTTATGGGTGTGTCCAAGATCACCCTTCATATTTTAGGTAGTACATATTTAGTTGCTTGATAAGTCTTACCAATTTGGAAGAATTCATTTTAGTTTTTATTTTATTTTTCGGTAATGCATTTGAACATTTGGGCATTTACTAAGGCATCAAGCAATGATGTACGCGAAGAGGTGAGGGTGAACAAGTTCATGCTTTGGGTATAAATACTGTTACGCACAATAAACCCTGGTTTTGTACTTCTTGAGCTTTGATGCTTTAGTTACATCATACAACACCTCCTCATCAGCCTTCTTAGTTTATCCTGCACGGCTGCACTCTACTTCAATTACCACCAACTCATAACCTACTATAGTCAATGCACCGAGTTTTGTATTAAACATTTAGACTTAGTCAAGTTCCATATTGGCAATCACTTCATTTAGAATTTCCTGCAGCTCCTTCACCCTTTGCCTTGTAAGTGCAATACAGTCCTGCAGCCATTGTAAAACATTGTTAATAAATTATGCTAATTGGAACCTGAACAGCTGACGTGTAAGCAAGAAATGTTCCACCTGGAAACAAGCCGTCCAGACATATCCAACACCACTGTTGCAAGAGTTTCCATTACGGACTCTTCCTCTGCAGTAGGCTCAGCCAAAATATACTTCTTGTGCAGAATGCATGTCAATGCTAATGGAATGCAACTCAATGTGAGTTTCCTCTTTCCTCTGTTTAGGAGCTCTTTCAATGATTTGCCTTCTATTTGCTCCTCCGAGATGGCAAATACTCTTCCTTCATCATTGACAGACACAACTGGCATGCATACTGTGAAATAAGATGGATACTTGTACAGTAATGATGCAACAGATAAACAATCTAAACTTAAAGGAAAACCATAAAAGATTGCTTCGCATTTGGATCCGTAAAAGTAGCTAGTTTAGCATTTCCATCCAAAGGTAACAAACTTAAAACCAAACTAAATAAATGTGCTCAAAAGGCAGCTTCTTACAAGATTTCGATGGGGGGAGGAAAAAGTACTAGTAACTCCTATCCAACAAAGAATAATAAAGAAAAAACGAGAATGACTGGTAACAATGTTAGTTAAGAGAATGACAGAATGACTCGAGTAAGCAGAATATAATCTTGGAGTAAATGTACAAAAGCAAAATATTCTGATGTATCTTGTTGGCAACTACTAATTAATTAATAATCCATGCTCATGCATCATATTCACTAATTTACAAACTGAATCAGCTCCATCTCTGATCAAATTAAGCTGACCCAACGAGTTTGTAGGGAGAGTCCACCCCACATCCCACAGAGTTGATTTCACCTGGGAACTCTCGAATTCTCTAAATGAGTTTTCATCTCGTGGTCTTCTCACTCGATTGAAAAATGCCTTAAATTTAAATCAGACACCACTAATGATTTCAATAACACCAAGCACAGAATAGACAATTGCAATGTAGCAAGAACCAAAAGAGGAAATGAGGAACTGGAAGAAAGAGAGACATGTCTAAACTCTAAAGTATCCTTAATTGTTACTTTGTTAGTGATCTATATATCCACCATTTTATTTCTCTCTACTCTCAGCTCAACTCTTTGTTTGTTCTCTTTGTTCAACTTCAGACATGATAATGAAAAGTTTTTTTCTTTTCTCTGTTTTTTTTATTTTGTCACATTGTTGTTTACACCCAATGAAACAAGTCATTCCCTAGCCACCTAAATAGTGCCATGGCCTCCACATCACACACCAGCTCCTGGTATGAAGACATGCTCTCAGCCACGTGCAAGATATTAATATGAAAATTCGATGACCATTTAAGTCTTAAAAAGGACATGGTTCCAGGGACCAACACCACTTCACATATGTGCAAATTCCTTTTTATATGTTCTAAACTTATTAGCATAGTAGTGTCTTGGCCATGTTTGGCTAAACTACCCAACAAGTTTGGAAGAGTGCCAAGGTTAACAAAGAATTAGGAAACATAGATTAAAGTGTCCAAGCTTCCTAAATAAAATTGTTTGGAGTTTTGGTTATTCTAATTGTGTGGATTTTTATGAAACTTTGCAAAGAGTTTGTTTGGCTATGTTAAAACGTTCTTTACGATGAAGCTACTTCGGATAAAACACAACCAAGATGATATATAGAGAAGGGACTGCGGATACAACAAGGGGAGAGCCAATTAACTAAAAGCATGCACGAGGGTGTGCGAACATGCGAACATACCAAACAACTTAATTAAAATGGCAGAGGATGGCACTTTCTACTCTTGCAATTGACAAAGGTACGATTTTTAGGCAATCTAGATGGGGAGATACTAAGTACTAACCATGATTGATGTGGCGGTAAATATTATTTGGACAGTAGAATGATAGGGGAATGTCAAGATAAAACTGGTGGAGACTACAGTTACACCTGGAAGTATGGAAGATTCCAATGAATAATGACAATGGCAAGTATATGATAGACCCAAACCGACTCTACCTTCAAACTGTCCACACTTAACCTCCTCCGAATGGAAGATGTGGGATTTTCCTCAATTCCTTGGTGCTACGTAGTAGACTTAAGCAACCATTTCCAAACCCCGGGTGTGGAACTAAATCCCTGGTTTGACCTTCACTCCTTTTATCAATCTGGAACCTATCGGTGCTAAATAGAGTCTGATAATCCACTTTTTAACT
Organism: Coptis chinensis; assembly: GCF_015680905.1. Taxonomy (NCBI): domain Eukaryota; kingdom Viridiplantae; phylum Streptophyta; class Magnoliopsida; order Ranunculales; family Ranunculaceae; genus Coptis; species Coptis chinensis. The sequence goes on along the minus strand of NC_141459.1, from coordinate 93,629,739 downwards.
CAAGTTTTTCTCACAGAAAACGATGTGAGATGTCAAGTAGAAAATAACTCCCCTCCCTCCCCCCCACCCACACGCACACACACTAGGTTATCAGTCTGGAAGTTATCGGTGCAAAATAGAGTCTGATCATCCACTTTTTAACCCAAGTTTTTCTCACAGAAAATGATGTGAGACATCGAGAAGATACTCATGGTGCCCCAATATATAGTTGCCTTTCCAACATATCCTTGGGGTTGAATCTGTAACATCTCTGGTTGATTAGTTTTAGCATGAAATATAGGTACAACCTTACAATATGGAGCACAGGATGTGTGCCGCGGTGGTCTACATTTTTCTTCATATTTTTAGGTACACTACTGCAATAGGAAGCCTAGGCAGGAAGCCTCAGCTGAGAGCAGTTAACGAAGACATAGTTGGACTCTATATTCCCACTTGTGCTTCTTACATTATGTCATAAAAATAAAAACCTGGTAGTTAGCAAATAGTACCAGGTATGCCATCCAAGCAGCCTTTCCAGGGATCAAGCATAATTCTTTCAAGTCCACCATTATATAGTTGCCCCAATATATAGTTGCCTTTCCAGCATATCCTTGGGGTTGAATCTGTAACATCTCTGGTTGATTAGTTTTAGCATAAAATATAGGTACAACCTTACAATATGGAGCACACGATGTGTGCCGCGGTGGTCTATATTTTTCTTCATATTTTTAGGTACATTACTGCAATAGGAAGCCTCAGCTGAGAGCAGTTAACGAAGACATAGTTGGACTCTATATTCCCACTTGTGCTTCTTACATTATGTCATAAAAATAAAAACCTGGTAGTTAGCAAATAGTACCAGGTATGCCATCCAAGCAGCCTTTCCAGGGATCAAGCATAATTCTTTCAAGTCCACCATTCCAGAACTGCAATCACAACAAAAACGGCCACTAATGAAAAATATGAACCTCAACGAAAAGATTTGAGTTTGTATTTTAAAGTCAATACATATCTAAAGCAATGAAGATATACAGTTAGATTAAAGAATGGTCCCATACTCCCAACAAATCATTGAAAATTTGTTGGCAACTCATTAAGAGAGTTAAGAGTATGCATTTGTTAAGACTATGGAAAAAGCATATCATACCAAGGATCAAAATCAAAATAGAAGCTTTGACTAATTTAAAAATATAAAAAACAAAAAGACTCGAGTTTTTAGGAGACAAAAAGGAGGAATTAAGACAAGTGACAAAATTACCTTAAAATTATATCAGTCAACTGAATCGATAAAACAGGTGCTGCCTCTGCTGGTCTGCTAGGCCTAATGAGGGGAGAACATATTGGATAATTGGAGGCATGTGGAAATCAATAGCTGGAAACACAATCTAATTCAAATTAACTTCCTGTACAAAATAAGCACACACACACCAAAAAAAAGAGAGAAAAAAATACTAGCTAGACAGAGAAAATTGTATAGAGATTCAACCTATGTAGCCCTCGCCAGGTGACACAGAGGCAGGAGTCATAACTTCCATTTTGATAGCAGCCAGCATTGTCTGTGCATCAAACAAGTATTCAAGATTTCATACATACAGTATTCTTGTGTATATGTATGTACAAATGGTTCATGGCCCAAGGCCAAACAATAGCACACGATAAAAGCGCTTGCTGTGTGTCCGATTTTCACCAGTGCCGAACCATCAGCAGATGCAACAGCCCCTTAATGAACAGACATAAGCAAAGCAAAAGCTACTGAAAAAAAAAAAAAAAAAAAAGAATAACGGCAAAAAAAATCAAGCTTTAACTCACCAAGAGCCACAGTTGTATCCTTGGCATCAGGGCGTATAGACTCGAGAAGATGACGCTCATAGAACCGAAAAGGGAAGAGGCCACTAAAAGCATCCACTTCCATCTCCCCCGCCAAATCTCCAGAGGCATCTGTTAACCCCATTCTATCTTCTCGTTTCTCCTGCCTTCTACAACCAGAAAGTCTAAACCAAAATAACAAACTTATAAATTAGATAAATACATCCAATAGCAACAAATTATGCCACCAGCTTTGCAGTTTATACCCACGTACATAAATAGATGAAGAAACATGAAGAACCTAGGGAACTAAGAAATGGAAAGGGATTAAAAAAACAAAACAAAACAAATTACTAGCTTCTCTATCATTAGACAAATTTCTACAACAAATTGCTGACCACAAAAGCTCAAGATGATAATCTTCATTAAACCATAGTGCTTTGGACACGATTCATGAAACAACGAACACAAGATACAGTAAAGCAACTTATTTGTCTAAAAAGAGATTACGAACAAGGGTTGCAGAGTTGATTACATATTGTATAAGATAAACAGCATCCAATCAGATAGCACTTGTAATCATTACTCCGACATACTTAAAACTGACGAGTATAAACTGCTATATCTTACATCAGATTCTAATTATCTTTAGACATGGGCAATACGACATTATGATCTTCATCAAATCAGAAAAATCATTACACAAACAGACTTAAAAAATATTTATCCATATAAAACTTTGTACATTGCCTGTCATTGCATACTAGCACCATAAACCAACATAAAAAACAGTAATGATAACAATAAATATCCAATTCACGTACCATACAAGTTTCAAGAACATGCATGTATATGAAAACAAACAAAATAATCATACTTTAGGTTATTCAGGACTTTACAAGAAACCCATTTGAAGTAATTTGTATATATAGCAGCAATATATAATATGAAACAAAACTATGTATTAATTTATACTAAAATAAACAAGTATTCAAAGTTTGGTTGAGGTGGCAAAGTAGGGGAGAGCTATTTTCGCCAAGTTTAAAGTCTGTCAGTGACTTCTGCTCGAAACCTCAAAACCCCTGGTTCTGCAATTGGGTATTTCGGGGTCGGGCTTTTATTTGGGAGCCCAAAAATATAAGCCCATATCAGCATTGTTGCATTCCATACTTACAAGAATAAAAGCTTTATTATTTCCCATTATTATACCAAAGAAGTGCCAAATGACCAAACTACATATAAAATCTAAAACAACTCAAAATTTCACCTACAAAATAAATTAAAATCTAATTTTTTTTTTTGTAGAGATGATCTACTGAGTATACCTTTTAGCATAAAAAAATACCTACTATGTATAAACTATATATATCACCGACACATGTCTACTTTTTTTAAAAAAATCTAACCACCTAGAAATGGCGAGTCTAAATCCGATGGCGAGTCTAAATCCGCCCCTCTTTGTGGAGAAGATAACTTGTTACTGATGGCGAGTCTAAATCCGCCCCTCTTTGTGGAGAAGATAACTTGTTACTGATGAGGAGAGAGAGTTTTATTTGAGTTGAAGAGATTAGAATAATAGATCTATGTTCTAGTTAAAGCATCATTTTATTAGATATAAAATAATGTTAAATTAAGGGTATAATAGGTAAACACGGTTCGGTTCCACTGGTTAACCGAAACATGAAACCGAAAACCACACCAACCCTACCTATATCACAAATTCACAGCCCCAACTTGCCAATCAACAAACTGAAGGCACCAGTCTCGAGCCCATCCAACCAAAATTGAACCAAAATGCTTTTTAGTACCAAAATCCAAACCCAACAAAAGTCTATTATCTAACAGTCAAAATGTCACTAACAGGTCAAGGGGATAAGGTAAAGCCAATTTTTTTAGCAAATTTCCACTACCGCACTTCCAATTTTTTCACAACTATAGTGAAAATATAATCAACAAAAAAAAAATAGTATGAAAAAAAAAAAACTAATAAAAACATTCTAACAAACCAACGTTTTTTTTTACTTCTCTTTTTTCCCTTACAAAATTATCATCTATCATTTATTTTGAGTCCAAAACTATTAAAGAGAGACAAATGTGTTTGTGATGGTTTGATGAGTTAATGAGACTAAAACAAATAGCCAAAGTCTCAAAGCCCAACCGGTCAGTTTGTATAATTCTAATAACTCATAACAAACCCGTAAGCTCTCTCTCATTTCTTTCACTTTAAATTCTTAAACAAGTGTCAGACCTCAACAAAAAATAAAAAACAAATGCATAAAGGACTTGCGATGCAGCTTGTTACACGTTTGTCATAATTATTTATAAAACTCGTTATCATTATCATTAAAAATTTCACTTAAAAAAACAAAAAACAGATAACAAAACAAAATAAGGTAATTTTTTTACTTTCAATGTGAATATTTTATAGTTTTCTCTACATGATAGTAGGGTTATATAAACTTATAGTATTATAGAAAGTTAACAATTTGTTGAATTGTTGTAGACTTTTGGACTAGATTATATAGATAATAATAGACATAGCGTTTGTCCTAATTATTTGTAAAACCCGTTCTTATTATCAATAAAATTTCCACTAAAAAAAACAAATGTATAACAAAACAAAACAAGACAATTTTTTACTTTCAATGTTAATCTTTATAGTTTTCTCCACATAATAATAGGGTTATATAGACTTATAATATTATCATAAGTTATCAATTTGTTGAATTGTTGTATACTAGATTATGTAGATATATATATAAACATAGTAGTATCAATTAATGGCTTAAGTGCTTAAGTAGTTAACTTTGTCAGTAAATATTAAATTCTTAGTAGTCATGACACTATAGCTTTGTGAATTGAAATAAATGCATAATTTTGTTGGTATTTATTGTTTAAATCTTTTAACAAAAAAAAATAAAAATAAAATAAGAATTGCATACTTTTATTTGGGGGTATGCACATAATCTCGTACCCTTAGTTTATAATCTTGTCTCCGTCCCTAATCACTACCATACTTTTATATTTGTCATGCAATAACGAAATCAGCACAACTAGCTCAAGGACACTCAGGTTATTGGAATGTACATGATTGATGATTGATATTGTTATTATAGTAATTAAATGTTGAAATAAGTATTTGTGTTAGTTTTTAAGGTGATGAAAACAGTAGGATTGCTGAAACCATTGCTCTTGGAGCAACTGAAACACTTCTATTAGCTGTAACTGGTAACATGTGGGAATATGAATTATTTGCATTTTTATGGATTTTTTAAATCAGCTTCTAATATAATATTTGCATGTACAGGAAGTGTTACGATTAATGTTGTTGTTGAAACTCGCATGGAAGAAGCTGAAGCTGAAGCTGATATAAATCGTAATTTTAGTGATCCTACATAAAGAAATTAAAATTTTAGTGGTGTTGTTTAGTGACCTTGAGGTTTGTATCTTTAGAGTGACTCACCGGTGCAGCATCGCCCTAGACTGACCAAAAATAAATGTTATTGAGTTATTATTGGCTATTGAAGGATTAGGGTTATTATTGGCTATTGAAGGATTATTGGTAACACAATTTTTAGTCCGTGTTATTATTGGCTATTGAAGGATTAGGGTTTATGTTATTATTAGTTTGGATTGTGAATTTTGTTATAAAGTTTAGATTTATTGCTATTGATTGATGTAATTGAAGAAGGAAGTGGATGTGGACAAATTAAGTTGATTTGATAGTAATGACTTGTGAAGTTATTAAGTTGATTGTGAAGTTAATGTGTCAGGCAAGTTTTAGATGATTGAATTGGGTTAAAAATGATGTTAGCTTTTATAATTTATTGAGAGTGATGAGCTGCCATATGTCCAGGAGTTTTTTTGCCTTGAGTAATTTGTTTGTTTTTGAGGCTTGAATAATTGGGTTAGAGAGAGAATACAGGCAGTAAAATTTTTAAATGTCACTGCTTTGAGAATACAGGTAGTGCGTGTCTAAATCGCAAAGTTCCAAGTGAAGGCACTCTTTTTCATCAGAGGAGGATATTCATCATGTTAATTTTCTCAGATTTCCATTTATTTCATTGCAAATATATCCATGATATTGTCTATTGTTGATGATGATCAATCATACTCTTTCACTTTAATGTTTTCTATACGACTCTCTGAACAGTAGTTTTTTGGACAATTATTTGATTGCATGGTGTTAGCTTTGATTCTTTGTCTACATCAGAAACACATACTGATAACTTATTGATATAACTAATTGAACTCTAAAAGGTCTGAATATAACTTATTGATAACATTATAACACTACGGAAAAGTAGTAGAGAATTAAGTGCGTGCTTGATAACTAATTTTCCCACTAGCAAATCAGTCTTTTCCCACGTAACAACCTATTTGCCACTGCTTGGTAGCATTTTAGGAGCTGGCAAACTTTTTTGTGATTTGCCGGCAAAACAGTCACATGACCCAATTTTCCCACTCGAAGCAGGAAAAATTTATCCATCTCGGAGATGGATATATTTTGCCAGAGGAAAATCGCCCAAAATTTTCCCACTTCATTTGCCAAATTGAATCAACCCTAGATCGCAATCTCTCGTACTCACTCTCTTCTCTCATACTCACTCTCTCTCAAGTTAGCGCCGCAACTTTCTTTTCCTCTTTCTCTTTTGATTTTTTTCAGAAAAAATCGATTTCAAGGTTTGTGTTACTCTACTGATCTGTGATTTTAATAACTATGATTTTGATTTCGCACGGTTTGTAAGAAGATTGGAAGAAATATTGGTGGTGTTCCTGAATTTGCTGATCTGTTTTACCAAAGAAAGTTTAACTCTATTGAGGTAATTTTTACTAGTTATTATAACTTGATATTTTTTTTGTTGATCTGCTTGTTGGGAGTTGACTATTTTGTTTTTGATTTTTAGCTGTTAATTATTTGTTTATTTTGATTTGGACTTGATTATTTGTGTCCTATTACTCACCTATTAATTCTAGGAAGAATTCCTTTTTGGGGAAAAAGTAATAAATTTTAGGCAAATTTTTCAACAAAGCTTCTTACTCTGTGCTGCCCATCAATTTCTTTTGATGGCAGTCGATGGTATCCTGTGTCCAAATCTCTGTTTGTGGATCTTAAACGTGAAGAGTTTTTTTTTTTTTATAAACATAGAGAGTTATTTCCCCAGTATCCTCCAATTGTCATGTATGCTTAGAGTTGCAGTGATCATCGATTGAGATATATAGGAACTATAAGTACTTACAAGAGCTACAGGACTTGTTATGTATTTCAGTAAAAAAAAAAAAACTCGTTCCCAGTACGCAACAAGTTTTTTGTTCTTGGTGAATAGGATTTGACACCAAAAGTTTCAGTTATCTCCTTTGTATCTCACACATTCACATAATTATTTACTACATCTTGTACATACTCTTTTTCTACTCCATTGCAAAAAAGTAAAGAAAAGAGAATATACCTAAGCCACTTTGTTGTCTTTCCAGAAGTTGGAAACACTCCCTAAGCAATTTACTGAACTGGAACTATTACCTATTTCAAACTTTAAAAAATTTGAGCCATCACCTTTGTATATATATTATATATATATATATATATATATATATATATATATATATTTATAATATTATTTTAAATTGATTAGTTCAATCCTCTATTATGGAGATTCCTCGTAGATGTTCAATAGAATGTACTGTCTAATACTCTAATGATCCACTTATAAATTAATACAACACCACAACATCATTCATTCCCTGACAATTATATCATTGAATGCGATATGGTAAACAAAATAGCATATTACAGTCTAAAGTCTAAACTAAAATCAAAGTGCACAAATTTAGGGGAATTTGAGAATATTACTTCATATGTTTCATTAGAAGAAGAAGCAAACAAGGTGAATTTATTAGTTAAAGGCTTGAAGCATAAGAGGGCCTGGGGAGTAGGGATTGAGTCATTTTCTTACGATAATGGTCGACGCAATTTGGAAACTCTATAAACAATGTACGTACGTATTGTCAGATAGGTATCAATGGCTCGGTACACTTTCTAGGGAATACTTAGAGTTGGTAGAAGTTTGGTTGGTCTCGTCTTCAGAGAGCTCAGGGAGCCACTTAGAAGCAAAGTTTGTGATAATTGAACCGATCATGTCAGGTCTAACCCTTTTGGCCTTAATGCCGGAAATGGTCTTGATGAAGTAATCCATGTCGAGAATACTTGCACAATCGTCGAACCAACATTCCACTGCAAGTTGTCCCATTGACATAGTAGTAATGGCAGCAAATTCTAGTGAACTAAGCTTCATCATTTTAGATTGGAATTAAACAAAGGGTATTTGTTGTTGTGTCAGAGAAATGTAAAGATTTAAACTTGATAAAATAATTATAATGCATTATTTGTATGCTTTATTATGGATGGATAATATGTTTTATCATGGGTATACACTGATAGGAAACTTAGTTGTGTTAAGTGGAATTGATCTCTCTGACATATTGTGTTTTGATCTGCCGTACTCGGGTAGTTTTGAATTTTGATGACTTTGTACAAGATTATAACCTATAGGTTGTGTTTGTTAGGAAAATAATAGTTTCAACAACAATGTCAGTGCGTAAAAAATGGTATAGAAAAAAGTTTGTATATTTAGCTTGGTTAAGAAGGGTCGTGGTGTGGACTGTTTTGGAGGCATTATCAGTCATTCATTTTTTCACTTACTAAATTTTATTTGGATTGTTTGAACTTTGAAGGAGAATAATGAATGATATGAACTCTGTGGTGTGAAGTGTGGTGGAGGCTGTGAGTCTGGTGGTGTGAAGTGTGTGTTTGGTGGTGTGAAGTGTGGTGGAGGCTCTGAGTATATGGAGGTATGTTTGTATGTGGTGGAGGTTTGTGTAGTGTAGTGTAGTATGTGTGCAGTGCAGTGTAGTGTGTGTGGTGGTCTAGTGCAGGTGGTGTGAAGTGTGGAGGAGTGGAGGAGTGGTGAAAAGTGCGCAGTCGGGTGGTGTGAAGTATGGAGTGGTCTGGCTGCTGGTGGCTGCTGCTACTGTTGCTGGTGGAGTTGGTGGTGGCTGCTCCTACTGCTGCTGTGGATGTTGATGCTCCCCTACCGCTTTGTGGATCTTTGGTGGAGTTGGTGGTGGGCTACCGCTGGCTTGGTGGTTGTTACTGCTGTTTTTTGTGGATCTTTGGTGGAGTTAGTGGTGGTATTCTTTGCCGGTAAAGTTAGGTGTGTGTGTGTGTGTCTTTGCCTCGCCACTCTGCTTCTAGGTTAGTATGTGGAAGTATGTGGGATGAGATTCAAAAGTACGTTGAGGGAATTGATGGAAAAATGGGGTCTGACGAAGGGTGTGGGGTGCAGTTGGATAGGAATCATGAGTTAGTGTAAATACTTGTTCAAATTGTGTTGTGTTCAGTTGATCAAACCGATGTTAGCTATTTGATTTTGGAGCTTGGCCTTACTATAGGTCCATGTCCATAGGTTTTGATTTTGGAGCCTGACCTTACCATAGCTATTTACATGAAAAACTTATTTTTCAGATATTGGCCACTACTGACACTTGCACTTAGACAGCACTAAGTTGTCTTGCTTTTCATGTGTACAATGGGACTCTTTGAATGCTCCTATAGGATAGTTTGTGTGTGTGTGTGTGTGTCAGGTGGTGTGTGCTCTTGCTAGCTGCCTATGCATGCGGCTTGTTGCTAGTCATTTCGTATATATGTATTTGTATCTCAACTTTGTGGATATTTTAGTTGTTACTTATTATTACACTTTATGAATTTGTGTAGAATGAGGAGAACTACACGTGAGCGTAGGGCAGTCGCGACTTTGGTGGTTGTTGTTATTGCTCAAGCTATGATGACATACTACGATTGGTGGTATAGGATATATATAACTAGGTGTAGAGTTGTTAGAGCTATACAGGCACCCGTACCTAGGGCTCTGCGTAGGAATATGGATCTGCAACGGAGTGTTGTATTGAGGAGGTTTTATATGGACAATGACCGCTATTGTCATAACATGTTGAGGATGAATAGAGAAATGTTTTCACGCTTCTACCTCGCTTTTGCTTGTGGACTTGGTCTTAATGATGCCCGGTATCTCGAACCGAGGAGCAAGTCGCGTATTTCTTGTACACAATCGGGCATGACATGCAACAACAAAATATTGAGTTGCAATTCTTCCGCTCATGTGAAACAGTTCATCGTATTTCCATGTGGTATTGCAAGTGGTTTTGAGGTTATATAGAGAAGTGGTCAATAATGCTACCGCTGCAAACTCTCCTAAGCAGTGCTCGGAAACAAAATAATGGCATCAGTATTTTCAGGTTAGAGAGATATAGAAGCATGTTGATGTCCATTCTATTAAACTTTTGACTTATAAAATTGTCGTTAACAACCATTTTTGGTTTTAGGACGCTGTGGGTGCTATTGATGGTACTCACATTGCTACCAAAGTAAATGCTGAAGACTAGGGTAGATATCGTAATAGAAAGGGTGTCGTCAGCCAAAATGTGTTGGTTGCCTGTACATTTGACATGAAGTTTACTTATGTACTTGCTGGATGGGATGGTTCTGCCCATGATGGTCGAGTCTTGAGGAGTGTCGTATCTCGCCCTGGGAACAAACTTACTCTACCCACTGGTATGTCAAGGTTTATAATTGTAATCTATCTTAGCACATAAAAATGTCATATACTAAACTTAACATGACACCGTCCCAAAATCGAAGTACTATCTTGCGGATGCTGGTTTCGCATTAGTCCCGGGATTCCTCACACCCTTTCCTAGCATGCGATATCATCTCTGTGACATAGGCACAGAGGATGCTCAAGATTACAAAGAGTTGTATAATTTTAGGCATTCGTCATTGCGTATGGTTGTTGAGAGAACAATTGGGTTGTTGAAGAAACGTTTTGCATGTCTTAGGCATGCTCCTCATTATGATACGAGTGTACATACGAAAGTAATCCTTGCATGTTGTGCTATCCATAATTTCTTGAGGGAGGAAAACCCAGACAGTATGTTAACTGATGAAGAATTGAGCTCGGATGAGGAAAATGGGGATGCGGGCATTAATGAGGATGACATTAATGGTAACGAAGACTAACAAGTACCAATTGATATGGTACCTGCCCACGGTTGGACAAATTGGAGATGCTTTGGCTTTAATGATGTGGCAAGATACCATGGGACCACATTAAATATGTGATGGTGTTTTAATTATCTTTTATAATGGATCACGTTGTCTTTTTAATGTGAATTTTTATTAGTGAATTGGTGCTTGTATTAATTATGGTTTTTAATGGATATTGTTATCTATGAATTTGTTTAATGAATACTTATTAGAGGTCATTAGTTATTAATGAATTTGATATTGTTTTTTTATTTCTTTGTTTGTATTTTAATGATACTTCTAACAGTTATGGCTAGGCGGGCGGGCAACTCATCCAAGGGTAAGGGTGTGGTTAGTGAGGGTGAGGTGACCAAACCACCTATTCCCAGGCAGAGGCAAATTCGTTGGTACCCCTCAATGGATGAGATCTTAATCGAGGTCTTGTTAGAAAATACTTTAAATGGTTTAGGTAGGAAGTCGGACAATGGGTGGAAGCCCAAGACCTTAAAAGAGGTTGCTAAGGCTGTGAATCAACGATTGAATATGTCAATCGGGAATGACAATGTGCAGGCTGAAAACAATGAGGAAAGATTACCTTGCTGCCAAGTCGGCTGTCGAGGCTAGTGGTTTTGGTTTTTCGTACAACCTACAAACCAATTGTATTGATGCTGATCATGTGGCATGGGAAGAGTATTGCAAGGTAATATATTTTACTAACTTGTAACTCTAAATTACTACTTATTATTACAATATCTTCTAAGCAATTGATTATTGTTATAGGCCCATCCTACAGCAAGGCCTCTACGAAAGAAGATGTTTCCTCATTTTGAGGAAGCTTGTATTGTATTTGGGAGTGATGTGGCAACTGGGGAAGGGGGCAATGCTGGACACGATGATGAGGAAGTAGTGATTCTAGATGAAGAAGTTGGAGATGAAAGGGCAGAGAATACAATGGAAGAGTCAAGTCAGCCTCCAAGTCCACATCCTAATGCCAATGATGGTGATAGTTCACCTGGTGAAAGCTTTGTAGTTGGTGATTCTACACAAGCTGGTAGTCGGCGCATTACTACCCCTCCTTTAGTGAAGCACAAGAAGTCTCGTCTTGGTCTTGAGGCCATGCCTCCACCCCCAGATTTCAAGGAGTTGACCGAGGCAGTGCGTCAACTAACTAATGCCTTCACTCCTGTTGACCCTTCCACCTTGTTAATCGCTGCTTTAGAAGAACTTCGTAACATGGAACATGATCTCATGTTGAGGCCCCTTGATTTGTTTGTAGAGAATGAGGCCTTGCTTAAGTTCTTTTTGGGGATACATAATCCTCGGTTGAAGTATTCGTGGCTTATGAGAAAGCTTGAGAAGTCAAGGAAGTAGATCGAGCAGTAGAATGTAGGCCGTTAACTTGTGTCTTTTGGATATTTTAGAATGATATTTTGATTTAGAATTCGCTATATGTATGATATTTTGAATTAGAATTAACTATATGTATGAATGCATGTCTTTTATATAGATTAACGTTGGTTATTGTGCTGTCTTTTATATAAGGCTTGATGTCTGGTTGTTTAAGAATACAGTTTATGTAGTTTTCTTTTGATACGAGGATAGGTTTCTACCAGCTCACTAGGAAACTCTTCTGACACATGGATCGAGTGACGGTGCTTTTAGCACAAGAACTGGGAATCGTGTGAGTTGAGTTAGGAGCAATGATAGTAAACTTTTTGAAATAATTGTTTGTATATGTGACTTGGGGTTTTGATTTAAGTTGGTTTAATTCTTTTAATCGAGGCATGAGGTTTTATATAAGCCTTGGATGTATATTTATTGGATTTTCAGGTTAAGACAGGATGTGTGCATATGAAATGTCAGAAATACAAAAGAGACTCTGCCAATTTTTTTTTCTAGAATGTGATGTTTTATAGTTAATTTAGTAAATAGAATATAGTTGGTTGGTCCATCACGTCTCAAGTTTTGAATATAGTGTGTAGTGTATGAGTGTTTGAATTAGAACTTGGTATATGTATGAATGTATGTGGCTTTTGGATACTAGAACTTGGTATTTTATCCGTTCTAGAACTTGGTATTTTATCCGCTCTTGGATACTAGAACTTGGTAGTTTATGTGGCTTTTGAATGCCAATGATGGTGATAGTCCACGTACATATGTTTAGTTTCAAATTTAACATTAGATTTGTGATACAGATATGGGGAGGCATTTTTGCTATGTAGTCCTCGAAGGCTTCACTCGTGGAGTTTACAAAGATTGGGAAGATTGTAAAACTCAAATAAATGGCTACAAAGATGCGAAGTTCTATGGATGCCAGTCCATAGAAGAAGCTGAAGAAAAGTTGGCCGCTCACCTTAGGCGTAGAATGTCTACTACATCTATTCTAAGTAGGTTCATTTGACCCGTCGAAGAGACCCAGACGATGATTGCAACTCCCCAAATTGCTATGAAACCTTCTGACATTCCAAATGCACCAATAGAGAAGATGGGACATAATGTGGTTGAGCAATGTGATGATTGGGTGTACATCCGGTATTTGATAGTTGTGTTTTTAGTTGTTTTAATTGTTGTTATGATTAAGTTACTTTTCATGTTGTAGTCGAATGCGTTGTAATTTAAAGACTTTGAACCAAGTATTAAGTTATCTTTGTTCGTGTAAGGTTGTACTTATATATTTTCATCTTTGTTGATGTAAGGATATTTTACTTCGTATTTGTCTTTGTTCATGCGTTGTAATTTATTAATTAAATCTACATTTGAACCAAGTCTTGTTCTTTGCGTCGTATTCGAATGTTTTGCATCAGTTTTGTAGGTAAGTGCAGACTGTGTGAGTGCTCTGTGTAGGTGAGTGCTCTATGTAGGTGAGTGCAAACACTGTACGTTTTAGGTGATTTGTGTGTGCACTGCTAGTGTGTGTCTGATCAGGTGGTGTGTTTTATGTGTGCATCGAAGACTTGTTATGACTTAACACGAAATCCTAGCTTCATTGACTTGCATATGCTTAGTGCTTTCATTCAATGGTGGTAGTTCTCCAACTCAAAGATTGGTTTGCTATTACTCATGCATATGCTCTCTCTCTCTCTCTCTCTCTCTCTCTCTCTCTCTCTCTCTCTCTCTCTCTCTCTCTCTCTCTCTCTCTTTCTTCTAATTGAGATATTCATTTTAGTTTATTACATTATATAGCTTGCATCCCAGCTTAATCAGTCTACACAGAATCAGAGACACAAGTAACAGCGACATTCACCCGTTTGTTCCCTGTTTTGATTTTGCTTACAGTGCTAAATTCATGTAGCAACGAAAAGTCACTTTGCCTATTTTCAATGCCAAATGAACTTATTTGCAGTTAACTCAGACGCCTGAGTCCGATAAGTTTAATTTGCAGTTAACTCAGACACCTTATTCCTGAAGCATATATAATACTCTGAGCAATTCAAGCAACACAATAAGAAAGAGACAGAAGATGCTGGATCATTACATGAATTCAACTATACTATTTTCAGGTTGTTTGACTTTGTGTTTGTAAAATATCTCTAGGATTACTAAATGAACCCAAATATGGCCACTTGAGAGATCTCCATAAAGCGATAAAGATGTGTGAGCCTGCGCTAGTTTATTCAGAACCCACTATCACAAAACTAGGGAAACAACAAGAGGTTCATTTCTTCGTCAATCCTTAACTCTATTCTGCAAACCATTTCAATGCTTAACCCCTGTTGTGCAACCTGATCCTCGTCACTTCTTTGTTCTCCGTGCTCATGTTTTCAACTATCGAGGCAGGAGGTTGTCTTTGCATTCTTGGGGAACTATGACCTAAAATCTGATGCAACAATGACCTTTAGGGGATTGCAATATACTTTGCCTCCATGGTCCATCAACATCCTTCCTGACTGCAAGAACCCTGTTTTCAACACTGCAAAAGTGAGGATCAGACTCTAGCTAAGTCGGTCCTTACATTTCTCTTTAAGATTCACACTTGAGCAATTAGAGATTTTGTTATCACTTGGTGATCGATCAATACTGAAATGTCTCACATAACATCCAAATTACTGTACAAATAGGCTCTCAAAGCTCACAAACCAAGTACTCACCAGTTTTGCAAAATTTTCCATGGAAGTCACACAACGAACAAGCAGCCTCCGAAGATGACAAATCAATTACAAAGGCCGGGTTGATGGAGCAAATTAATATTACAAGAGATTCTTCAGACTATTTGTGGTACTCAACAGAGTGAGTAGTTCGCCCATCAACACTCTCACTTGATTAGTTTTAGTTGGTCATCTTTACCTCTAATCCAAAGTCTCCTCTTCGTTCAGTGTCAAAATAGACCCGAATGAAGGGTTCCTAAGAAATGGAAACTCTCCTGTGCTCACAGTGCAATCAGCAAGTCATGCTTTGCATGTTTTCATCAATGGTCAACTATCAGGTAGATAGATGATTTTTTACAAATGCAAACACGAAGTTACAATATATAAGTTTTCTCCCTCAAAGTACTGATCCTAGATTTAGTTAAGTACACAAAATGATAGGTGGTTTAGCGTGAAAAAGATCTAATAAAGGTACAAACAATCTAAAACAAAGCTCACTTCCTCTGCATATGGGACAAGAGTCTAAACATTCAGCTCATTTTTCATGAAGTCAGAAGGATTAATTACCTCCATTGGTCTAAAAGATTAGGAAGAACATTAAAAAAAAAGAATTCAACAACTATGATTGAAAAATGGTAGCCATTTCTTGCTTTCATTACACATTCAGCAATGTCATCCTCGCTATAGATTCGATTGAAAATACTGACCAAGTACACTTCACACAGCAGCAGCAGCCACCAATAGCACACTTCACACACTCGCCTACACTTCACACAGCAGCAACACACACTTCACACATAGCAGCACACCACACACACTCACCTACACTTCACACACAACAACACACACTTCAACAAATATGAAGTCTACTGCCATGAATACTCCACTGCAGGGAATGAATACTCCACTGAAGGGAGGGAGGGGGTAGTATCATCAACCACACCAGAAGGTTCACCAAGTCCACCAACGTTTTCAGCACTCTCAACTTGTGTATCACCAAAGCTTTCACCAAGTACACTCGCAGCTTATGGAGTGTCACCAACAACTGGCCCAAAGCTTTCACAAACATTCGGAGTATGAAGTGAGTAGTCATTCCCAAAAATTACACAAGCTTCAGCAAAATAGGTAAACATCCTCCTTTTTAGGTGTCTCGCTGCGGGATGTGCCTATAACAATAAACAATTTCTAACAAGCACGCTGTGGTTATAAACATAGTAATAATTTGTTACAAGATAGTCAAGTAAATTACCTTGAAATACGCATCCCGTGCTTGACGATCAGCGTCAATACACTTGGTTTGTTGGTTGTATGAAAAACCAAACTCAGTACTCTCGAGAAGTTCTTTGACAGCTATGTAATCTCTCTTCAACGTTTTCATGCATCCTAGAACATACATTGTCATCCCCAACTGATGAGTTCAATCGTTGATTCAACTCTCTAGCCATCATGGACAAGGTCTCACTCTCCCACCCATTATTTGATGTTCTGCCCGTACCATTTACAAAATGATCCAACAACAATTCATTTAGGATCTTATCGATCGTGGGAGACCAACGGGTATGCTGGCGACTTGCCATAACTACGAGAAAAAAAAGTTAAATGTGAACTAATTGAACAACGTATTTCACAAGTAATCAAACTAACACTTACAACCATTTTATATATACACTAATAATTAATTAATAATCCATTAAAATATAAGCCAGATTCACACATTTTGTTAGTAGGCAACGAGAACATATTCATAACATGGCAAAAGGTTATGGTTATTAGCGGAATGCTTGCATGAAAATGTCATATTAAAACAAAAGAATAACCAGCAACATAGTAACAATTTCTAAACGCTTTTAAAAATTTAATGCACTCCATGAAATTAGGCTACATTTTCAACAACTACTTGTACAAATGGTGGTCGCATGGGGAGTTTAGAGTATTTGATTCTTTTAGAGCTATGCACCTTCCAATGCAAACAATATTGCTCCAACAGGCCATTCATATACACTCAAAAAATTTCATAGTTCAAACTTCTCATTGTTTGAAAACTAGGGTCTCTAAGGACAATGTTGGTGGATTAAAATTTTGCTAAAGATAATCCAAGACCAACAGTCCTAACGAGTGGACAGAGATTGAGAAAAGTGGTAGCCCCTACCTTTTGAGAACCGAGGCTTCTTTCTTAGGGTGACTTGGAAGTGGAACTAAGCACAGAGGATGAACAGGACTAGGGTATGAGACAGAGTAATGCGGATTGCCAAAGGTGTGTAGAAACTATAAA